>NC_090075.1:9020066-9340566 GCF_038355195.1 Osmerus mordax
ATACCAGGTGCTGTATGCTCTTTTGCTCACTTGCAATATGCACAAGTAGTCCTTCATGAAAGGGGCTGGAAGCTGCTTTCATTTTGCCGAGAGAGAGAGAGAGAGACCACCTTGCATTGTCAAATACCAAATCTGGTTATGAATAAGTAGCCTATGGTTGTCGAGGTATTTTGTACGGCCAAACCAGCATGGCAACGCCCGATCTCGTCCGATCTCGGAAGCTAAGCAAGGTTGGGCCTGGTTAGTACTTGGATGGGAGACCGCCTGGGAATACCAGGTGCTGTATGCTCTTTTGCTCACTTGCAATATGCACAAGTAGTCCTTCATGAAAGGGGCTGGAAGCTGCTTTCATTTTGCCGAGAGAGAGAGAGAGAGACCACCTTGCATTGTCAAATACCAAATCTGGTTATGAATAAGTAGCCTATGGTTGTCAATGTATTTCGTACGGCCAAACCAGCATGGCAACGCCCGATCTCGTCCGATCTCGGAAGCTAAGCAAGGTTGGGCCTGGTTAGTACTTGGATGGGAGACCGCCTGGGAATACCAGGTGCTGTATGCTCTTTTGCTCACTTGCAATATGCACAAGTAGTCCTTTATGAAAGGGGCTGGAAGCTGCTTTCATTTTGCCGAGAGAGAGAGAGAGAGAGACCACCTTGCATTGTCAAATACCAAATCTGGTTATGAATAAGTAGCCTATGGTTGTCGACGTATTTCGTACGGCCAAACCAGCATGGCAACGCCCGATCTCGTCCGATCTCGGAAGCTAAGCAAGGTTGGGCCTGGTTAGTACTTGGATGGGAGACCGCCTGGGAATACCAGGTGCTGTATGCTCTTTTGCTCACTTGCAATATGCACAAGTAGTCCTTCATGAAAGGGGCTGGAAGCTGCTTTCATTTTCCTGAGAGAGAGAGAGAGAGAGAGAGACCACCTTGCATTGTCAAATACCAAATCTGGTTATGAATAAGTAGCCTATGGTTGTCGAGGTATTTCGTACGGCCAAACCAGCATGGCAACGTCCGATCTCGGAAGCTAAGCAAGGTTGGGCCTGGTTAGTACTTGGATGGGAGACCGCCTGGGAATACCAGGTGCTGTATGCTCTTTTGCTCACTTGCAATATGCACAAGTAGTCCTTCATGAAAGGGGCTGGAAGCTGCTTTCATTTTGCCGAGAGAGAGAGAGAGAGAGAGAGAGAGACCACCTTGCATTGTCAAATACCAAATCTGGTTATGAATAAGTAGCCTATGGTTGTCAACGTATTTCGTACGGCCAAACCAGCATGGCAACGCCCGATCTCGTCCGATCTCGGAAGCTAAGCAAGGTTGGGCCTGGTTAGTACTTGGATGGGAGACCGCCTGGGAATACCAGGTGCTGTATGCTATTTTGCTCACTTGCAATATGCACAAGTAGTCCTTCATGAAAGGGGCTGGAAGCTGCTTTCATTTTGCCGAGAGAGAGAGAGAGAGACCACCTTGCATTGTCAAATACCAAATCTGGTTATGAATAAGTAGCCTATGGTTGTCGACGTATTTCGTACGGCCAAACCAGCATGGCAACGCCCGATCTCGTCCGATCTCGGAAGCTAAGCAAGGTTGGGCCTGGTTAGTACTTGGATGGGAGACCGCCTGGGAATACCAGGTGCTGTATGCTCTTTTGCTCACTTGCAATATGCACAAGTAGTCCTTCATGAAAGGGGCTGGAAGCTGCTTTCATTTTGCCGAGAGAGAGAGAGACCACCTTGCATTGTCAAATACCAAATCTGGTTATGAATAAGTAGCCTATGGTTGTCGAGGTATTTCGTACGGCCAAACCAGCATGGCAACGCCCGATCTCGTCCGATCTCGGAAGCTAAGCAAGGTTGGGCCTGGTTAGTACTTGGATGGGAGACCGCCTGGGAATACCAGGTGCTGTATGCTCTTTTGCTCACTTGCAATATGCACAAGTAGTCCTTCATGAAAGGGGCTGGAAGCTGCTTTCATTTTGCCGAGAGAGAGAGAGAGAGACCACCTTGCATTGTCAAATACCAAATCTGGTTATGAATAAGTAGCCTATGGTTGTCGACGTATTTCGTACGGCCAAACCAGCATGGCAACGCCCGATCTCGTCCGATCTCGGAAGCTAAGCAAGGTTGGGCCTGGTTAGTACTTGGATGGGAGACCGCCTGGGAATACCAGGTGCTGTATGCTCTTTTGCTCACTTGCAATATGCACAAGTAGTCCTTCATGAAAGGGGCTGGAAGCTGCTTTCATTTTGCCGAGAGAGAGAGAGAGAGACCACCTTGCATTGTCAAATACCAAATCTGGTTATGAATAAGTAGCCTATGGTTGTCGACGTATTTCGTACGGCCAAACCAGCATGGCAACGCCCGATCTCGTCCGATCTCGGAAGCTAAGCAAGGTTGGGCCTGGTTAGTACTTGGATGGGAGACCGCCTGGGAATACCAGGTGCTGTATGCTCTTTTGCTCACTTGCAATATGCACAAGTAGTCCTTCATGAAAGGGTCTGGAAGCTGCTTTCATTTTCCTGAGAGAGAGAGAGAGAGAGAGAGACCACCTTGCATTGTCAAATACCAAATCTGGTTATGAATAAGTAGCCTATGGTTGTCGAGGTATTTCGTACGGCCAAACCAGCATGGCAACGCCCGATCTCGTCCGATCTCGGAAGCTAAGCAAGGTTGGGCCTGGTTAGTACTTGGATGGGAGACCGCCTGGGAATACCAGGTGCTGTATGCTCTTTTGCTCAATTGCAATATGCACAAGTAGTCCTTCATGAAAGGGGCTGGAAGCTGCTTTCATTTTGCCGAGAGAGAGAGAGAGAGACCACCTTGCATTGTCAAATACCAAATCTGGTTATGAATAAGTAGCCTATGGTTGTCGACGTATTTCGTACGGCCAAACCAGCATGGCAACGCCCGATCTCGTCCGATCTCAGAAGCTAAGCAAGGTTGGGCCTGGTTAGTACTTGGATGGGAGACCGCCTGGGAATACCAGGTGCTGTATGCTCTTTTGCTCACTTGCAATATGCACAAGTAGTCCTTCATGAAAGGGGCTGGAAGCTGCTTTCATTTTCCTGAGAGAGAGAGAGAGAGAGAGAGACCACCTTGCATTGTCAAATACCAAATCTGGTTATGAATAAGTAGCCTATGGTTGTCGAGGTATTTCGTACGGCCAAACCAGCATGGCAACGCCCGATCTCGTCCGATCTCGGAAGCTAAGCAAGGTTGGGCCTGGTTAGTACTTGGATGGGAGACCGCCTGGGAATACCAGGTGCTGTATGCTCTTTTGCTCACTTGCAATATGCACAAGTAGTCCTTCATGAAAGGGGCTGGAAGCTGCTTTCATTTTGCCGAGAGAGAGAGAGAGAGAGAGACCACCTTGCATTGTCAAATACCAAATCTGGTTATGAATAAGTAGCCTATGGTTGTCAACGTATTTCGTACGGCCAAACCAGCATGGCAACGCCCCCTTTCTGTGACAAACCAGGAAGTGAGTGCGCCGAGAGCAGGTGGAGAGTGTTTTTTCATAGTACGTTTTTGTCGTTATACGGTGTCATTTCGTTTCTTTCTTTCATTTTTTGTCCGTAAATAGTTTTGTGTTTGTGTTAGTTGCCTTTCCCCCAGCAGCTTTTGCTGTTTGGGGGACTTTTTGTGGTTCTGTGTTTTATGGCGCGGACGGCTAGCATGGCAACGAACAATGGACTGGATTTAACAATGGAACAGCCTGTGGACAAAAGGAGTGAAGGAGGACAACCGAAGGACAAACAAACAACTAACGGGGCAAACGTGCCGATTGAAGGTGGACAAAAGGAGAGAGTCAAGGACGGTGAGAGAGACAAATATGGGAAGGAGTTGACTGTGGAAGTGGTGGTGGAAGGAACTGAAAACATTTCCACAATGGACTTGTGCAAGGAGGTGAAGAAGCAGTGTGGAGTGGTGCTTGGCTGCAGGACGAGAGGTGACAGGAAATATGAGCTCACCATGAAGGACAATGACGGGAAGGTGAAGCTCATGGATGGCATCAGAGTGAGAGGGGCTCTGGTGCATGGCAGTGACATTGTAAATAATGAGATGGTGGTGTCATTCATCAACCTGCCGGTGTATCTGCAGGATTGGAGAATTATAGCGAGACTGGAGGAGTGGGGAGTACAGGCCATCTCGACTGTTAAGCGTCGAGTGTGGCCGGGAACGGAGATTGTGGATGGGACACGCTTTTTAAAGGTGCGTTTCACGGAGCAGGTCCGTTCGCTCCCATACTCCACCAAGTTTGAGACTTTGAGAGGCACTGAATACTTTAGGGTTATCCATGACCGGCAGGTGAGAGTCTGTCGGTTGTGCATCAAGCCGGGGCATATTTTTAAGGACTGCCCAGAATTCAAATGTTTCCGCTGTGGCAAGGCTGGGCACTACGCAAGGGAGTGCGTCCAGGGGAACGCGGAGGAAGAGGATGTGGAAGGGAGCAAGCGGGGAAAGGACGTCCAGACCATGGAGCTGAACGAGGAGGAAGGGGAGGAATTGGCTGATGAGGAGGAGGAGGGAGGCGGCGATCTCAAGACAGGACAGAGCTCGGGAGCAGAGGACGCGAGCGAGGTTGGAGGAGACGACGGGGACCAGGAAGACACGCAGGACGAGCTGGACAGCGAGATGGAGGACGTGGAAGAGGGAGAGGAGGGCATGGAGCAAGGAGGTGGCAGAAGGAAGGGGAGGGCCGGAGCGGCAACTAAGGAGAAGCGGCGGAAAGCGTTGGGGAAGAAAGGCGAGGACGTGCTGCGGCTGGAGGGGCTGCCACAGAGGAATAGAGGAGGGCGAAAGAAGTTGGTGGAGGAGGAGGCGTTGAAACACGCAGTCACGGTGGCAGCACGACGGCGGGATGAGAGGGACGCTGAGACGGACCAAAGACGGGGGCTGCGGAATGGCGAACAGCTGGGAGATGGCAAGTGACAATTTTCATATGATTGGTTTTGTTTATTTCTTTTGTGGGTTTGCTCTCATGACCACTGTAACATCTGTAAATGTTAATGGCCTAAGAGCCAGAAGGAAAATGAAGGAACTGGTGTATGTATATAGGAGTGATATTATGTGTATACAAGAAACAAACTGGGATGAGGACAAGGTGAAGGAGATGAGGGAGGAATGGGAAGGTGACATGTTTTACAATAATGGGGCTAGGAACGCACGGGGGGTGGCGATTTTAATTAAGAAGGATAAGGTGGAAGAGGCCAGGGAGGTGTACAGGGATGAGATAGGGCGGATTTTAGTCATTGAGTTCAGATATAGGGAGGTAGAATTTAGATTAATAAATGTCTATGTGCCAAATATAGAGTTAGATAAGAGGGGTGTATTACAGGAGTTAGAGGGGTTGATAACAGGGAGGTGCATAATAGTGGGGGATTTCAATACTAAATGCAGTAGATTAGATGTAGGGAAGGGGGTAGAATTTAGATGGGAAATGTCGAGGAGTATTTTGCTGAATATAATAAGGGACAAAGGATTGATTGATGTGTGGAGAAATGAGCATCCAGACATGAGGGAGTTCACGAGGAGGCAGATGAGGGAAGGTGTTTTGAAACAGAGTAGGATAGATTTAGTTTTAGTACAGGGGGAAATGGTAGGATATGTGGATAGTATAAGACACCAGGGAAATAGCTTTAGTGATCATGATGCTGTTAGGTTTAGAATTAAGGTAGGGCAAGAGGAGGTAGGTGGAGGATTGTGGATATTGAATGCAGGGTATATTGAGGAGGAAGAGTATGAGCAGCAGATTAGGGAGTTATTAGGTAGGGAAACGGAGAGGGTAGAAGAGTATAGGGAGGTTGATAGGGTGGATGAGAGTGTAGGGGAGAGATGGGAGGTGGTGAAGGATATGATTAAATCAATCAGTATCAGGTATAGTAGGAAAAGGAAAAGAAGGAGGGTGAAGGAAGAACAGGGTTTGAGGGAAAGGCTGAGGGTGGAGTTAAACAGGGCCGAGGATGAGGAGGGGTATAGTATGGAGAGTTATTTAGAGGCAAAAATGGATTTAGACAGGTTTGAGAGGGAAAAATGTAGAGGGGCAATTTTGAGGAGTAAGGCGGTATATGCTCTGGAGGGGGAGAAATGTACCGGATATTTCTTAGGGCTGGAGAAGAGAAAGCAGGGTAGGACATATATACATGAAATCAATAATAAGGAGGGGGTGACAACAAATGATTACGTGGAGATACTGGAGAGGGTGCAGGAGTTTTATGGGGAATTGTATCAGAGAGGAGGAGTGGATGAGGGCAGCATGGAGGAGGTGTTGGATAGTATGGAAAGTGAGTTAGGGGAGATGGATAGGGGGTGGTGTGACAGGGAAATTAATGGGGCAGAGGTGATAGAAGCGATAGGGGGTCTGAACAGTGGGAAGAGCCCGGGGAGTGATGGGATAGGGACAGAGTTTTACAAGGTGTATAAAAACCAGGTGGCACCAATTTTAGTGGAAGTATTTAGAGGGATGGAGAGAACAGGGATAGTACAGAGTAGAATGGTGGAGGGTGTAATCACTATATTGTACAAGAAGGGAAGTAAATTGGATCTGGGGAACTATAGGCCCATTAGTTTATTGAATGTAGACTATAAAATACTGACCAAAGTGTTAGCGAATAGGATGAAGAGAGTCATAGGGGGGATAGTGCAGCCAACACAAAGTTATAGTGTGCCAGGTAGGGATATAGCAGACACGATAGGGACAGTTAGGGACGTGATAGAATACTTGAAGAGAGATAAGATAGGGGGAGTGGTAATAGGGATAGACTGGAATAAAGCATTTGATAGAGTAGAGCATGAGTTTTTGTACAGGGTATTGGGGAAGGTAGGGTTTGGGGACAGAATGGTGGGTTGGGTGAGGAGGTTATATGGGAGTGCCAGGAGCTGTGTAAAGGTGAATGGAGTGTTGACCGATAGATTTGAGGTGGGGAGGTCTGTGAGGCAGGGATGTCCTCTATCTGCACTATTATATGCCATCTGTGCAGAGCCTCTGGCCACACTGATTAAGAGGGACCAGGGGGTGACAGGGATTGGGCTGCCATATGGGGGGATATGTGTAGTCAACCAGTATGCCGATGATACCACAATCACAGTGAGGGATGGGGAAAGTGTGAAAAGGGTGCTAGAGCTGGTGGAGAAATATGGACAAGCGTCAGGGGCAAGGATTAATAAGGACAAGTCAGAAATAATGTATATAGGACGGGTGGAGAGAGAAGACGTGGGGTTAAGGGTAGAGGAGAAATATATAAAAGTATTGGGTGTGCATCTAGGAGTGGACAGTCGGGAGGCGAGGGATGTGACTTGGACAGGGGTGATTAATAAAATAAGGACTGTATGTATATCGTGGAGAGGGCGAAGATTGCGTTTAAAGGGAAAGGTCATTGTGGTAAATAGTTTGTTACTCTCAGTGTGTGTATATGTGATGAACGTCATTGACATGCCAGAGTGGGTTATGAATGCTCTAAATAAAATAGTGTGTGATTTCATGTGGGACGGGAAAGGTGTTAAAATTGCAAAGAACACTCTGGTGGGGAAATGGTGGGAGGGAGGTCTGAACTTAGTGGATTTGGAAACAAAGAAGACTGCACTGAGGATAAAAACTGTGAGAAAATATATGGTTGGACAATGGGACTATGGGTGGAAGGAGTTGTTAAGGAAATATGTTAATGATGTGGGAGGGATGGGGGACAGTGCTTGGTACATGGGGTTCAAGCAGTCAATGACGGTTGGAATACCAGAGATATACAGGGAGGTGCTGGAGGCTTGGAGAAGGATTCTGCCAAAGGTAGAATATGATTGTGGGACTTTAACTGGGATTGTGAATCTGCCTCTGTTTTTAAATGAGAAGATCAAGTGGAACCAAAAAACCTTGTATGAGCCCAAGTTCTTCTTCGGAGGCATTAAGCAGGTGAAGGACATTGTTTATGAGGCCATCCCGGGATTTCTCAGAGGGAACTGTATATACGACACGGTGTGTGAGTGGGAGGGAATGGAGAGCAGAGAGGAAGTTTGCAAGATATATGAAAAAATCAAGTCAAGCATACCTTTGGAATGGGCTACTCTCTTGCAAACACAATGTATGTTTCATAGGGATGACTGTATGCCGGTGATGTATGTCATGGAGGATGGCGAGAAATGTATGATGGACAGTATGAGTGTAAAGAAAATATATGGATGGTTAATTGTTAATATGTTCAAGGCGCCAGCGGCGGAGAAGGTGTGGAGTGGAGTATTTGTGGATATGGAGGTGAAGAAAATTTGGTCAAACTTAAACATCAAATATAACACCATTGAATGCGAAAATAATGACTTTCTGATAAGACACAACAGAATATACACAAACGTGGTGCTACATGCTATTAATAATGAGGTGAATATAATGTGTGATGTGTGTAATGGTGGTCGTGAGAGCTTTTTACATTATTTTTTGGATTGTGTTGATTTGGTTGATTTCTTTGTTTTCATCAAGGCCTTGTTGGTGGAGAACTGGAGTTGGGAGTTTGACTTGGAGGATGGGTGGAGGCCTCTGTTTTTGTTTGGGGTGTTTGCTAAGAGCAAAAAAACAAATCTGTGTTTAATTAACTTTGTTTTAAGTCACGCCAGATATGCTGTGGTGCTACGACGGAACTTTGCCCACTTTGAGGGGCGCAAGGTAAAGATTAAACCCTTGTTTAAGACACTCATGAAGAGAAGCATTGGACTTCTTTGGAATTATGGTGGAGTGGATGTAAAATCCTTCTTTGTGCATGGGAATACATTAGTTTCTGAAGGAGAAGGGGGAAAGATGTTAATCAATTGGTGACGAAGGAGTTGCTTTTGTAAATATTGTTCCTTTGGTCATTGGTGGTGGATATTGTGTGTGATTATGCATATGTGAATGTCAGTATGTCTTGTAAATTTGTGAATTGAAAAAACACTAATAAAAAGATAAAAAAAAAAGGCAACGCCCGATCTCGTCCGATCTCGGAAGCTAAGCAGGGTTGGGCCTGGTTAGTACTTGGATGGGAGACCGCCTGGGAAGACCAGGTGCTGTATGCTCTTTTGCTCACTTGCAATATGCACAAGTAGTCCTTCATGAAAGGGGCTGGAAGCTGCTTTCATATTGCCGAGAGAGAGACCACCTTGGATTGTCAAATACCAAATATGGTTATGAATAAGTAGCCTATGGTTGTCAACGTATTTCGTACGGCCAAACCAGCATGGCAACGCCCGATCTCGTCCGATCTCGGAAGCTAAGCAAGGTTGGGCCTGCTTAGTACTTGGATGGGAGACCGCCTGGGAATACCAGGTGCTGTATGCTCTTTTGCTCACTTGCAATATGCACAAGTAGTCCTTCATGAAAGGGGCTGGAAGCTGCTTTCATTTTGCCGAGACAGAGAGAGAGAGAGAGAGAGAGAGAGAGAGAGAGAGAGACCACCTTGGATTGTCAAATACCAAATCTGATTATGAATAAGTAGCCTATGGTTGTCAACGTATTTCGTACGGCCAAACCAGCATGGCAACGCCCGATCTCGTCCGATCTCGGAAGCTAAGCAAGGTTGGGCCTGCTTAGTACTTGGATGGGAGACCGCCTGGGAATACCAGGTGCTGTATGCTCTTTTGCTCACTTGCAATATGCACAAGTAGTCCTTCATGAAAGGGGCTGGAAGCTGCTTTCATTTTGCCGAGACAGAGAGAGAGAGAGAGAGAGAGAGAGAGAGAGAGACCACCTTGGATTGTCAAATACCAAATCTGATTATGAATAAGTAGCCTATGGTTGTCAACGTATTTCGTACGGCCAAACCAGCATGGCAACGCCCGATCTCGTCCGATCTCGGAAGCTAAGCAAGGTTGGGCCTGCTTAGTACTTGGATGGGAGACCGCCTGGGAATACCAGGTGCTGTATGCTCTTTTGCTCACTTGCAATATGCACAAGTAGTCCTTCATGAAAGGGGCTGGAAGCTGCTTTCATATTGCCGAGAGAGAGAGAGAGAGAGAGAGAGAGAGAGAGAGAGAGACCACCTTGGATTATCAAATACCAAATCTGGTTATGAATAAGTAGCCTATGGTTGTCAACGTATTTCGTACGGCCAAACCAGCATGGCAACGCCCGATCTCGTCCGATCTCGGAAGCTAAGCAGGGTTGGGCCTGGTTAGTACTTGGATGGGAGACCGCCTGGGAATACCAGGTGCTGTATGCTCTTTTGCTCACTTGCAATATGCACAAGTACTCCTTCATGAAAGGGGCTGGAAGCTGCTTTCATTTTGCCGAGACAGAGAGAGAGAGAGAGACCACCTTGGATTGTCAAATACCAAATCTGGTTATGAATAAGTAGCCTATGGTTGTCAACGTATTTCGTACGGCCAAACCAACATGGCAACGCCTGATCTCGTCCGATCTCGGAAGCTAAGCAGGGTTGGGCCTGCTTAGTACTTGGATGGGAGACCGCCTGGGAATACCAGGTGCTGTATGCTCTTTTGCTCACTTGCAATATGCACAAGTAGTCCTTCATGAAAGGGGCTGGAAGCTGCTTTCATTTTGCCGAGACAGAGAGAGAGAGAGAGAGAGAGAGAGAGAGACCACCTTGGATTGTCAAATACCAAATCTGGTTATGAATAAGTAGCCTATGGTTGTCAACGTATTTCGTACGGCCAAACCAGCATGGCAACGCCCGATCTCGTCCGATCTCGGAAGCTAAGCAGGGTTGGGCCTGGTTAGTACTTGGATGGGAGACCGCCTGGGAATACCAGGTGCTGTATGCTCTTTTGCTCACTTGCAATATGCACAAGTAGTCCTTCATGAAAGGGGCTGGAAGCTGCTTTCATATTGCCGAGAGAGAGAGAGAGAGAGAGAGAGAGAGAGAGAGAGAGACAGAGAGAGAGAGATAAAGAGAGATAAAGAGAGAGAGAGAAGGAGAGAGAGCACACCTTCAGTTTCTTCAGGTATGTTTTCCCTGGGGCTCCATCTGTGTCCTGGGGGAGGAAGGCTTCCACCAGGGCATATAGCTGGAGTATGAAGCAATCTGGACCCTGGGGATGGGGAGGAGGGGGGGAGGAAGAGAGCAAGAGAAGGAGGGGGGCTGGGTCAAACACCAAAACTGTGACTGACTGACTAGTCAACCACTTGTAAACTTTGGCCCGCATCGTGGAGTAGATGGAAATGACTTCCATGGCTATCTAGACACGGTGAGGTCACTGCACCCCTGTGATGCAGGACTGGGGAGGCGGGGCACTTACTTTGAAACACGACTGGCGATAGCCAAACACGATCAGGCGCAGCATAACCAGCTCAATCACCACATCTATGATGCTCAAGTGATTAATCTGAAAATAGTTCCCACAAGTTATTAGCTAGCTCTTAGACTCTCACATCTCTGATTCTGATGAAGTTAGATGAGATGTAATGTGAGGTGTCCAGGTCATTAAACTGTGCATATTGCCTCGGCTTTGAGGCCAATTTGTGCTTGGAAAAACAATGTCAGTCAGACAAGTTTGCTGCCACAGACAAGTGTCTCGCACCTTCTAGACTGTGTAATGTCACAGACCCCATGCCCAAATGTAGACATTGAGACTGCCTTGCTCAATAAAGATGTTGTGAGCTTGGCACATTTTTATGAGCATGAACTGACCATAAGGGGGGCTGAGGTCAGAAAGGGAAAAATATTTCATCCTCTCTTCCTCCTTTCCTGCCCTCCTCTCCCCCACCATCCATCATCTCCTTTACCTCCTCTCCCCTCCCTTGCCTCCCCTTCCCCCCCTCTCCTCACCGACTCCGCTGCCAGCTCCTGCATGATGGAGTCTAGGTGGGCGTGGTCTGAGGCGTACTCCCTCAGCCTGGTGTATTGCTGAAACAGCTGCTCTTCATCCTGGAGAACACAGACACAGTCACACACAGACCCCATGTTTTCGAAGGCGTGTTAGATTTATCTCCAAGTTAGCATGTGTGTAGACTGTTCAAGTGGTGACACCCTAAAGGGTGACATATATCAAGGTCACCCAAAGTCACTGTTGGTGGGGAGGGATAATATGTCAGATACCTTTTGTGCTTCGGTTGCCAGCCTTTCTAAAAGCCAGTGAGTTGCTGCCAACATGACATAACTAGCTAAAATAATCATTACTAACAGCACACAAGAGTTAACTACCTAGCATTTTATAGAACATCAACACACAGGAGCTAGCTAGATAGTAGACTACTTACAGTGAAGGCCTGCCTGAGAGCTGCCACCTTGTAGGACAGTTGGTCAACGGTTCTGTCTCTCAAGTAGTACCTATGGAGATACATCAGTCAAGTTAACCTGGACAAGCTAACTACAGCGCATTGAGGGAAACCTTGATAAAATGCATTCCTGTGCATACAGTAGTATTTATATCATCTATCTAGAAGAACCATGTGTATGGCGTATTGTCAAATGTAACAATTAATATATCCCTGTTAAGGAATTGTACTAACTTGAGGAATTCCATTTCATTTTCCCATTTCGCAGGGAAATCGGTCTCATGATCCCAGTCCTGGTCCTTGGTCCAGCCCTCATCCTTCTCCTCCTCAGAGGAGTCCCAGTCCTGGCCCTGGTCCTTGGTGCAGCCCTCATCCTTCTCCTCCTCAGAGGGGTCCCAGTCCTGGCCCTTGGTCCAGCCCTCATCCTTCTCCTCCTCAGAGGAGTCCTGGCCCTGGTCCTTGGTCCAGCCCTCATCCTTCTCAGAGGGGTCCCAGTCCTGGCCCTGGTCCTTGGTCCAGCCCTCATCCTTCTCCTCTCCAGAAGGGTCCCAGTCCTGGTCCTCCTCCTTGGTCCATCCCTCATCCTTCTCAGAGGGGTCCCAGTCCTGACCCTGTTCCTTGGTCCAGCCCTCATCCTTCTCAGAGGGGTCCCAGTCCTGGCCCTGGTCCTTGGTCCAGCCCTCATCCTTCTCCTCCTCAGAGGGGTCCCAGTCCTGGCCCTGGTCCTTGGTCCAGCCCTCATCCTCCTCAGAGGGGTCCCAGTCCTGGCCCTGGTCCTTGGTCCAGCCCTCATCCTCCTCAGAGGGGTCCCAGTCCTGGCCCTGGTCCTTGGACCAGCCCTCATCCTTCTCCTCCTCAGAGGGGTCCCAGTCCTGGCCCTGGTCCTTGGTCCAGCCCTCATCCTCCTCAGAGGGGTCGCAGTCCTGGCCCTGGTCCTTGGTCCAGCCCTCATCCTCCTCCTCAAATGAGTCCTGATCCTGGGAGAAAGACTCCTCCTCGCAGGTCGAGGTGTTTCTGGACCCCCAGGAGGTTCTGGCTGTGGTGCGCAGAATCCCATCTGGACCCACGACCATGCTGGCCTCAATGATGGAAATATCAGTTTGCTAGTGGACAGAAAGGAGACACACACACCTTTAACATTGAGTCCTAAAGGGATGATTCAGCTTGCTGGGATCGAGTGTGGTGGGGAGGTTCTATCTATCCTAGTGTTGCAGTTCTCACCGCTTCGTCAGCCAGAACCGGGGAGTAGAAGTCAGTCTTAGAACATACATGAGACTGATACTGTCTCACCTGTCCTCCAATGAGCTGTAGGGGAAAGGAGATACAAGGAAGGGGATGAGTGACAGAGTGCTGCGTAACTGAGCCTGAGTACAGGCTTCAGATACAAGCCTGAACAGGAAAGTCACACTGTTGGCATCTGTCGCACTTCAGGAAATCTTACCTGAACTCCGGTCACCGCCATCACCATGGCAGCCATGTGGGGGAATCCCTGCAACAGCAAACAGAGGAAGAGGGACCTGGGTCAGACACGCACCCGGAGTGTGGCTTGTGCGTGTGTGATTGTGTTTGCACTTACATTTGGGCCGAGCCTGGATCTCTCCTCAGACATGGCCCACCACAGTCTGGCGTCAGCCCCCCTCACCATGCACACTCTGCACATCTGTACGTGCACCTTCTGAGGGAGTGGGAAGGAGGGAGGAGCTGTTACACATAACAACAATAGGCCTGTTTGTCTGGGTAGGTGCGCAGGTGTGTTTGCGAAGGCTGACTCATTGTACCTTAGATCCAGATCCTCTGGTCCATGAGAAGGAGGAGGCATGGTTCCTCTCAGAGCTCACCAGAGCAGTACACAAGCTCCTCTACAGAAACATGAGCAGAGAAGAAGAGGGTGAGGTGGAATGTTCTGAAACTGCTGTAGGACCCACAGACCCTTACCATACTGTAACTCAGAGCTTGTGTCCGTCGTCTTACACTGAGAAACATAGTATCTCTGACATAAATACTTTTGTTCGTGTAGTTGAATTGACACACTCAAATGATGACTTCCTGAGGTGTCTATTCCTCCAGTCTCACAGGGGGAGAGGAATACACACATTAGGCAGCCAGGCTGTCACATTCATAACAGGAGAGAGGGGGTCAAGAGAACTACCTCCCCTGAATTGAACTAGCCACTCCATCCATGTCCCACTATGTTTCCATAGGGATCAAATAACCCAGGACTGAACCACTCATCATGACATCATCATCTCAACATTCCAGAACATTGCAGCAAATTTGCAGAAAAACAACTGAGATAATGACTGTGTAAGTGTGAGTATTTGTGTGTTTGTGTTTGTGTAAAGGTAAAGGTAAGATGGCTCTTACCCCAGTCCAAATGACCACAGGGCCACAGTAGAGGGGGCTGAACTCCCAGGGCAGCAAGGGTCCGCTGGTCATCTGAAACACATGACACACAAAAACCCATTTAAACCCATTTGTCTACCTAGTAACTAAACAGAGCTCATCACTTGACCACAGGGCCACTCACACTGCTTACACCATTTATACATGTATCTCTAAGCTAAAACAATAAGTTAGCTAGTTTAGTTACTAGTACATACAGTCTGAGTGGAAATAATGAAGACCCTGAAGCTGGCCTTTATGTCGGCTTGTGAACATTAATGGTGCTTGACTGACCTGCACCCCTGTGACCCTTTGATATGTATTTTATTGTTTTGGCTCATAGATACATGTATAAATGGTGTAAGCATTGTGAGTCTTCCATAATGTTGACTCTTTGAATTTGTTCTGAATTATGTTACCTGTCCTCTGAGTGCTAGTTCCTCCAATGCCATCTTCCCAGCCTGGGTGAGGTAGATCTTAGGAATGTGATGCAGCCAAACTGGGGCCGTGAAGAAGGTCTGTGACAGTGAACAACAGGAGACTTTAACTTCACCATCTTTGTCCAATGGTGACTGATACTGTGCATTTAAGACAGTGGTTTCTCAACCTGAAGACTGCAGAATTTGGACTAAGAACATAGAAGGTGGAATGAGAGAAGGTGAATGGTTACCAGAGTGTCCAGAGATGTTAACTCTGTCATTAACAGCTTCCCAGCACGAGTCAGCTGAACAACAGCAGGCATGGATGACGGAGCCTTCATGGCAGAGAGAAAATGTAGAGAATCTTAGGGATTGTTATGAATAAATCGTAATTTTCAGAGTAGGCTTACATTGTCAATGTTTTAAAAAGACATTACTAAGCTATTGTTATTTGCCCATGTTCTCAGTGAAAACTTTATGCGCCCTCTCAAACTCTTAGCTCCGAGACAGAGGAGAACTTACAGGACGCCACACCGGCATGTACAGCAGCAGAGGTCCAGACAGAGGGCTGAACAGAGGCAGCAGCAGCTCCTCTTCCTCCTCCGTGACCTGAGGAAGAAGAGGACAGTAGAGGAGGTTTTTAATGACAGTCTAATATGAAACTAGCAAACATATGTAAACATTTCCCCCACCAGATATGTACTTCCCCCTTGTGTCAAACTACACACACACAAGATCAAATATTTTGGCATTTTAAGTACAAATGCAAATGGACAAATGGGCATCAAAACCAGTAATAGGATGTGGTCTAGTAGGTTTTGTTGCTTAACTGTACAGTCTTTGTCCTGTTCGATGGGGCTCCAATCCAGTTCCTGGAGGCTCTTTGTCAGATGGTGCCTAACACATCCATCAGCTGACAATGAACTTGCTGAAAGTTTAAACAGAAAAAGGGCATGCAGTTAGCACTGTATCATGAATTGGGTTTGTTATCCAACAACTTAGTTGTCCAAAAGCTCCTTCAAACACTTACCAGAATCTGTGTCATCGTTTGTGGGAATTGAGGAGGCATCATTCCTTCTCTCTTCCATTCCCACACAGGTCAACAGGGATAAGAAATGAAAGAATCCTTTCTTCTTTTTCCCCTTCACTTTTTTGGGTCTCTTCTCCTGAGAGACCACTGGGTGACTTTGGACCTGACCCATGTTTAAGTTTGACCAAACTGCAAGTCTTCAGCCAAGGCAGGTGGGAGGAAGGGGCTTCAGCCTGCAGACCCCTATACGACTCCCCGTCAGAGAGCTCCTCTCACTCACCTAGCTGCGTCTTACTATTGGTCCTGGTTGTCTCTCTTCAAGTGTAGTAGTCAAATAACTTATGTTCTTCTATACTCTTTGGTTGAAGTGTAGTAGATAATCTTCACTCTCCGGTGTCAATCTTCTACTGTGCTGCGCGGCTGTGCGCACCTGTTTATATAGCCCTTCCGAGCCACTGTGACATCACAAGGCAATCATGGTCTGGGTGATGATGTCATAATGCAGTATGCGACTCACAGTTTTGGTGTTCCAAGTGCAATTTTTTGTTGCTCTGGACCCCTGTATGTACACAAACATACTGTATATACACAAACACATTGTATGTAAGCACACACACACTTGCTTACTTAAGCCGATTTTGGGGACACGTAAAAACACCCCCACTCTGGGGACACCACCTTCTGAATGGTTTAGAGAGATGCTACCAACTGGTGTTTACTACAAGGGCCACCCACATTGTAAAAATCACTTGATATTTTGAATATAACATTGTCTTAACAATATGAACATTTGCCTTTAGTTTGGGGACAAGTATTATTGAACCCACCTTTGAGGTCCATACCTATAAATACACACAAACACTACTTTCGGGGACAAGTGTCATTAGTCATGTACTGTATCAGAATCAGAATCAGAATGGGATTTATTCGCCATGAACGTTTGCACAGACAAGGAATTTGCTTTGGCAGGAAGGTGCATACAATAAACATATACCTAAAATTTAAATATGTGGACTAACTATACTAAGGGTACATAAACTAGCAGTACTAAGTGGGATTAGAATAGAATTAAATATACAATAAAATAAAATATAAGTTGCCATAAATTACAATATAAAAATACAAAAATACAAATATTACAAAAAATACAAATGTACAAGATACCATGTTGTAATGCAGTGCAAAAAGCAGTGTGTTTTAAGTATGTAGAAGCTTTTAAAAAAATCTATAAATAAGTTGTAATGAGCAACATTAGGTAAGTACTAATATTATAGATTTAACCCGTGTGTTATCTTCGGGTCATTCTGACAAATCAGTCATTGTGACCCACCGTCGTATTGCGACAACTTTACCGCATACAAAAACAAAGTGAAGCATTTTCTTTTAACCTTCGGGCTGTCTCAGACCCCCCACATTGCGAAGGTTAAAGTAATTATTTTTATTTGTTTTTGTATTGGGTAAAAAACAACGATGGTTCGTTATGAACCTTTGGGTCAAGTGACCCGAAGGCAGCACAAGGGTTAAATAGGCCGCTAGGGATTGTCAAGAGGAGGACCAAATCATTTCAACGTACCTGGACTTACAAAACGGCAACGAACTTCAAACATTGCAACTTTACAGCCTACTGCCTATATTGGTCTCGAAATGATTACTGGAGAAAGGTGGCCAGCCTCACCATTGATACCATCAAAGATCTGCATGTTGCAACTTCGGTCTTCTTTGAGGGCTGTAGGTGACAACTGTATGAAGTACAAGTACCACATAGTGAATCATATAATCCCCTTACTATATTGACCCACTATAACACTTCGGCTACTTACATAGCATAATGTATCTATAACAGACAATAAATTAAAAGCCATTACCTTGTAGGAAGCAGACAATATTTTCCCCATAAATGCCTTTATAAAAACTCAATGATAAAAAAGTTTTTCCCAGATTAGTTTAACCCACTCACCACCTCCCCATCACCAAGTTCTGGCAGTGGTCTGTTCCAGTGGAGCTTTACAAAAGCAACGGTACTGTTAAACTGTGTGAAATAAGAGACCAGATACATTTAATTTGTTATTTAGTAACATATCTTCCAAAAATACAGCACAAAGGGGATTTTTTTGCACATTGTACCACAACCCAACATTGTGTGTAGTCCCCGTAACAAAGCGCATAGATGCCACAACCTTCACCCACCTTCATCAAATTGGGGCTGAAAAATCATACATTAATGAGTAGGGTTATCCACACCCTTTTACAGAAAAAAAAGTAACTAGCTCTAGTCTGACTGAGCTTTAAATGGCTTTTGATACAGCCTTTTGACACAGCCTTTAAAACAATCCATATACTTGTAACATACTAATCCAAACATACCTTCCTTATGCAACAACAGTAAGGGGTATAATATGCAACAACAGTAAGGGGTATAAGTAACATTTGCATGTGTGTAACATTCCATTTTTATATTTTTCCTGAAGCACTGTACTGTCTTTTAAGTGTAGTGATTCTGTTTCTGACAAAGTTCTTTACACCTGTCCACGTCCTGTCTCTCAGTGCTTGTGGTTCAGCATCCATGCACTGGAGGCAGTCCCGTTTTTGAGGCACTTTGCATGTCTGGATAAAGCGCATCATGTGTCGTTCCACTGCACACACCTCAACATCTTCCCACTTACGTTTGGCCTTGCATGCTGCAGACTCTGTTTGGGAACAAAATATATGCAGCTTTATCAGATGTATAAACACATACAATAAGTATCCAAGATGTGCAGAGACAAAAGTGTAAATTCAAAAATGAACTAAATGTAGAGGCTATTACCTTTAGGTTTGAGAGAAATGGGAGCAGGTGCTGATGGTGCTGGTGCTAAAGTCAAAGTTGTCTCCATGTCTGGTACATCAGTGCAGTCCTCATCACTTGACACTTCACTTGAGTGATCTACTACATCTGAGGAAACAAAAGAAATACAAAAAATGCAACACTGTAAAACACTTTTCAGAAAATCTAGCTCACCAACTGTCAAAGCTGCATTCAGTAGTTTGAAATGTCCTACAGTAATAAGATATATACAGTTAGCAATGCACAGCAGTAACAATCTATTAACCCTTGTGCTGCCTTCGGGTCACATGACCCAAAGGTTCATAACGAACCATCGTTGTGTTTACCCAATTTAAAAACAAATACAAATTATTTTCTTTTAACTTTCGCAATGTGGGGGGTCTGAGACAGCCCAACGGTTAAAAGAAAAAGATTCACTTTGTTTTTCTATGCGGTAAATTTGTCGCAATACGACGGTGGGTCACAATGACTGATGGGTCAGAATGACCCGAAGCTAACACAAGGGTTAACATGTTCGTACCTTCAGGATCGATTTCAATTTCATCCAAGGATTTTCCTTTGTATTGTGACAAAGTGCCTTTCTCCATAGCTGTCAACACTTTGCTCATTTTGGCAAGCTGCAAAGTTCCTTGAGGCAAACGGTAATGCTGTCGGTGGATTCGAATATCGTAGCCTAAAAAGTCTGCAAGTTGGTCTGTTTCATTTTTGTTTAGGTTCAACACTTGTGACATTGTTGCAATATGTTTGCGTAATCTTGTTGAAGTCAGAGCTTCAGGGTGTTTGGCACCACATTCTCTGGCATACTTTTGTAAGCACTCTCCCCCTCGGTAAGCAGTCAATGCCCCTGGTCTGGCGAAGAGGAAGGGGTTCTCTTTGGGAACACCACAGGCCTCACGTGTTTCAGTGAGGAGCTCCAGAGCTGACACCATTGAGGGTTTCAACAGCACAGGAACCATTCTCCCACGTTTCCCCCTGATCTCCACCCGTGTGAAAAACTCACACATTTTCCTCTCACATTCTGGCAGACAAATAGCCATATCCTCATGGAGCACTGACTTGTTTCTTGACAAAAAAGCTTTAAGTTCCATCTTTGAAACTTCTCCTGCTCTTCTATTGAAAATGATGGTTAGAGCGATTGTTACCTTTGTTAAGGCAACATAGTTGTTAGAAGTGTTGCTGATTCTCAGCATTCTTTCGCTAACAACTTGGACATTTTCCATGTGCAAGTTCAAGCGCTTGATAACTTGAGTGAACGGTATTGTTAGTGGAGTATTCCACCTGGCCTCCTTCAAGGTGGTGATCGCACCTGCAGAGATGAACTCATTCCATTTAGCTATCTGTATGATCCTAAAATCTCGAGCAGACTGTGCCCTGCTTTGATCACCACAAATCATTGCATTACTTTCAACAATACTGCATATTTTCTGAAGACTGTGTCCAAGTTTGAGGGCTAAAGTAGCAGTGCGCCATGTGTTATTTTGTGGACAAAACCCTGCCAGCTCTTTCACTGCGGACACAACATGAAGAAAGTTTGACGGAGTGATGAATTCTTCGACATTCCTTAGTGGAGTTCTCTTTCGAGCCTCTAAGACAAGTCTTCCCAGTTCTCTCATCTTTTGGCGAATGTAATCGTGCTTGTTAACGTCTGACCAATGGCAATTAAACATATGTTGTCCAAACTGCAAAATACATTTGTCATTTTGAACAATTCTTGAAACATCATAGGTCATGTGAGAAAGAATGCCTTTTAAACCTTCTGTCACTTCAAGACCAACAGCAGTATTCAGAGCACACAGAGATCTGGCTTGGTTTCTTCCCAGTGTTGATTGATCCCCAGCTCTTACCTTCTCTGGGCAGATTCTGACATGTTTCCATAAAGTTTTTTTGGAATACAGACCTTGACAATAAAGGCAGTGGATGAAATCAGAAAGAAATCAGAAAGGGGATTTATTCGCCATGAAAGTTTGCACAGACAAGGAATTTGCTTTGGCAGGAAGGTGCATACAATAAACATATACCTAAAATTTAAATATGTGGACTAACTATACTAAGGGTAGAAATAAAATATAAGTATACAATAAAATATAAGTGATACAAAAATACAAATATTACAAAAAATACAAATGTACAAGATACCATGTTGTAATGCAGTGCATAAAGCAGAGTGTTTTAACCCTTGTGCTGCCTTCGGGTCACATGACCCAAAGGTTCATAACGAACCATCGTTGTGTTTACCCAATTTTACCCAATACAAAAACAAATAAAAATAATTTTCTTTTAACCATTCCAATGTGGGGGGTCTGAGACAGCCCGACAGTTAAAAGAAAATGCTTCACTTTGTTTTTGTATGAGGTAAATATGTCGCAATACGAAGGTGGGTCACAATGACTGATGGGTCAGAATGACCCGAAGATAACACAAGGGTTAAGCAAGAAGTCATTTGAGTCAGTGTGGTCCCTTGGCCTTGTTGAAGAGGCCAACAGCGGAAGGGAAGAAACTGTTTTTGTGGCGTGAGGTATTGGTCCTGATAGACTGCAGCCTTCTGCCGGAGGGGAGTGACTGAAACAGGGAGTGTCCAGGGTGGGAGGAGTCGGCCACAATCTTCCTCGCTCGCTTCAGGGTCCTCGAGGTGTGCAGGTCCTCGAGGGTAGGCAGATTGCAGCCAATCACCTTCTCAGCAGTACGGATGATACGCTGCAGTCTGCTCTTGTCCTTGGCAGTGGCAGCAGCGTACCAGACGGTGATGGAGGAGGTGAGGATGGACTCAATGATGGCTGAGTAGAAGTGCACCATCATTGTCTTTGGCAGGTTGAACTTCAGCTGCCGAAGGAAGTACATCCTCTGTTGTGCTTTCTTGATGAGGGAGCTGATGTTCAGTTCCCACTTGAGGTCCTGGGAGAGGATAGTGCTGAAGGACTCCAGTGTTGACTGGGGAGTCACACAGGGTGATGGGGGTGAGTGGGGCTGTGTTCCTCCTGAAGTCCACAACCATCTCCACTGTCTTAAGAGCATTGAGCTCTAAGTTGTTCTGGCTGCACCAGGTCACCAGGTTGGCCGCTTCCCACCTATAATCAGACTCGTCTCCACCAGAGATGAGCCCAATAAGGGTGGTGTCGTCCGCAAACTTCAGGAGTTTGACGGACGGATGACTGGAGGTGCAACTGTTGGTGTACAGGGAGAAGAACAGAGGAGAAAGGACGCAGCCCTGAGGTGATCCGGTGCTGATGGACCGGGAGTCAGAGACTTGTGTTTCCAGCTTAACGCACTGCTTCCTGTCAGACAGGAAGTCTGTGATCCACCTGCAGGTGGAATCAGGCACGTTCAGCTGGGAGAGCTTGTCCTGAAGCAGGGCGGGGATGATGGTATAGAATGCAGAGCTGAAGTCCACAAACAGGATCCTGGCATAGGATGCTGGGGAGTCCAGGTGATGTAGGGTGAAGTGGAGGGCCATGTTAACTGCATCGTCCACAGACCTGTTGGCTCTGTAGGCAAACTGCAGGGGGTCCAGTAGAGGGTCAGTGATGGATTTAAGGTGTGCCAGCACCAGGCGCTCGAAAGAATTCATTACCACAGAGGTCATGGCGACGGGTCTGTAGTCATTATGTCCTTCGCTTGTCTGCTCTCACGTGGTCTGTAACGTGCAACTAAATGCCCAGCTCCTTCTCTAACAACATTTGAATTGTAGGCAAAGTTACCCCGGTTTCTGAGCGTGTTTAACTTTGCTCTTCTTTCTTTAGACTTTTTTGGATATTGGACTGCTTTAGCCACCTCTACTTCATTGTGATGGACTGTCTCAAGGTGGCGTGCAATTTTTGATGTTGGTTTCAAGCAGAAGACGCAGTAGTGCCTCTTGTCATAAACCCGATGTGACTGAGAGTTTGATGGGGGCATTACATTAATGGAACTATTTTTCTTTGGACTGTGTTTTAAGCTCCCCTTTTCAGATGTCTTTGTAGGAGATAGTGACGGAAATCTCATT
Source organism: Osmerus mordax (assembly GCF_038355195.1). Lineage (NCBI taxonomy): Eukaryota > Metazoa > Chordata > Actinopteri > Osmeriformes > Osmeridae > Osmerus > Osmerus mordax. The sequence continues at coordinate 9,042,892 of NC_090075.1, forward strand.
GCTCTCAAAGGTTGTTTGCTAATGGGAGACAAGGCAGGGCTTTCATCGGATTCACTTGAGCTTCTGTCAGAACCCGGTATGTAGTCTGCATCATTGTAGTCTGAGTGATCAGACTGATCAGATGAATCCACTGTGGTATTTTGCTTGGTCTGTAAATAAACAGATATTATCAATGCACAAAAAGATATAACACAATAAAGAACAGGCAAAAAGCATCATATGACCCCCTTAAAAGACTCAGACGACCATGTTCCTCCATTGTTACAGAACTTGATCTGCACAGGGCAAAATACCTGTCTTTTTCTTGATACTCTGAGTTGTTGATCTGTCTGCATGTGACTCCAAGTGACTCCAAGTGACTCCAAGTGACTCCAAGTGACTCCAAGTGACTCCAAGGGAGTCAGTTGGCTGAGCGGTGAGGGAGTCGGGCTAGTAATCAGAAGGTTGCCAGTTCGATTCCCGGTCATGCCAACTGACGTTGTGTCCTTGGGCAAGGCATTTCACCCTACTTGCCTCGGGGGAATGTCCCTGTACTTACTGTAAGTCGCTCTGGATAAGAGCGTCTGCTAAATGACTAAATGTAAGGTCTTTTCACTGACAAGATTGTAACATGTGGTCTCTAGTAATTGAAAAAAACATTATCGTGCTTGCACGGTCGTAGCTCATTTTCTCATGGGCGGGCCAAATTCTCTGGACGGGCAAAGCAGACAAAGGGGAAGACAAGAGGAAAATTCGAAATCGGCCCATCTGAGCTTTCATTTTCTCAAAGGCGGAGCAAGATACAGAGGGCTTGGTTTACACCTATCGCAATTTCTAGCCAGTGGGGGACCATAGGCAGGCTAGGGGAACTCATATTAATGTAAAAAACGAATAAAGTGTAATATTCATGCCATGGGACCTTTAAGCAATAAATGTTGCGTTGCATTAACTTATATGAAAAAAAAAAAAATCTTTGAATTAAGAACAATTACAGTTTACTTTTTAGTGTACTAACAGTAGTAGTGGATTATAGAAATAACATTCCCTCGCACAGCAATGTAATGCTACCTTTGTTTCTGATGTTTGCCCTTCATCCGATAGATCAGTGGTTTGCTCATCCAAGGATGAGGTATCCGTTAAGGGTGGTAACTAAAATTGACAAGAAACAAAATAATAAGCAACATAGTGCACACATCGTTAAAATAAGAATTATCAGGTTTTATTTCAAGAACACTACATAGGCTGTATGTCAGGGTGTGTGGAGGGGTAGGACCCAAATGCACGAGAGATGCGAGAAATGGTAGAAACAAAGGGTTTAATCTTGAAAACGGGAAACAGATAGGGTACTCACACGGACAGGTCGTAGTAGTATGACAAAACGAAGACTGGACACAAAACAGAAACCTAAATACACAGAACCAAACGACACACAGGTGGACACGATGACGCTAACGAGGACGAGACACAGGTGAAGACAATGACAGGGAAACACTAGGACAGGGCAAAACCAAAAACAACAGGGGGGCACGGCTGTGGCTGTGACAGGACCCCCCTCTCAAGGGACGTCACCCGACGTCCCACAAGACAGGGCAGGGGGTCGGAGCAGGTCCAGGGGACGACCTGCTCCGACCCCCTGCCCTGCCTGTCATTGTCTTCACCTGTGTCTCGTCCTCGTTAGCGTCATCGTGTCCACCTGTGTGTCGTTTGGTTCTGTGTATTTAGGTTTCTGTTTTGTGTCCAGTGTTTGGTTTCATCATTTTCAATAGAAGAAGAGCAGGAGAAGTTTTAAAGATGGAACTTAAAGCTTTTTTGTCAAGAAACAAGTCAGAGCTCCATGAGGATATGGCTATTTGTCTGCCAGAATGTGAGAGGAAAATGTGTGAGTTTTTCACACGGGTGGAGATCAGGGGGAAACGTGGGAGAATGGTTCCTGTGCTGTTGAAACCCTCAATGGTGTCAGCTCTGGAGCTCCTCACTGAAACACGTGAGGCCTGTGGTGTTCCCAAAGAGAACCCCTTCCTCTTCGCCAGACCAGGGGCATTGACTGCTTACCGAGGGGGAGAGTGCTTACAAAAGTATGCCAGAGAATGTGGTGCCAAACACCCTGAAGCTCTGACTTCAACAAGATTACGCAAACATATTGCAACAATGTCACAAGTGTTGAACCTAAACAAAAATGAAACAGACCAACTTGCAGACTTTTTAGGCTACGATATTCGAATCCACCGACAGCATTACCGTTTGCCTCAAGGAACTTTGCAGCTTGCCAAAATGAGCAAAGTGTTGACAGCTATGGAGAAAGGCACTTTGTCACAATACAAAGGAAAATCCTTGGATGAAATTGAAATCGATCCTGAAGGTACGAACATGTTAACCCTTGTGTTAGCTTCGGGTCATTCTGACCCATCAGTCATTGTGCCCCACCGTCGTATTGCGACAAATTTACCGCATAGAAAAACAAAGTGAATCTTTTTCTTTTAACCGTTGGGCTGTCTCAGACCCCCCACATTGCGAAAGTTAAAAGAAAATAATTTGTATTTGTTTTTAAATTGGGTAAACACAACGATGGTTCGTTATGAACCTTTGGGTCATGTGACCCGAAGGCAGCACAAGGGTTAATAGATTGTTACTGCTGTGCATTGCTAACTGTATATATCTTATTACTGTAGGACATTTCAAACTACTGAATGCAGCTTTGACAGTTGGTGAGCTAGATTTTCTGAAAAGTGTTTTACAGTGTTGCATTTTTTGTATTTCTTTTGTTTCCTCAGATGTAGTAGATCACTCAAGTGAAGTGTCAAGTGATGAGGACTGCACTGATGTACCAGACATGGAGACAACTTTGACTTTAGCACCAGCACCATCAGCACCTGCTCCCATTTCTCTCAAACCTAAAGGTAATAGCCTCTACATTTAGTTCATTTTTGAATTTACACTTTTGTCTCTGCACATCTTGGATACTTATTGTATGTGTTTATACATCTGATAAAGCTGCATATATTTTGTTCCCAAACAGAGTCTGCAGCATTCAAGGCCAAACGTAAGTGGGAAGATGTTGAGGTGCGTGCAGTGGAACGACACATGATGCGCTTTATCCAGACATGCAAAGTGCCTCAAAAACGGGACTGCATCCAGTGCATGGATGCTGAACCACAAGCACTGAGAGACAGGACGTGGACAGGTGTAAAGAACTTTGTCAGAAACAGAATCACTACACTTAAAAGACAGTACAGTGCTTCAGGAAAAATATAAAAATGGAATGTTACACACATGCAAATGTTACTTGGTCCGTGTACCTTGTGGCCATTGGTTTTTCTATTTTGCAACCCGTGTTGACAAACGCAAAATAGGGCCGTAATATCGTTTTGTCACTTTAGTAAGTCGAACACACATTTAAGTATAACGGCTTGTTTTTGGTTGTTTTGTTTTATTTTGGAATAACGGAATAACCATATAACACAAATGGTATTACGAGCCATTTACTCGTTTGTTTGATTATTCCATATCCTTTATGCTGGTATCTGCAAAAAATGAAAAATAGCCTCGTAATATCGTTTTGTCCATTTTGGATGTCAGAACCAGATTATGGGGAAAGGCTTGGTTTCCGTTGTTTTGTTTCATTTTGGAATTACGGAATATCCATATAACACAAACGGTATAACGAGCCATTTACTCATTTGTTCGATCGGCCGTATTATGCATACTGGCACAAGTGAAAAAGAGAGAGAGGGGGAGAAATGTGAAACTATTGGGGGTGTTATTACTTGCGAACATCAGAGGGCAGCAACGACTAGCTTTAAAAAAAATGTTCCTGTGATCTGCAGGCCTACAATCTTGACGACATGGCAGCAGGTTATTTAGTAGAAGACACACACCAAACTGAAGGCACATGTTGACCGCGTTTGCTAGTTGCTACTTAGTTAATAACTCTTTGATGAACCCAAGTTTCTTTAATATATATTAAGTTTCTTTAATATATATTAGAAACATTACAAGACGGGGCTCCAGTGTGTGTTCAAACAAGGCCAAAAGTGCCAGACGGTATCAATCACACCCGTGCAAGTAACACTCCACGCCCCAACCCTCCCTCCCCCCACCTAAATTAAGCGTTCAGTTCTGTTGTACGTCTTAATGAAGTGCATTGAGGCAATCATAATAAGAAAGTTGAGGTCATGTGGGCTACCTTTGCAGTTTACATAGACACACAACTGACAGAGGCACTGTTGTGGATACTTTTTTCAGTTCTGATCATATTCCAAATTCAACTTCTTCAAAGTCCAAAAACAGTACGGAGCAGCAACGAGAGGGTTCCCAGGAAAATCTGATTTCCCTTGGTTGGGGCGTGGAGTGTTACTTGCACGGGTGTGATTGATACCGTCTGGCACTTTTGGCCTTGTTTGAACACACACTGGAGCCCCGTCTTGTAATGTTTATAATATATATTAAAGAAACTTAATATATATTAAAGAAACTTGGGTTCATCAAAGATTTATTAACTAAGTAGCAACTAGCAAACGCGGTCAACATGTGCCTTCAGTTTGGTGTGTGTCTTCTACTAAAGAACCTGCTGCCATGTCGTCAAGATTGTAGGCCTGCAGATCACAGGAAAAACATTTTAAAAGCTGGTCGTTGCTGCCCTCTGGTGTTCGCAAGTAATAACACCCCCAATAGTTTCACATTTCTCGCCCTCTCTCTCTTTTTCACTTGTGCCAGTATGCATAATACAGCCGATCAAACAAATGAGTAAATGGCTCGTTATACCGTTTGTGTTATATGGATATTCCGTATTTCCAAAATGAAACAAAACAACGGAAACCAAGCCTTTCCCCATAATCTGGTTCTGACAACCAAAATGGACAAAACGATAGTACGAGGCTATTTTTCATTTTTTGCAGATACCAGCATAAAGGATATGGAATAATCAAACAAACGAGTAAATGGCTCGTAATACCATTTGTGTTATATGGTTATTCCGTTATTCCAAAATAAAACAAAACAACCAAAAACAAGCCGTTATACTTAAATGTGTGTTCGACTTACTAAAGTGACAAAACGATATTACGGCCCTATTTTGCGTTTGTCAACACGGGTTGCAAAATAGAAAAACCAATGGCCACAAGGTACACGGACCTTACTTATACCCCTTACTGTTGTTGCATATTATACCCCTTACTGTTGTTGCATAAGGAAGGTATGTTTGGATTAGTATGTTACAAGTATATGGATTGTTTTAAAGGCTGTGTCAAAAGGCTGTATCAAAAGCCATTTAAAGCTCAGTCAGACTAGAGCTAGTTACTTTTTTTTCTGTAAAAGGGTGTGGATAACCCTACTCATTAATGTATGATTTTTCAGCCCCAATTTGATGAAGGTGGGTGAAGGTTGTGGCATCTATGCGCTTTGTTACGGGGACTACACACAATGTTGGGTTGTGGTACAATGTGCAAAAAAATCCCCTTTGTGCTGTATTTTTGGAAGATATGTTACTAAATAACAAATTAAATGTATCTGGTCTCTTATTTCACACAGTTTAACAGTACCGTTGCTTTTGTAAAGCTCTAAAGCTGTAAAGCTGTACCCTTAGTATAGTTAGTCCACATATTTAAATTTTAGGTATATGTTTATTGTATGCACCTTCCTGCCAAAGCAAATTCCTTGTCTGTGCAAACGTTCATGGCGAATAAATCCCATTCTGATTCTGATTCTGATACAGTACATGACTAATGACACTTGTCCCCGAAAGTAGTGTTTGTGTGTATTTATAGGTATGGACCTCAAAGGTGGGTTCAATAATACTTGTCCCCAAACTAAAGGCAAATGTTCATATTGTTAAGACAATGTTATATTCAAAATATCAAGTGATTTTTACAATGTGGGTGGCCCTTGTAGTAAACACCAGTTGGTAGCATCTCTCTAAACCATTCAGAAGGTGGTGTCCCCAGAGTGGGTGTGTTTTTACGTGTCCCCAAAATCGGCTTAAGTAAGCAAGTGTGTGTGTGCTTACATACAATGTGTTTGTGTATATACAGTATGTTTGTGTACATACAGGGGTCCAGAGCAACAAAAAATTGCACTTGGAACACCAAAACTGTGAGTCGCATACTGCATTATGACATCATCACCCAGACCATGATTGCCTTGTGATGTCACAGTGGCTCGGAAGGGCTATATAAACAGGTGCGCACAGCCGCGCAGCACAGTAGAAGATTGACACCGGAGAGTGAAGATTATCTACTACACTTCAACCAAAGAGTATAGAAGAACATAAGTTATTTGACTACTACACTTGAAGAGAGACAACCAGGACCAATAGTAAGACGCAGCTAGGTGAGTGAGAGGAGCTCTCTGACGGGGAGTCGTATAGGAGTCTGCAGGCTGAAGCCCCTTCCTCCCACCTGCCTTGGCTGAAGACTTGCAGTTTGGTCAAACTTAAACATGGGTCAGGTCCAAAGTCACCCAGTGGTCTCTCAGGAGAAGAGACCCAAAAAAGTGAAGGGGAAAAAGAAGAAAGGATTCTTTCATTTCTTATCCCTGTTGACCTGTGTGGGAATGGAAGAGAGAAGGAATGATGCCTCCTCAATTCCCACAAACGATGACACAGATTCTGGTAAGTGTTTGAAGGAGCTTTTGGACAACTAAGTTGTTGGATAACAAACCCAATTCATGATACAGTGCTAACTGCATGCCCTTTTTCTGTTTAAACTTTCAGCAAGTTCATTGTCAGCTGATGGATGTGTTAGGCACCATCTGACAAAGAGCCTCCAGGAACTGGATTGGAGCCCCATCGAACAGGACAAAGACTGTACAGTTAAGCAACAAAACCTACTAGACCACATCCTATTACTGGTTTTGATGCCCATTTGTCCATTTGCATTTGTACTTAAAATGCCAAAATATTTGATCTTGTGTGTGTGTAGTTTGACACAAGGGGGAAGTACATATCTGGTGGGGGAAATGTTTACATATGTTTGCTAGTTTCATATTAGACTGTCATTAAAAACCTCCTCTACTGTCCTCTTCTTCCTCAGGTCACGGAGGAGGAAGAGGAGCTGCTGCTGCCTCTGTTCAGCCCTCTGTCTGGACCTCTGCTGCTGTACATGCCGGTGTGGCGTCCTGTAAGTTCTCCTCTGTCTCGGAGCTAAGAGTTTGAGAGGGCGCATAAAGTTTTCACTGAGAACATGGGCAAATAACAATAGCTTAGTAATGTCTTTTTAAAACATTGACAATGTAAGCCTACTCTGAAAATTACGATTTATTCATAACAATCCCTAAGATTCTCTACATTTTCTCTCTGCCATGAAGGCTCCGTCATCCATGCCTGCTGTTGTTCAGCTGACTCGTGCTGGGAAGCTGTTAATGACAGAGTTAACATCTCTGGACACTCTGGTAACCATTCACCTTCTCTCATTCCACCTTCTATGTTCTTAGTCCAAATTCTGCAGTCTTCAGGTTGAGAAACCACTGTCTTAAATGCACAGTATCAGTCACCATTGGACAAAGATGGTGAAGTTAAAGTCTCCTGTTGTTCACTGTCACAGACCTTCTTCACGGCCCCAGTTTGGCTGCATCACATTCCTAAGATCTACCTCACCCAGGCTGGGAAGATGGCATTGGAGGAACTAGCACTCAGAGGACAGGTAACATAATTCAGAACAAATTCAAAGAGTCAACATTATGGAAGACTCACAATGCTTACACCATTTATACATGTATCTATGAGCCAAAACAATAAAATACATATCAAAGGGTCACAGGGGTGCAGGTCAGTCAAGCACCATTAATGTTCACAAGCCGACATAAAGGCCAGCTTCAGGGTCTTCATTATTTCCACTCAGACTGTATGTACTAGTAACTAAACTAGCTAACTTATTGTTTTAGCTTAGAGATACATGTATAAATGGTGTAAGCAGTGTGAGTGGCCCTGTGGTCAAGTGATGAGCTCTGTTTAGTTACTAGGTAGACAAATGGGTTTAAATGGGTTTTTGTGTGTCATGTGTTTCAGATGACCAGCGGACCCTTGCTGCCCTGGGAGTTCAGCCCCCTCTACTGTGGCCCTGTGGTCATTTGGACTGGGGTAAGAGCCATCTTACCTTTACCTTTACACAAACACAAACACACAAATACTCACACTTACACAGTCATTATCTCAGTTGTTTTTCTGCAAATTTGCTGCAATGTTCTGGAATGTTGAGATGATGATGTCATGATGAGTGGTTCAGTCCTGGGTTATTTGATCCCTATGGAAACATAGTGGGACATGGATGGAGTGGCTAGTTCAATTCAGGGGAGGTAGTTCTCTTGACCCCCTCTCTCCTGTTATGAATGTGACAGCCTGGCTGCCTAATGTGTGTATTCCTCTCCCCCTGTGAGACTGGAGGAATAGACACCTCAGGAAGTCATCATTTGAGTGTGTCAATTCAACTACACGAACAAAAGTATTTATGTCAGAGATACTATGTTTCTCAGTGTAAGACGACGGACACAAGCTCTGAGTTACAGTATGGTAAGGGTCTGTGGGTCCTACAGCAGTTTCAGAACATTCCACCTCACCCTCTTCTTCTCTGCTCATGTTTCTGTAGAGGAGCTTGTGTACTGCTCTGGTGAGCTCTGAGAGGAACCATGCCTCCTCCTTCTCATGGACCAGAGGATCTGGATCTAAGGTACAATGAGTCAGCCTTCGCAAACACACCTGCGCACCTACCCAGACAAACAGGCCTATTGTTGTTATGTGTAACAGCTCCTCCCTCCTTCCCACTCCCTCAGAAGGTGCACGTACAGATGTGCAGAGTGTGCATGGTGAGGGGGGCTGACGCCAGACTGTGGTGGGCCATGTCTGAGGAGAGATCCAGGCTCGGCCCAAATGTAAGTGCAAACACAATCACACACGCACAAGCCACACTCCGGGTGCGTGTCTGACCCAGGTCCCTCTTCCTCTGTTTGCTGTTGCAGGGATTCCCCCACATGGCTGCCATGGTGATGGCGGTGACCGGAGTTCAGGTAAGATTTCCTGAAGTGCGACAGATGCCAACAGTGTGACTTTCCTGTTCAGGCTTGTATCTGAAGCCTGTACTCAGGCTCAGTTACGCAGCACTCTGTCACTCATCCCCTTCCTTGTATCTCCTTTCCCCTACAGCTCATTGGAGGACAGGTGAGACAGTATCAGTCTCATGTATGTTCTAAGACTGACTTCTACTCCCCGGTTCTGGCTGACGAAGCGGTGAGAACTGCAACACTAGGATAGATAGAACCTCCCCACCACACTCGATCCCAGCAAGCTGAATCATCCCTTTAGGACTCAATGTTAAAGGTGTGTGTGTCTCCTTTCTGTCCACTAGCAAACTGATATTTCCATCATTGAGGCCAGCATGGTCGTGGGTCCAGATGGGATTCTGCGCACCACAGCCAGAACCTCCTGGGGGTCCAGAAACACCTCGACCTGCGAGGAGGAGTCTTTCTCCCAGGATCAGGACTCATTTGAGGAGGAGGATGAGGGCTGGACCAAGGACCAGGGCCAGGACTGGGACCCCTCTGAGAAGGATGAGGGATGGACCAAGGAGGAGGACCAGGACTGGGACCCTTCTGAAGAGGAGAAGGATGAGGGCTGGACCAAGGACCAGGGCCAGGACTGGGACCCCTCTGAGAAGGATGAGGGCTGCACCAAGGACCAGGGCCAGGACTGGGACTCCTCTGAGGAGGAGAAGGATGAGGGCTGGACCAAGGACCAGGACTGGGATCATGAGACCGATTTCCCTGCGAAATGGGAAAATGAAATGGAATTCCTCAAGTTAGTACAATTCCTTAACAGGGATATATTAATTGTTACATTTGACAACACGCCATACACATGGTTCTTCTAGATAGATGATATAAATATGTATAAGTATGCACAGGAATGCATTTTATCAAGGTTTCCCTCATTGCTCTGTAGTTAGCTTGTCCAGGTTAACTTGACTGATGTATCTCCATAGGTACTACTTGAGAGACAGAACCGTTGACCAACTGTCCTACAAGGTGGCAGCTCTCAGGCAGGCCTTCACTGTGAGTAGTCTACTATCTAGCTAGCTCCTGTGTGTTGATGTTCTATAAAATGCTAGGTAGTTAACTCTTGTGTGCTGTTAGTAATGATTATTTTAGCTAGTTATCCTAATCATCCATGTTTGTCCAGACGCTGTTTACTGACAGCAGAGAGTTCATGTTGGCAGCAACTCACTGGCGTTTAGAAAGGCTGGCAACCGAAGCACAAAAGGTATCTGACATATTATTCCTCCCCACCAACAGTGACTTTGGGTGACCTTGATATATGTCACCCTTTATGGTGTCACCACTTGAACAGTCTACACACATGCTAACTTGGAGATAAATCTAACACGCCTTCGAAAACATGGGGTCTGTGTGTGACTGTGTCTGTGTTCTCCAGGATGAAGAGCAGCTGTTTCAGCAATACACCAGGCTGAGGGAGTATGCCTCAGACCACGCCCACCTAGACTCCATCATGCAGGAGCTGGCAGTGGAGTCGGTGAGGAGAGGGGGGGAAGGGGAGGCAAGGGAGGGGAGAGGAGGTAAAGGAGATGATGGATGGTGGGGGAGAGGAGGGCAGGAAAGGAGGAAGAGAGGATGAAATATTTTTCCCTTTCTGACCGACCCCCCCATCCTCCGGAGATGGTTCACACTGGTAAGCTGAAAACAACACCACACACTGGCACTAGGTAGAACTGACCTGAGCTGAGTCAGCGATAAGAAGCGACTACATGTGACAATCTCAATGATTCTGTGTGTCTTTGCTCTCACTTCCAAACACAGAAGAAAAAGAGGACGTCCATCAAGGATGAACAGACTGCGGCTGCCAAGGGCAGAAAGAGAAGCAGGATATTTAAGTCCAACAAAGTGTCTCCCCTCAGCTCTGAATGTAAGATCCTGACTGCACATTGGCTCCTTTAGGCTTTCCCACTTTAGTTGGCCCTCCCACCATTTCACACACATGGACGTGCACACACACACAGACATGCACACACAATTCTTTAAGTGAGAGGTCACAGTGCTAAAGTTCTGTGTAATGTCATATCCTGTTGTGTGATGGTGTTTCCTGTCCAGGTCCAGACCTTGGCAAGTCCTCCATTGCCAGAGAAGAGGAGAAGAAGAAGAAAAAGACAAAGTCCATCAAAGCTTTTCTCCGGGGGATCTCGGTAGCTCTCTCCAGGGCTTTCTGATTCGGCTGCATGAAGGACAGTCACCAGTAGAGGGGGCCACCTGCTCACTCAACTGGCTGCAGCGACAGAGAGAGAGAGAACCTGTCCCACCATTTCACACACACGGACGCGCACACGCACACACACACACACACTATTTTTACACAGTGCTGAAGTTCCGTGTGTCCACGCCCTCCTAGAATCCATCATGCAGGAGCTGGCAGCAGAGTCAGTGAGGAGAGGGGGACGAGAGGGGGAAGGGGAGGAAAGGGAGGGGAGGTAAAGGAGATGATGGATGGTGGGGGAAAGGAGGGCAGGAAAGGAGGAAGAGAGGAGGAAATATTTTTCCCCTTCTGACCTCAGCCCCCCTTATGGTCAGTTCATGCTCATAAAAATGTGCCAAGCTCACAACATCTTTATTGAGCAAGGCAGTCTCAATGTTTACATTTGGGCATGGGGTCTGTGACATTACACAGTCTAGAAGGTGCGAGACACTTGTCTGTGGCAGCAAACTTGTCTGACTGACATTGTTTTTCCAAGCACAAATTGGCCTCAAAGCCCAGGCAATATGCACAGTTTAATGACCTGGACACCTCACATCTCATCTCATCTAACTTCATCAGAATCAGAGATGTGAGAGTCTAAGAGCTAGCTAATAACTTGTGGGAACTATTTTCAGATTCATCACTTGAGCATCATAGATGTGGTGATTGAGCTGGTTATGCTGCGCCTGATCGTGTTTGGCTATCGCCAGTCGTGTTTCAAAGTAAGTGCCCCGCCTCCCCAGTCCTGCATCACAGGGGTGCAGTGACCTCACCGTGTCTAGATAGCCATGGAAGTCATTTCCATCTACTCCACGATGCGGGCCAAAGTTTACAAGTGGTTGACTAGTCAGTCAGTCACAGTTTTGGTGTTTGACCCAGCCCCCCTCCTTCTCTTGCTCTCTTCCTCCCCCCCTCCCCCCCTCTCCCTCCCCCACCCCCTCCTCCCCATCCCCAGGGTCCAGATTGCTTCATGCTTCAGCTATATGCCCTGGTGGAAGCCTTCCTCCCCCAGGACACAGAGGGAGCCCCAGGGAAAACATATCTGAAGAAACTGAAGGTGTGCTCTCTCTCCTTCTCTCTCTCTCTTTATCTCTCTCTCTCCCCCTCTCTCTCTCCCTCTCTCTCTCTCTCACACTTTCTCTCTCGTTCAGGATTCCCACAGTGTTTGTATGGCACCTTGACCTTTGTGCACTCCTCTTCTCTACAGAACATTTTCTTGGACTTCCTGGACAAAATCTTACGCAGGCACTCACTGATTGTGTTGGCTCTTTCTTCTCCAGTCATGCCACTGATGAGAAAATATGCCACAGGTCATTTCCAACCCTCATTGACGCAAACTACCATGAGGACCATAGCATCTTTGGCTTCAGGTAAATTGTCACCCATGAGACCTGAGCCAAGATCCACATAGCCATGAAATTTTCCTTCTGCATATTCCAAATGCTTACGTATGGCCATCTCATCTACCATGAGAGCACAAACTGTTTCTTTGCCATCTTTTTGGGGGGATTGTACATGAGACTGAAGAGCAGAGAATGCTGGTGATGTAAACCCAGGATTTCCAGAGATACTGCTGTACCACTTTCTGAGGGTCTCTGGATGAGGCAGAGCTAGATCAAAGCTTTCACAGACAAACTCATACGCTTTTGGTGAATAAAAGTGGAGTGTCATCGCAAAAGACCTCAACTCAAACCTTTTTTGGTCTTACTGTGTTGGACTCTGGTAAGGATTTCCAGTGGCACTCCACTGAAGGAAGCCTCCAGCAATTCAGCACAACTAGTGGAAATCAGCAATTGCTCTTTGAGGTTGTCTATAATGACAGACATATCAGACACCTTTTTTGCAAACCTCCTGGACCTCTGCTTCTCCATTTTCAGCTTCTTCTTGGTGGTGTTCAGTCCATCATGTGCCGAGCACAACTTTCGCTTAAGTGCTCTTGGAGATTCCTTCACAGTGTAGGAGTGCTCTACAGATGTGGCACTGATGTCTTCTTCATGTGAAACCACACTTGCAAATTAATTGTGATCGAGCAAAACAACACTGCTGTTGTCATCGATCATAGCAACATTTGGTGATTCTGAAATTGGTGGACTGTGAACGTCCACTGTCACGCTAATATCACTGTGATGGACATCTGTGACCAAAGTTGTTTGGTCATCATCAGTCATAATCACAGTGGTATCATCATAACAGGTGACCTGGTCATCAACATCATGTGCTTCCTCTACCTCAACCCTATGACCACAGATGTAATCATGATCAATTGCAACCAAACTTTGTGTATCAGATTGATCTGTCGTGGCACTCACGTTGCTACCTACCTTGCTGTGCTCCTCCCTGGTGGTTGGCTTCCTCTGCAGATGAGCAGGGAAGGAGAATATGGTGGGCACAGCAGTTAGAGTGAGGAAGCGTTGCCCTCCTTGGTTGACATAGAAGCAACTCGCTTCAAAGTGATGTGCACACAGACGTGAAGCTAAATTTGGTTTCCAATCCATCCGCCTCATGTTGACTATCCACTGATTCAGCCTAACCTCATCATTAAATGGGAATCTGTGAAGACAGAATGTTATGAAAATGAATATGTACAGTTCTATTGAATCACCCAGACATGTTCAGCAAAAATCTTATTAGAAACAATTACAAACTAGAGAGGGTACAATTTCTGGGGAAATTGTAGGGTGTGCTTGCTTGCGTCGGTTGCACAGGGGTCCGTTTTTTAATGAAATTTTTACAACTGATATTTCTGTATATTTTATATAAAAATGCATAGGGCCTACTTATTATTTATAAAGATTACATAGATTTAAAAGCATCTTTTTTTTGGTGCTCATTTACAACTCAAAATACGAGTGAAGTGTAGAATTAAATATGATGTTTTCTCATTTCCCCTGCAAGAGGCAGCCTCATAGCTGAATAAAAACGAATAAATTTGTCAGACCGGTGTAAAAATTGACCTAATCTCTATTACTTAAACGTCCTTTTAAGTTTTCCCTTCTCGTGATATTTTCAGGCATTTAGCCTACTGCATGCATTCATTAATAAAGAACACCCTTTGAAGATTATTCTACGAAGTTACCGGCAGTAGAAGATGGAATCGCGATTCAAACAGTAGCCTACCATCTGCTAACTGAAAATATGCCCCCAAAAACGTAAATAAGCTTGACATTTATTTAGTGGAAAATCGCTCATTCATAAATAGCTCACTGGTAGCGATCATTGTCAGTAACAACGCAAAATGCGATATCCCTGTGTGGAGAAGCTGCCCCGGTAAATTGTACTACTACAGTACTAGACTACTGCTGTGTTCGTCTTGGCGATTGCATTGGTTGAATTCGATTTAACTATCCGTTGTACGGTTTAGGCTGAAATTAATTATTTTCATGAACAGATTGACAAACTTTAGGCTGTGGCAATGAAGTTCAGGTTAGAAGTCAGATAGTTTCACCTATTGAAAGACTTTTGATGTAAGTAAGGGGAGTGCCGAACATGTTCTGTCGCCGTTTGACTTCCTAAACAGCTGTGTAGATGTTTTTGTAGTGTGTCTCGTGTAGGCTACAGCGTTGCAGTGAGCAACACTGGTTTGAATCCACAGGTAATGATAATTTCACCAACAAATCGTTAAATTGTAATGTAATGTCATAAATCCTACAACGAAAATGTATTTGTGAGGAATTTTCATTTTAACGATTGAAAACAGATGCATCATAGACCACTGTAGTATGTGTTGCCCAGGCAACAGAGGCTAATGTCATGATGTTAATACTTCAGTGAAATAGTAGACTACCGTGTCCGAAAGTAGATGTGGGCCTACTTCCTTAATAATATCAGCTAATATTGTAAATGTAATGTACATTGTACATTACATTTCACAATTGTGTTTCACATCACAAAGTAAAATGAGTAAATAGTTATCACCCTGGCCTCTTTGCTTGTGGCGTTTCTGCAGCTGCCTTGCAGTAAAGTTAACAGATGCGAAACGAATGTTCTGCACGCGTGTTTTCGTGACGTTAGTGACGTAGTGACGTTAGTAACGTCAGTGACTGTGGCTAGCAAATTAGCCACCGTTAGCTTCACTTTTCGCCACAAAAACTTAACTTGAGCCTAAACCATGCAACGGAACGTAAATACAAATACAAGCAACTCAATCGCTACCAAGACGAAACGTTTGACACCTAGGTTGTCTATGTAGGCCAAATATTGACGAAGATTTAGGGGAGCAAATAGAAATAAAAATAATAATATATGTGAGAGAACAAAGGTTGTTCCCTTGCCGAAGGCAAAGCACACCCAATGAATAATAACTAGAAAGGTACATTTCCTGAAGAAAATGTGTGTGTTTGCTGAAAGCAGTTGAAACGATTGTTTTGATGGCTTGAATAGTGAAGGCTTTACAAAAATGTTAAGAGGTATGTGCTTTAAAAACAAAATGGTGAGAAAAAGTGTTAAAAGTATATCTGTCATTGTTATGCATTGCGATATTTTCTTACTCTTGAAAATGGAGAAAAAACAGTGATGAAAAGAGTATCTTATTGACTTTCATACATTTTTAATAGTTAAAATTAGTGGTGGGCATAGATTAATTTCTTTAATCTAGATTAATCTCACTGTAATCTTGGCGTTAATCTAGATTAAAATGGCTCATTTGAATTCCACCGAAGGCATTCAGAATGTGTGCTACCCAAATAATGACTAAAAGTAAGTCTTTGAGAACGGGTTTCTCAAGCCAGGTGGCGCATTAGACCAGGGGCTCATCTCCTGTTTCCAAAATGCATCACAAACTGCTTGAGAAAGCTGTTCTATATAATTGGTGATGAAAATAAATTATGTTCAATAAGATGTACTTGTGTGTATTAACTGTTTATTAGATTAGTTAGCTTGGCTGATAGAGCTGTGCTGACGGGCTTGCCTCGGTTGCACTCAAACAGTAGTTTGACGACGACTCTTCCCCTGCGCTACATCAGTGCTTGACCCGGCATCTTCCGCATTAGGTAAGGGAAGTTTTGCGTTTAGGTGGTATTTGAGACTGGAAGAACTCCTACAGTAAACTAATTCCGCATAGCACAAGGTGCAAACAACCTTAGTCTTGTCGAGGTTTCCATTGGGAAGCTTCTTAAAAATACATTTTCCCTGAAGCAAACCAGGCGGGTCCGTGTACCTTGTGGCCATTGGTTTTTCTAATTTGCAACCCGTGTTGACAAACGCAAAATAGGGCCGTAATATCGTTTTGTCACTTTAGTAAATCGAAAACACATTTAAGTATAACGGCTTGTTTTTGGTTGTTTCGGTTTTTTTGGAATAATGAAATAACCATATAACACAAATGGTATAACGAGCCATTAATCGTTGTTTTGATTATTCCATATCCTTTATGCTGATATCTGCAAAAGATGAAAAATAGGCTCGTAATATCGTTTTGTCCATTTCGGAAGTCAGAACCAGATTATGGGGAAAGGCTTGGTTTCCGTTGTTTTGTTTCATTTTGGAATTACGGAATATCCATATAACACAAACGGTATAACGAGCCATTTACTCATTTGTTTGATCTGCCGTATTATGCATACTGGCACAAGTGAAAAAGAGAGAGAGGGGGAAAAATGTGAAACTATTGGGGGTGTTATTACTTGCGAACACCAGAGGGCAGCAACGACTAGCTTTAAAGAAATGTTCCTGTGATCTGCAGGCCTACAATCTTGACGACATGGCAGCAGGTTCTTTAGTAGAAGACACACACACCAGACTGAAGGCACATGTTGACCGCGTTTGCTAGTTGCTACTTAGTTAATAAATCTTTGATGAACCCAAGTTTCTTTAATATATATTAAGTTTCTTTAATATATATTAGAAACATTACAAGACGGGGCTCCAGTGTGTGTTCAAACAAGGCCAAAAGTGCCAGACGGTATCAATCACACCCGTGCAAGTAACACTCCACGCCCCAACCCTCCCTCCCCCCACCTAAATTACGCTTTCAGTTCTGTTGTACGTCTTAATGAAGTGCATTGAGGCAATCATAGTAAGAAAGTTGAGATCATGTGGGCTACCTTTGCAGTTTACATAGACACACAACTGACAGAGGCACTGTTGTGGATACTTTTTTCAAAGTTCTGATCATATTCCAAATTCAACTTCTTCAAAGTCCAAAAACAGTACGGAGCAGCAACGAGAGGGTTCCCAGGAAAATCTGATATCCCTTTTGTCTGTGCTTCACCTTTTATATCCAACAAATTACACCCCTGAACTTTTAAAACAGATCTATTGGCCTACTACAATTGTAAATATCCTACGACTTCTGCTCCAATTGGGCCTTGATGCAATGCCATCGAATAGTTTCTGCTGTTTCTGCCACGTTTTTGGGGACTAACCAGGGACCAAACCAGTAACTTGTGCCCAGTTCCTTTATTCTGCCCTACTACATGTGTTTTCCAACACCAGTTGCAATCAACCCTGGGTTATAGCCCTTCACCATTGCATGGTGCCATTCATTCTTCACAGGTCACACCCATCAAGTCAAAGTGAAAAGTAACTGGTCCAAGTCCAACAAGGCCAAAAGTGCCAGACAGTATCAGTTGAAAAAGACAATCACACCCCTGCAAGAAACCCTCCCCAACCCTCCCTCCCCCCACCTAAATTACTGCTTTCAGTTCTGTTGTACGTTTTAATGAAGTGCATTGAGGCAATCATAGTGAGCAAGTTGAGGTCATGTGAGCTACCTTTGCAGTTTACATAGACACACAACTGACACTGTTGTGGATACTTTTCTGTTCTGATCATATTCTATGTCCAATTTCAACTTCTTAGAAATCCAAAAACAGCTTAATGAAGAACTTTAATGAAGTGCATCGAGGCAATCATTGAGCAAATCTTCCCTTTTTATTTATAAAAAAACATAATATTATTTTCTCATGTAACTTTTATTCAGTTTGGATTAAATGTAGAGTTAACTTGACCCAAAACATTACATTTAAATCTATTCAATTTTGCAAAAGGCCATTGTAGGGACAATACAATTGTTGTCCTTGCATCCATCAATGTACAACACGTTTTAGCCTACATCAATGCATTCATACCCTGTGACACACAATTTAAAAATGTTCTTTGAAAGAAAATTTCTGTTCTGCTTGTGACGATTTGTATATCAGCCTACACTTCTGTGCTTAAAGTTAGTATACTATCCAGTGGCCAGATGGGGCCACTGAAATCCTGGGGTGGCTTTCCAAAATCACAAGTCATAACTGAATTTCAGCAATTGTATTATGCTGTTGTAGTATTTAGGTTAGTTGAAAACATCAGCGGACTGGGGAAGGGTGACAGGATCTGAGTGTGGAGATACGTGGATTTATATGCCGGAATGTTTTATATACAGTACACGGTCATCTTTTGTGCAGGATACAGAGAGAATAAAATATAGAGACTTGTTTAAACAATTGGAAAGCGTGAGAAGGTAAAGAAGTGAGTGGAGAAAAGAGAAGCAGAAAAGTGCAACACCCTCCCATTACCATTATCTCTAATTCACTCTCCTGAGTCTCATCTGTGTTGTATGTCTGCAAACATGCAGTCATTGGACTTGTGTGGGGAGGGTTTGACAAGTGTGATGACTGTATTCCTCCACAGATACCATGGGCTTGGACATGGAGTTGGACCAGTTACTTTTCACTTTGACTTGATGGGTGTGACCTGTGAAGAATGATGGCACCATGCAATGGTGAAGGGCTATAACCCAGGGTTGATTGCAACTGGTGTTGGAAAACACATGTAGTAGGGCAGAATAGAGAAACTGGTCACAAGTTACTGGTTTGGTCCCTGGTTAGTCCCCAAAAACGTGGCAGAAACAGCAGAAACTATTCGATGGCATTGCATCAAGGCCCAATTGGAGCAGAAGTCGTAGGATATTTACAATTGTAGTAGGCCAATAGATCTGTTTTAAAAGTTCAGGGGTGTAATTTGTTGGATATAAAAGGTGAAGCACAGACAAAAGGGAAATCAGATTTTCCTTGGAACCCTCTCGTTGCTGCTCCGTACTGTTTTTGGACTTTGAAGAAGTTGAATTTGGAATATGATCAGAACTTTGGAAAACGTATCCACAACCGTGCCTCTGTCAGTTGTGTGTCTATGTAAACTGCAAAGGTAGCCCACATGACCTCAACTTTCTTACTATGATTGCCTCAATGCACTTCATTAAGACGTACAACAGAACTGAAAGAGTAATTTAGGTGGGGGGAGGGAGGGTTGGGGCGTGGAGTGTTACTTGCAGGGGTGTGATTGATACCGTCTGGCACTTTTGGCCTTGTTTGAACACACACTGGAGCCCCGTCTTGTAATGTTTCTAATATATATTAAAGAAACTTAATATATATTAAAGAAACTTGGGTTCGTCAAAGATTTATTAACTAAGCAGCAACTAGCAAACGCGGTCAACATGCGCCTTCAGTTTGGTGTGTGTGTCTTCTACTAAAGAACCTGCTGCCATGTCGTCAAGATTGTAGGCCTGCAGATCACAGGAAAAAAATTTTTTAAAGCTAGTCGTTGCTGCCCTCTGGTGTTCGCAAGTAATAACACCCCCAATAGTTTCACATTTTTCCCCCTCTCTCTCTTTTTCAGTTGTACCAGTATGCATAATACGGCCGATCAAACAAATGAGTAAATGGCTCGTTATACCGTTTGTGTTATATGGATATTCCGTAATTCCAAAATGAAACAAAACAATGGAAACCAAGCCTTTCCCCATAATCTGGTTCTGACATCCAAAATGGACAAAACGATATTACGAGGCTATTTTTCATTTTTTGCAGATACCAGCATAAAGGATATGGAATAATCAAACAAACGAGTAAATGGCTCGTAATACCATTTGTGTTATATGGTTATTCCGTTATTCCAAAATAAAACAAAACAACCAAAAACAAGCCGTTATACTTAAATGTGTGTTCGACTTACTAAAGTGACAAAACGATATTACGGCCCTATTTTGCGTTTGTCAACACGGGTTGCAAAATAGAAAAACCAATGGCCACAAGGTACACGGACCCAGCTGCTGCTGCATCACGGACATGGCACTATTCCTACCACTTTAGCCTCCTTGGTCATTTTCTTGAAGCGATCCACAAACGGGCATACGACAGGAACAATGTTTGTACAAATGTAGTCTCCTCGGTAAATTGTCGTGTCTTATTTGGGCAAATGCGATACAGAAAATACAAAACTATTTTATGGCATTGCATTGCACAAAGAAAAAAATACAAACATTAATGTAAACATAGCAAACACCCTTTGAACTGTACATGCAAGTACGGTATGGTGAATTAGCCCTTCAATTATGACAACTGCCTCATTGTGCATTTATGAACACAATGTCTAGATGTTTGTGGTGGTAAGACACTTTAACAGAGAGCCAATATAATACATTTTGATCAACATAACATAAGCAATTGATAACGTAGGAAACAACAGACAAACGAAGGCTACATGTTCATTTGCATGACCTAGAGCATTGGTAATTTGTTTAAAATAATGATAAATTGCTTTTATGATGTGCATAAGTGACTAGAATAGATTATGTGGAGGTTGAACAAGTACTTCAGAGATGACAGTATTTCAATTGTGATCTGAGAAACATAGGTACCAAAGCCACTGAGAGGAACTGTTATCACCAGCTGCATCACACACTATGCGTGTCTTTCTATAATTCCAGAAATCTGTGTGTGTCACCAACATCGCGGGCACTGTGCCCTATTTATAATTTCAGGAATCTGTGTGTGTGCCACCAATTTTTACACGGGCACTGAGCACAATCTATAGTTCACCTAATCTGTATTTGTGTGTTTCACTGACGTCTTGATCACCAACTGCATCACAGGCACTGTGCACTAGTGTATATCAATGCTGAGATGCAGAAACATTATACATACAACACGTTCTATTGTTTTTTTGTATACAGAGATGCAATACATCATTGAACAGCTAAATTTCCTATGATAGACCAGCAGCAATAGCAACAATGCACGTACAGGCGGACAGCTCTGATACCATGTCATGGATGAACATCCTTTGATTAATCTACAATAACATTCTTGTTAAAATTCCAGCCTACCCAAGTTGTTTCCTCGTTATAAGCTGTCCTTGTGTGCATCTACTGGTATCTACGATATGAAATTCAGCTGTTAGAAATCTATTGTTTTCACCCTCTCATTTCTCTCCCCCGTGCGATCTGTCTCAAGCCACAGCCTGATCTCACCTAGAACTAGTCGGCTCGCAGCAACGGCAAAGTGAGGACTCTCGAGTCTGTCGTTTTCTGTCAATACCAAGTCACAGATATAACATCCTGCGGTGTGTACAATCTCAAGTCTGCATTTATGACTCACTTACATCAAATGGTCGTCTCCAGTATTTAATAATTTTTGACTTATAGTACTTTACGCCAACTGATCAAATTGTTACGACAAAGATAAGGTAAACAGCATTTGGACGCATACATCAACGGTGGATGCTCACGTTTTTAAGATAGCATATTGAAGGCCTTTTTATTTATTTTTTACAAATATATGGCTGCAAAAATATTCCATGTGACAATGGCAACCACTAGGGAGCGGCAAAATGTTGTTTCCCCCCCAATGTCTCTCTCTTTCACGTGTTTGTGCATATGTCTATACATTTCTATCCTTACATGTTGGTTTTGTCTGTCATCCTTTACTTTGGGAAAAACCTTAATTTACACCCTTCATTTCTCTTCTCTCTCTCTGTCTCTCTATTTCTTTACTTACCTTTCAGCTATAAAGAAAATAACAATGTTAAATTGTGTGTATTTTAACATTCATACATTTGCTGTGTCTGTGCATAGTGGTTTTGGTAGTAAGCTAGTGGGGTGGGTGTTCATGTAATTCTGTGCATGTCCTCCCGCACAATGCTACAATGGACTCCGGCAGTGAGCAGTCAGGGCGCTATTATAGCCCTAATCCTGCCACTATTATACCAGCCAGAGAGAGAGAGAGCCAGAGACACAGAGAGGAAGGCAGGGCTGAGGGTGAGGTCATCCTAAACAGCACACAGCCAGGGTCATTGGCTCTCTATAGAGGGACACAGAATGATAGATAGTGAGAGAGATGTAAGAGGCTATGGTGTAAAAAGGGTAAGGTAAAAGAGAAAATGCACACAGGAGATGAAAACATAGGATGGTCACAAGGTCAAAAGAGAGGGATTACAAGGTGTTATAAGCATAAGGACAAACAAGTGAAAGAAAGAAAGAAAAACTGTAATAATAGTAATATGCAGAATCAGTGCAAAAGATGGTAAAAATATTTTGTTTATTTCATAGTAAGCCACACTACATTAGGAGTTTAACCATAATAATGGCATTAATCATTGTAAATCATGCTACTATTTTAAAGTTGAAAATTATTGAATCTACCACGAAATAAAAGTACACACTAAAGCAATAAAAGAAAATAATAAAAAAGGTACATAAATAAACAGTGAATAAATACTGTAAATAAAGGAATTAATAAAACAGATGAAACAATGAATTAACCTGCATCCAGATGGAATTGGATTTGTTGGAACTAGATTTTATGTAACCTGTAACATTTTCATGATATTTGACTTAGGTCTCCACTGTATGAATATCAAAATGTTTTTGCATTTCACCCACGTCCACAGTGACCAGCTCTGTGGAATACATTGCATTCCGGTTGTCACACGCTTATATAGAAGTGTTTTTTAACACATTCCAAATTGAATGTTTAGGCTAGAAGACAACACACAGTCACACAAATCTGTCACATCTTCATCTTGTCTTTTTACAGGTTCGTTTTAACAATCCCTTTAAAGTCCACAGTTATCAGCTCCATGTTGTAAAAGGTTATCCAGTGGATTGTGGGATTTCTATTCCTATCCTTGAAAATATACATCAGTCACAGATAGCACACTGCAACTATTCTTGTTCTTGTTAACATGATAAATGTCATACTATTGGAATTGTTTACAGGAAAAGTATGGATATTTCAGCATATTTCAAGTGTCTAAAAACATACAATGATC
Organism: Osmerus mordax; assembly: GCF_038355195.1. Classification (NCBI taxonomy): domain Eukaryota; kingdom Metazoa; phylum Chordata; class Actinopteri; order Osmeriformes; family Osmeridae; genus Osmerus; species Osmerus mordax. The sequence continues at coordinate 9,066,128 of NC_090075.1, forward strand.
TACGTTTTTACACAGTTAGACCCTCAAGTTCTCAAATCCTTGAACATTATTTTATCAATTATTATCTGTATAACAAATCTGATACAATTTGTTAAAAACAAAATATGAAGAAAAATATTGGGAGGCAACTGTGAAATTATTTTAAGGGAAAATTATAACCGCATGCCAGGGATACTTTCCGAAGCCTATACCACTTCATAAATAGCATGACTACTATACTTCCTAGACCTGTGCTGTGTGAGGGACAAATTATATTATAACGTTATTTATAGTTTATGAACTATTAAAAGCAGCACTTGGTTTTCAATGGTCAGGATGGCATCTGATCTTGGGCCAAGAAATTGGTTCCTCTTCTCCTTGTCCATAATACCTTGATCTCTCTGCAGGGAATTTCATCAAGTAATTCTGCCACAGTCACTTTCACAGTGTTTAAGTAGCTCTGTAGGGCTGGATTCTAACCCTAAAAGTTAAGTTTCATCTGATTTGTTCAGGGGTGCTGGATTTCCTGTTTTGTAATCATAGCCCCACCACCTGGCTTTCCAACCTCCACCCAAAAACACACATGCACTCACACACGCCAACCTTCTTCTTTACTTCCCCAAGTCATACTATAAATGTATTGCCTTTCTCAGGTAGACATCTTCTTCCATATCTGTTGTGACCTTCAGGTACCCTCAGAGGAAGTAGTCAGGGTGTGGGGAAGGTTGGTTGTTGGCACAAGCATTGGAAGCCTCATTTGTACTGACAAGTTTCTCATAGCGAGCCTTGTAGGCATCCCTCTCCCTTAGCACTCGAGAGAGTTCACTCTGTAGCTGTTCCAACTTTGAAGACAGATGGATGGCAATGCATGGAGTAAATAGGGTAAAACAGAGAGTTAATTTGTGTTGTGCTTGATTTTGTGAAAAATGGTAGTGAAATTCCATCATTTGTTTTTAGAACTTGTGTGTGTGTCTGTGATTGGGTGTCTCTGAGTATGTGTCTGTGTGTGTTTTTGTACCTGTTGTGTGAGAACATGTTTCTCAGACTCCAGTGCATGGCGGTGCTGAAGACGTTTGTAGCGGCAAGACTGGGCGTAGCCCCGGTTCTTTAGCGTACGGCGCTTCTGCTTAAGACGTACCACTTCATCCTTACTCACACCCCGCAGATGTCGATTCAACTCCCGGACCGACAGACTCACTAGCTGCTCATCCGAGAAACGCTCATCCACTCCACACTGCAAACAGTAATGGCAGCAATGCCAGATCAATCATGAATAAGAGTAAAGAGTGAAAGAATGAGAGTGTACGCATTATAAAACTGTGTAATATAGTACAATTAGTTGTTGCTGTAATTTATGTATGTAGGATATTGGTTGTGCTGTTACTTTTGCTACATGGATTAATTGCACCGCCACAAAATGTGTACAATTTACAGTTTCTCAAATTGAAGGGGATACTATATGGTAAACACCATTCTAAAATAATTAAGATGCAAATTTTAGTATTGCTAGTCAGAAATTCCTAAACCACAGAATGTATTAAAAATGACTGACTCAACGGGATACTGTATGGTTATTCTGTATGTGTCGCATGCTTTGTGCATGTGTATTAATAATGTGTGCAAAGTACATTTTGGCAGCACATGTCTATAATCTATTGCATAATCTGACTGAGTGTGAGTGACAGTGATCAGGATTATGAAAGGCAATAATAGCAGATACTATCATAATCTTACAATATGCTCCACTTACTGACACTATCTCTTCCAGATACCTGTATGAGCAACTTCATCTACAGTGCATTTATTTAGGACAATGACCTGCCTTTTAAATGAGAATGGCAAAGCTAAAACTCATTTTTATTGCATTGTGAAATCATTATCTTTTAGAAATATTTACAGAAACAACGTTTCAATCATCACGTCCTATAACATTCTAATCCCTGTTCTAATCCCAGGACTGCATTATCCCCCAAATTCCTCTTCCTCCCAACCATCATATATGTGAGAACTCTATCACTATACAGTATCTTGTTTGCCCTCCTATTCACATTCATAAATGTGGGCTATTTTGAACATTGTCAGTATCTTTATTGGCTTGAGAAAGGTTATTGGCTCTATAGAGCAAGTTTTACAGGAACCCTCCCTGAATTTCAGACAGTTAGCACCATTATTCAGTTATGACTATTCTGACAGTTATCGCAATTATAGTAATATTATCTGTTTAGTGTTTAGAGGCAAAAACCTAAGCCTCTGTTTCCACTGCATCTATGTTAACAATAGGACTGACAATCCCTTATTACTTGACTGACTTGAAGGTGATGGTGATGATGGTGGCCATGCATGGGATGATGAGGGTGGTGGTGATGATGATGATGCTGATGGTGATGATGTCGGCTCTGAGGGCTGGGAGTTTGGGGGTAGGGGGCTGAGGAGGGGGTAGTGTTTGGGAGCGAAGGAGGAGCAGAGGAAAGGAAAAGGAGAGGACGATGGCATATTTCTGTTCCCTTTGCGCAGGAGATGTCACCTCCACTGTCGCTGCCAGAGTCTCCCAGGTTACTATTGGAGCTTTGTGAGAGTGCGGGGAACTGAGAGAGAAGAAAAGATTCGAGAGAGATTAGGATTATTGTTTAGTCATTGCTAAAAATAAGCAGCTACTGGCTACCGGCCCCTATTGACATGCCTTTCCGTTTCTTTACCTGTGAGCTAACTGCTGCAGCAGCTGAGTTAAGTAAAGCCTCCACTGTGTCCTCACAGCCCAGGAAACTTCCGACTGGACCCCTTTCTCTGTCCCCTCGTTCCAGGCCTCCTCCAAGTGCCCCAAGCAAGGACGCAGGTCCCCCTGCTTCCCCCCCAAACTGTTGTTGCAGCGCAGCCAGCCAGATAAGGTCTTCCAGAGAGGCGGGATTAGGTCCCTGGGCACCCCCATGGGTGGAGTTGCCATTAACATTGCCCTGGGATCCTGTGCTAATACCAGAGTTATAGCTGTTTGAGATGGAGAGGGGGAAGGACATTGAGGAAGAGGACGAGGAAAGGGATGAAGAGGAGGAGGGGGGTTGCTGGGCATCGCTGAGCGTTGGGGAAGGGGGAAGAGAGTTATAGGGACTGGAGTTGAGGCTGGAGTCCTGAGGTGGGTGACTGGTATAAGGAGAGCTGGAGGGGTTGTGTTGAAGGCCAGATTTGGTGTGTGGACAGGGAGGAGGCAAAGGAGGTGTGTCAGGCTTCACTTCAAACTTAAGTAGGTCAAAGTCATTCAGGTACTCCATGGCCAATGGACTAGGGGGGAGGGAGGGCATAGGTATAGAGGGAGATGACATGGCCACGGCTGAAAGAAACAAACGGACTAATTTCCTACAGAGATAGTTTGTCGAGAAATGTCCGTTGGTCAGGGTTGTGTGTAGATCCTCCTCTCCCTCTCAAGACAGTCCATACACAACCACAGACTTGATGGCTTCTGAGACAAGGACTAATTTGTTATTGTTCTGTGAATCAAAACAAAAAACAATCAATATTTTAATACCAAGTACCATGTCAGAGATAAGTTCTTCCAGAAAATCCTTAAACAACAGTTCACTGAGCTAAAGAACATTGACTGGTTTTCGATTAAACTAAATAAAAAGTGTTTTAAGTACAATCCCATTGTAGTAATTATTAATGTTCAAGTGTTATGTATAGTAATAATAGTGTGTCCATAAATATGTATTTATATATTGTGGGAAGGTTTCACTTGGTTTAATCTGTTAAGATAAAGTACTATTTTTGAAATATATAAATGTATATTCCAGTGGTCATGTAAATCAGATGGATGTTTTGTACTGAGCATTTCAGAGATAATCAAAATGTAAATTGTCACACAAGAACTAAACAAATTACAGCTACCCACACTTTCTTTTCAGACAACAACACTGATTATGCAAATGTATGCTAAATCAAAAATGAAACAACTTTTAGATGTTTCTCATAATTAAACTAAAGTTCTCTACACAGTAACTGAAACCCATCTAGTCCCAAATGGACCACGAAAGACAGCACACTGTGGCGGGTAGCCAGCGAGGCCTCTACCCAGACAAAAAAGGCAGCATACACAGCAAGTCAGAGAGAAAGATATATATGCAAAGGTATAGGGAAAAGTACACAAGTAGTCAATTATAGCAATTACATTGCTCTTACCTTGGTCAAAGAGAGGATAAACGATGTGGAGATTCTGTAATCATTTCACCCTCGATAAATTGACTGAATGACTTTTACCAACATGCTTAGAAAGAAGGACATAGAGGCAGAGAGAGAAGAGAAAGTGTATGCGCATGCGAGGGAGTATAGCATTCAGTATATTCTGTCACTGAGTGTCACTGCCCCCGCTCTCTCACTCCCTCTGAAGCAAATCCCTCACTCCCTGCCTTGATAACGCTGCCCTCTTCTCTCATCCCTATATCCTTTTCTAAACCCTTTGCTGTCGATTTGGAACAATCATGCTCCAAATCTCTGTCTGTCTCACTAATGACTGTACGCACATATACATACACAAGCAAACATATATATAATCATATTGGCATTTGGCATTATAAGCACTATGTCAGGAGGTCATTCATCAAAGTTTGACAGCTTATCATCTGTAATTCCACCATCGAGACAGCCTTGAAATAAAATTGCATTAAAAAACCCTGATTATTTGGCTCTCTACCTCCACATAGTGGAGAATGTCTTTAACAGATTTTTTACTTTTAGTTCAGTGAATGATCATTCTCATGATCTAATTGTAATTTTTCAAATGCTGTTTTATATCTCCAAAACCTATCATGATAATAGAACAAATGGTCAGTAATTCAATATTCAATTTAAACAATTTTCACTATGATACACAAAAGCAGAGTTGTGAAGAATAATTTCTAATTGTGGATATAACCCCATGTATTCGTTCACTGATATTCAAACCTCCAACACCCACACCCCCTCACTTCTTTGTCTCTTGGAGTTAGCTTCAAAAGCTGTTTTTCATCCAGCGGAAATTCCTCAAGCGGAGAAATGCGAAACAAGCACTTTTGAATGATCCTTATGAGCTGAACTTGTTAATCCGCAGTCTCTCTGTCTTAATAATGTCTCGTTAAGGAATCAGTGAGTTAATATTGTCTGTGGCAATCTGATTTAAAGGGTAAACAAAACTGCTAACACACCAAGACATGCAAGGACACTGATACATGCAAAAAATCACAGACAAAACAACAGATACACTATTAATCCAGAAGATAATGATTTTCTTCATATTCTGTGTTGAAAACCAGAACACATTGAATTGGTTTTAAACTATTGGCCAAAGCAGATTTCATTGGCAAAGTGAGTAAAGCTAAACAAGTAGAGACAACCCTACAATTTTTGAAGCAAGTTAATTGATATCTCTTCCCTTCTTTGATTCCCATTTCCTCTTATCCTCTATGTTTATCTAACTATTTCCATGTCATCTTTGTACCTCATTATTTACCTCATTATTACCTCATTATTTATGCTTTATACATCACCACCCCCATGTACATAACTGCTTAAATATCTCCCCACACCTCAAATTATGTGCCAAATCTTTAAATTATTCAACCATTACCCCCCAATAACAGCCCCCATCCTATAATCAGATTGACCATGAGACGTACATTTAAAATGCGTACACATACTCAAATGGAGAATGGTGTGAGGGATATAGTGACACGTACACAACTTTTTGCTGGGTATTCCTTAAAGCCATTAGGCTTGCCCTTCTTTTTTTATTGCAGTGTGAAATAGTTTTAATGATGAGAGTTCTGACTGCACAATATACTGCATTTCAAGTGATACAGTGGAAATAGTTCTAACAGTATGATAGTTCTAACAATATGTTAGACCCAAGAAACCATCTGTATTTGTACCAGGCACAGTGCAACAATAACATAATCTCTACTACAATGTCACAGTATTCTGATGATAGGATTGTGCAATAAAAAACATGTTACGTGCAGTCTATGAGGCAAAAAAAGGACCTCAAATACAATATGCAGTAAAAGATTCGTTTTGCAGGTACCACAGGAAGTACAGGTCAAATGATAAGCAATTTGTCGAGGTTGAGTCCACATCAGAATGACGGTAGTGATGAGAGGTGTTATCTTATTGTCCTTAAAATTAGTATAATTTCTAATTAGCCTGTATACAGTTTATAATAATTTGAGTGTAAATTATACCCTCGTGGAGGGGTTAAGGTAGATCACAATGCCTGGACACATAATGGCAATTTCATGATTGGAAACATGCATATATATAGAAATCGCTACTTTTGCGTACTAATAATTAAGCTTTATACACGACTGGATCATATCCCACTCTCAATTGATGGGCTGGTGAATACACATCATCAACTAGATACAGCTCTGGAAAAAAATGAAGGAACACGGCACCTATTTCTTTCGTTAAAATAATAGTTGAGAAGGACAATTTTGAGTGAGGACCATTCCTCACTCAAAATTGTCCCTGTCAACTTTTTTTTTATGAAAGAAAAGGGTGCGGTGGTCCCTAAATTACAACGGGAGTTGTACAGGAGTACAACGGTACTTAGGAATGGTTTGCTGGACCCCATGTTAGTTTCCTCAAGGATCATAATGACTCTTGCTTAGAGTCTTGCTGCTCTTGTTGGTTAGTGGTAACTGATTTAAATTGTTGTACTCGCTGTGAAATATTTTTTACTGTTGCTTGCTTTTCTACAGGTACACTTGCACTTATAGCGACTCATGTTGTTTAATTGTAACTTGTTTAACTACATGCTCCTGTGGTTCTTCCCTTTGGCACTTATTTTGGTTGTTCACAATATGTGCTTCATGTTTTGGCTACCCGCAATGTTTTTGGGGCTATCTTGTTGTTATTATCAGTGACCTATGCACTTTGTAAAGCTCTCTTTAGGAAGTCGCTTTGGATAAAAGTGTCTGCTAAATTAATAAATGTATATGTAAAAAAAATGGTAAAATGTTTTATGAAGATTTAAAGGAGGTTGCATCTAACACTCTGGAGTACCGTCTGACACACAGGGGTACTGTCTAACGCTCCACGCAATGTGAAAATAATTTGGTATCTTCCTCACGCAATTTACCCTGAAGTCCGTGTGGCTGTGAGTGAAATAATTGAGTAATTTGGCTGATCCTTTTTAACAATCAGGTGCTTGACAGTACAAATGGGGTTGTGTGAATAGATATTAGTCAGGGAGAGATTAGGACAACATCAATTCGCAAAAGCTGAGATGGAAGTTCACCAATGTACCTTTAGAACCATGTGTGAAGATTTAGTAGTGGCTGTCAGTGCATCTTCGTCTGGGGTCCCAAGAACACCTGTGCAGTGTAAAGCCAGGTTCAGTGACCACTGAGTTTGGAAGAATAGAGACAGGAACTTATAGTATCTCAGGTATGAACTATACTGTATTTATTAAGATTAAGTTATTTTCTGGCATACACCTCTAATGACACTCACTCAAATCGTTTTGGGGAAAAAAAAGAAGCAAGATATTCCACCTTTCCCGTGCTGTGGGTGCAATGCCCTGGCCATTTGACACCAGCTCATTTAACTCTCCATCCCGTTGCCTACAACCCTGTAATGAATTTTTTGTATTAGCCAAGGTGGCAATCATTATGCATGGCAAAATAATGCAGAGCACAAAATACCACAAAGAAAGAACTTGATTTTTGATGGCTGTATTATAAGCCCCCCTCCCTGATCGGAAAGGCATTTTCATGCACCCTAATCTTCTTTCTATTACAACTCAGGATGTTGACAGCATTGATTGAATGCATATTGTCTCGGAGAGTTGGGGGGTGTACCGCATAGTGTGATCCAGGTCCTTAATGGATAATAACCAGTCTCCTATCAGCCTTTCATCAGGAAGTTGAGAATTCTGTAAAATAAAAGAATCATGTGCTGAGCCAGGGTAATTAAATCAGTGATGTAACCTTTTGTTTTGCAAACCATTTATGCTATAGAAACCCTTGCAATTGGCATAACCCTTGCAATTGACATAGCTGGCATAGATACAACTGAGAAAGGAAGAGAATACAAGAGGAGTATAAACCACAAAGGAAAAAGATAGAAAATAGAGAACCACTGTGAAAAATTAAGCTCAACTTGTTTTTGAGCCGAAGAGGCTCAGAGACAGATGGTGAGGTGGAGGCCTGTGGGGTTCTTCTAACTCCATCTGATCCCACAGATACATGTCCTAATCCTGACTAACTCTGTTAGAAGAAGCAGGCTTAAGCGTCTCACCTTGCACAGTGGCACTTGCTCGATCTGTCTTCTTCACTCTCTATCTCACCCCCCCTCCTCTGTACTACATGTCATGGAAGAGCTGCTTTTTGTCTCTCTCTCATATGTCATATGTCTCTCCTATATACTGTCTATAAACAGTAGACTTAAAAAGTCTGAGACCACTAGTCAATATACTTCTATTTTGCATTTGTTTTGAATAATTTTTTTAACAATCTTTGAAAAATATACATGAATTTCACAATGCCATAGTATTTGGTACAAGCCCCCTTTTTGCCTAAATGTCAGCGTATATGGCCTCCACAAGTTTTGTCAAAATCTGATGAACCATGTTATCCCAGCATAATTTGACAATGTTCCAAAGAGCTTCTTGTGATGTCAAAGAATACTTGGCTTTCTCAGTCTTCAATTCCCACATTAAATGTTCAACATGGTCTCAGACTTTTGGACCTTGGTGTTTATACAGTGCATACTATACACAGTACTTTGCAAAAGTTGTAGGTTAGGCACCCAATATTTTTCACATAATGTTGACTATTATGTTTTTTTCGTCTTCTGTGTTATTTTTTTAGTATAAAAGAGCAACCATTTGATATGGTTTTTAGCCTTTTCATTTAATTATTTCTGAATGCATTTTGCTTAAAATGTATCTTATTTTTTCACTTGTTCCAAATACTTTTTAGCAGTATTATACATCAGATATATAAAATGTAACATTTAAAATATATATTAATCTGGTGTGTATATTTGTATTGCCAACAAATGAAATCATTGTTGTTTGTGTGACTACCCTCTCCCTCCCACCTTACCACCCTTTTTCATCCCTCAAGTCTGTCTCTAATCTCTCATTGTAACAAGGATATAATCCATCACTTCAACTGTTTAAAGCCATATTACCAATTTAAGTCCCTCCTTCACTCCCATTCTTCCCCCTTTTCTCTCTGATTATATAGATGTTTTGACTAGTGAAAAGGTATTGATATGTCAATATGCACAACCTCCTTGCATGTGTTTGTATGTTTGTATTGTGCGTATATGTGGGGTTAAATTGTGAAAGGGATTATCAGGCTAGTCACTGGATTAAAGTAAACTGATTTTCCTACTATTTATATTGTCACATTCACAACTACCCTGCTTTAGTTAAATGGCCAAAGCTAGTTCAAGCAGTGGTCTGCACGTCATGTCATCAGCTGACGTCAGACTCAGGCAATCGGCCTTCCCCTTTAGGTGACATAAATACAGCATGCATTCATAGACACATGCTTATACAGTACATAATGTGTTGCTATCTACCGGCATTACCACCACCTCTACCATCCTTTTGTATTGTTATTTCAGGACATTGCAATTGCTCTGCAGTGCAAACTTTGTGTGACTTCAATGACTGGTTGTTAAATGTATTTTAATCTATTGGATCTTTCTGCCTTACAACCTTTTCTGGAGGAGGGGATTCCAGAGATGGCTCCTCCTGAGGTTTCTTCCATTTGTCTCTGGGTTTAGGGAGTTTTTCCTTGTTTTCTCTGAGGGTTTAGGGTTTTGTCATTGGTGATTGCCTTGTGACATTGCTTGTAAAAAGGGCAATATGCTCAACTGGATTTGACTTTTCCTTCCTGCCTTATTATTGTATGCAAATATGTATGTAAGGTCTAGGTAAGATATCCATGAGTATACACTACATCACGTAGTTAAGTTCTGTCTATGTACATTAGTCGAGAAGCAAGCAGGTGTCACCCCTTTTTGTGTAGTAGCCAGGTTAGTTGTCTGGTTAGTAGTAGTTTGTATGCAGGTCAGGAATATAGGGAAGTTAGAGCCAATATCTGTATTTCTTTGATTTGACAGTCTGCTCGTGCTGCCTTTCTTTCCCAGTTAGCAGTAGCTAGTTTCCTCATCTCCTTTATTGGTCTGGTTTTGTCTTTGTCTGTTGTCATATTGAAAATAAACAACCCAACGTTGGGTTTCACCCTAAATCCAGCTGCCTTCCTCATCACTCACCACCATGCTCCACTTAGTGGATGCGGGCTGTTGCGCTGCGTTCTTCACCCCTAGTCTTTGTAGCAGGATGTGGTTGTGTAAGAATAGATATACTTAATTGGGTGTGCTTTGCCTTCGGCAAGGGCACAACCTTTGTTCTCTCACATATATATTATTATTATTATTCTTTTTGCCCCCCTAAAACTCAGTCAATATTTGGCCTACATAGACAACCTAGGTGTCAAACGTTTCGTCTTGGTAGCGATTGAGTTGCTTCTATTGGGATTTACGTTCCGTTGCATGGTTTAGGCTCAAGTTAAGTTTTTGTGGCGAAAAGTGAAGCTAACGGTGGCTAATTTGCTAGCCACAGTCACTGACGTTACTAACCTCACTACGTCACTAACGTCACGAAAACACGCGTGACTACCTGTAGCAGAACATTGGTTTCGCATCTGTTAACTTGGGGGATAGCTAGGCTAACTATAGCTTTACTGCAAGGCAGCTGCAGAAACGCCACAAGCAAAGAGGCCAGGGTGATAACTATTTACTCATTTTATTTTGTGATGTGAAACACAATTGTGAAATGTAATGTACAATATTAGCTGATATTATTAAGGAAGTAGGCCCACATCTACTTTCGGAAACGGTAGTCTACTATTTCACTGAAGCATTAGCATGACATTAGCCTCTGTTGCCCGGGCAACACATACTACAGTGGTCTATGAAGGGAGTCAGATGGCTGAGCGGTGAGGGAATAGGCCTAGTAATCCGAAGGTTGCCAGTTCGATTCCCGGTCATGCCAACTGACGTTGTGTCCTTGGGCAAGGCACTTCACCCTACTTGCCTCGGGGGAATGTCCCTGTACTTACTGTAAGTCGCTCTGGATAAGAGCGTCTGCTAAATGACTAAATGTAAATGTATGATGCATCTGTTTTCAATCGTTAAAATAAACATTCCTCACAAATAAATTTTCGTTGTAGGATTTATTATGACATTACATTACAAGTAAACGATTTGTTGGTGAAATTATCATTACCTGTGGTTTCAAACCAGTGTTGCTCACTGCAACGCTGTAGCCTACGCGAGACACACTACAAAAACATCACACAGCTGTTTAGGAAGTCAAACGGCGACAGAACATGTTCGGCACTCCCCTTACTTAAATCAAAAGTCTTTCAATAGGTGAAACTATCTGACTACTAACCTGAACTTCATTGCCACAGCCTAAACTTTGTCAATCTGTTCATGATAATAATTAATTTCAGCCTAAACCATACAACGGAACGTTAAATCGAATTCAACCAACGCAATCGCCAAGACGAACACAGCAGTAGTCTAGTACTGTACTGTAGTAGTACAATTTACCGGGGCAGTTTCTCCACACAGGGCTATATCGCATTTTGCGTTGTTACTGACAATGATCGCTACCAGTGAGCTTTTTATGAATGAGCGATTTTCCACAAAATAAATGTCAAGCTTATTTACGTTTTGGGGGGCATATTTTCAGTTAGCAGATGGTACTGTTTGAATCGCGATTCCATCTTCTACTGCCGGTAACGTCGTAGAATAATCTTCAAAAGGGTTAATGAATGAATGCAATATGAGTAGCTAGGCTAAATGCTTGAAAATATCACGAGAAGGAAAAACTTAAAAGGACGTTTAAATCATAGAGATTAGGTCAATTTTTACACCGGTCTGCCAAATGTAGCCTATTCGTTTTGATTCAGCTATGAGGCTGCCTCTTGCAGGGGAAATGAGAAGATATCATATTTCATTCTACACTTCACTCGTATTTTGAGTTGTAGGCTAAATGAGCAGCAAAAAAAAGATGCTTTTAAATCTATGTCATCTTTATAAATAATAAGTAGGCCCTGTGCATTTTTATATAAAATATACAGAAATATCAGTTGTAAAAATGTCATTAAAAAACGGACCCCTGTGCAACTGACGCAAGCAAGCACACCCTACAATTTCCCCAGAAATTGTACCCTCTCTAGTTTCTAATCAAGTATTTAGTTAAAGGCACCACCTTGATATTGGATTTAGGAACCAAGGAAACCTTGAGTTAATATGTAATAATTAGTATTCTGAAGGAATTAATTTGTTCTAGGGCTGGGCGGTATGACGGTATATAGGCCTACCGTGCGACGGTAGAAATGTGTCTACCGGGAGAGATTTGGCTATACAGTTTCAAACGGGGTACACTTTTAAACTATATTTTTGTATTACACGTGTCAATTAAATGTCTGGTTGTTGTATTGTCTATATAAGCCATCATATAAATTGCATTCTTGCGATATTTAGAATTGCAGTTTAACTTTTATTTGATTTGCTATTTTCGTTTGACCTTGAAGCACATTTGCCATATCATCAGCCATAACATCAGCCAATCGGAACGCTCGTACTCGTAACTTTTTGGAGTCTTTTGTTTTCAACTCAAGTGTTGTCTCATGTGAGGCAGTTGTTTTTGTTTGTAATAAATAATCGAGTGTGATGATGAAGTATGGTATGATTATTTTGTACCATTTCTTAATTGAATGTACAGAACAATTACTATACCGTGATATATACCGTAACCGTGATATAAAATGACTCATGCCGTGATAGAAGATTTTTGCCATATCGCCCACCCCTAATTTGTTCTAAGAGTAGAGTAGATTGTGAACAATAGTGAACATGCAAACATCAAAATATATTTTACAAAGAATGTACTAAAGTAAATATGGATAGTATGAACAACCATTTCATAACAGTATGAAATGGTCTAACTTAAAGAAAGACAGAAATTGTACAGTCAATGATGACTTCCTTACACATCATAAGCATAGCTCATGCCAATGCTACGGAGAGGAAAGAGCGTTAGCCATAGTTACGTTTGATCAGGATTGATCAATAAGGTTGAGGGCTGTTTGCGTCCGAGGCCCATTTGAAGAATGTCCAACGTCAAAGCGCGGCTGCGCTGCAGGGAACAGGAGACTGAGTCTGCGTGATTTCAGTCAGGTCGCAATTAGAATTGTGGTTTGGGTACTTCCTCCACAGAATCGTTCAGGAAGTGTTGCAATCTCTAATCTTGTTGAATCCTAGGAAAAGCTTGGTGAGATCCTTTGGAATGCCAATCTTGATGTCGTTCACGCCATAGTTGACGCAAACACACGCGCGCGCCAGGTCTATGCAAGGGAGCCAATGAAAGAAGAGTGTGGAAGAAATTGTCAAGGGAGTCAAGTGGCTGAGCGGTGAGGGAGTCGGGCTTGTAATCTGAAGGTTGCCAGTTCGATTCCCGGCCGTGTCAAATGACGTTGTGTCCTTGGGCAAGGCACTTCACCCTACTTGCCTCGGGGGAATGTCCCTATACTTACTCTAAGTCGCTCTGGATAAGAGCGTCTGCTAAATGACAAAATGTAATGTAAATGTAGTTGGTTTCACTGAACTCAAAGATCGATTGTCATCTCAGTGTTATACAGTTCAGAGTTAGGAGTAGTACAGTCTCTGAAGTCAGAAGTTGATTGGGGGAAGCTGGGTTCTCAACTCTCCCTTCTTTCCTTCCCACCCACCAAAGGTATGAACTGGTCTCTGGCTGGTTCAAAATATTGTTCTAGACATCTTTATAGTTACAAAATATAGTTGAATCATTATGTTCATCATAATGTTAGCTTTGAGTAGATACCAAGGATGAGTTTGTTATCTTTCAGAAAGAAGGAGTAGTTACCAGAGGTGTCAAGTAACGAAGTACAAATACTTTGTTACCTTACTTAAGTAGAAATTTTGGGTATCTATACTTAACTGAAGTAATATTTTTTCAGCCGACTTTCTACTTCTACTCCTTACATTTTCACGCAGTTATCTGTACTTTCTACTCCTTACATTTTTTAAATAGCCTCCTTACTCCAATTTAAGTTCGGCTTGTTTTCATTCCGGCTTGTCATCGTTCAAAAAAACACACACACAAAAAAAACTATCCAGAAAAAACGCGCCATGATGAGATGAGAAGTATAAACATATACCATTCCGACCAAGCCCCCACCCCTCGCCCCTCGGCTTGAAGCAACGGCCCCGGTGGATGTAGGTGGTATTGCATTTCTTGTTAGACTTCCGGCTCTTCCGGTCGTTTTTATTCTATTAATTCCAGTCAACATTTACAAAACTACTCCCCCAATAATTTGTGTTCGATTCTCAAACCTGGCTCATGCTACTAGCTTTTTCATAAAATAATTTTTCCTGATTTTTGCTAAATTTGAAACCAATCCGAAATGGGTAAACTAGCACCCCATTTATTTGCTTACGTCAATAAAAGTTGCCTTGAAATGTGCTCGCGGATACTAATAGGGCACGTGCACAAAAGTTCACATTGGCCGATAGCCGATTTACCTGGAGCTGAATGAGCCATAATGAATGAGCACAGGGAGAAATGGCTTGAGTTGCCTGCCCTGTTGTAGCAAGTTTAGCAAATGGTGTCACACATACATGAAATGTTGTTAATATAGTTTATTCCCGTTATTTTAAAACAGATTTGAGTTTTCTGTCAAGAACGTTTTTACGTACATGACATGATGGCAAATATTACATTATGTTAAGCGTGAGCATATGTCTATCTGGAGCAAAGACGAAGATTAATACTTTAACTGATAACCACAATAAGAAATGATATAAATATGATTAGTCTTGCCTTCAGAAGCTTTTGTTAAACACACCCATTATTCTTTTTTTTAATCGTGTCATCAAGCCAGACTGCTTTTGTGGGACAATGAAGGTCCTCAGTGACTGTTTCACCCCCACTTATATCTGATGGAAACGTCTTGTATATAGGCCTAGTTCTGTTAATATGCCCCTTTCAAAGGCAAATGTTAAATAAAGTATATTTTGGACACACTTCTCAAGCTTTTATTTATTACATTATTTCCAAGTCTTGTTAGATCACGTTATATCCAATAATAGGCGTTTGGTTTTGTAGAACATAAAAAACACAGGCCACATTTCTACACTGACATGTAAATTGAAGGCAATGTGAATTTCGTGGCATTTCGTTTGAAAATACAGTTGACAGTAAGCTATGGTAAGTCTTTATTATGGAAGATTTCTGTTACCAAAATAACTATTGAGCTTTCTTTGCCTGGCGAGAACAACGACGGAGCTAATTGTTCATGTTAACAGTTTATTTAATCCGATATAATGCGTTGGAAATCATACTCAAATCACAAGAAAAAAAGAAACATATGTGATGAGTTCCATCTAGAATAACCCTATATTTAGCCTGCGTTTATACGGAGACGGAGACAGGGAACGCCCTCTCCGTCAAGGAACGCCCTCTCCGTGCCCTCTCCGAGCCCCTCGGAGAGCTCTACGTGCACCTCCTGATTTTCCCTACTATCCGTCCGTCCGTCCGTCATTTTACGGATACCCCTTGGCTGTGATTGGTCCGTATTAAGAACCGCTTGCGTCAGGGGCGGGGTTGCCGTGATAAACAGGACGAACAGAATCCTTTGACCGCCATTGCTGTAAGTTTTTACAATTCATATTTCAGCTAAACAGTACATGTAAATCAGCATCTGAATTAAAATGTGACGAGAAATGGGCAGTGTAGTTGCTGAAAATGTGCGTATTTAATTGATGAAACGGCTAATTTGTACATTTGCTCCGACTTCTCGATAACCTAGGTAAATAAACACTCGACAACGACTACAAAAAACCGTTGCGCCACCTACTCTTCTGGTGGTGAATTGTTTTCAGCACCCACAGCCTTCGGAGTACTATAAATTCAACCAATCCGTCCGACTCCGTCCGTCCGTCTGGCCGTCATGACACAAAATCACGTCAAACTCCAGCAAGGAAATAGCAGACGTATGTAGCCTACGAAGATGTCCGTGGCAGAGACTCAAGAGAACTCGAGCAAAATGTCCGAACCAAGCACCAGCGAGGAGGTTGGTAGCTAGGAAGATTAGCCAACCCTTCTACATCCCTGGCCGTACCTGGAAGAATTTGTCGACATGTTTGGATGCAAAAACAACTCCTTTCGAATGCGCTGCAAGCTCTGCGCACCCAAGTAGGCTACCACGAGCTAATGGCTTTCACAAACTCGCCGTCTAATTTGAATAAAGGCTATTGATAACATGCCTCTGAAGTTTGACTGTTTCATTTCAAATCCATTGTAGTGGTATACAGAGCCAAAATGATGAAAATTGTGTCAATGTCCAAATACTTATGGACCTAACCGTATATGGTTCTTTAATGTATTTTCATTGTACTAAAATGCGTTCATTTTCAATGGCCATAAACTGGTGCAGCCCACATTTTTCAACATTAAAATTTCAATATAACAAGTCATTATGGCCTTTGGAGAAATGTTTTTTTGGGGGGAGGTGGGGTCGTGCATTATAGACCCCTGTGCCTAAGCTTTTGTCCTTAATAACATTTTTTCCCCTTACTACTTTTATACTTTAAGTAGTTTTGAAACCAGTACTTTTATACTTTTACTTGAGTAAAAAGCTTGAATTGATACTTCAACTTCTACAGAAGTATTTTTTAACCCTAGTATCTATACTTCTACTTCAGTAATGAATGTGAATACTTTTGACACCTCTGGTAGTTACTAGAATCAACATTACAGTAAACACAACATTAAAACAAAGAAGCAAACATTACACAAATATTCCTCTCATAATTCTCCACCTTCTACTCTTGCTGTAAAGGTGAAGTCTTGAAGAACTTTCCATAAAGTTCTGGCAAGGTATGTTCTTTGTTCGAATTCTCGCCATGAATAGAAAAGACAAAAGTCCAACCTATCGCCATTGCAATTAATGTCTGTTTAATAAAGACTTCAAGAGTGCCTTGTCTGAACTGTCTTTAATGTAGAAATAACCTGTTAGTAAAACAGCTGTTATCCAAAACTGTATATGGTCACTTCATGTTATGGAGTTCCTTACCAAGTTAATACCTATCAACCTTTGTAAAACCGAGGTCATGACAACCTGCCATACCACCACAGATTTAATTGTGTAGGGGATTTATCCAAACACTCATTGTTTGGATTTGTTGTGTATTTCTTTCTGTTTTACATGTCTTTCGTGTGCTCATTACATTTGATTAGACTTTTCCCATAATTTACTTTTAATGTGAAGCCTAGTACCAACTCACCAAGAGAAAACATTTTGTTGTTGAAAGGCTTAACATCTTAATCTGTGCAAAAATGTACCAATTTAGACACGACTGGAACACCAAATAAACATAGGCATTAGCTCATTTTAATCTGAATAGACATAAACACAGACAGCCAGAGACAAAAGACAGACAAAAAGACTAAAGGTAGACAGAGGTAAAGAGGGATGAGGAGGAAGAGAGATGAAGGGATTAAGGTGGTCTATACTTTGACTCCTCTCCTAGACTGGGAGATGACACTAAATCTGTTAATTCTCTCCCCCTCACTGTATCCTCGTCAGAAATGTTTAGTTACATCAAATTCTGCTTGTATTTGTATATATTTGCAACACTTGATAACTAATAGTCAATCATCCCAGAGTCCACCTATACTGCTGATTGTTTCTTGTTACTTATAGAAGTGGCCTGTTTGTATTTTTATTGTTCAAATAAATCCACCCCTCAGAAAGACTTAAATTACACAGTTACAAAAAGACAGAATATATTTTTTTATAAATGGTTACATTTTGATTGTGATTCCTGATTGAGCATTAACACAGAAATTAGTTCCAAATAATGCTGAGTATTTAAATCCAGGAGGTGATGGTCATTATTTATTGCAATAAAGAGGGGTTGTAAGTAACATGTAGAGTCCATGCCATGAAAATAGTCAGTGCAATGGTACATTCACACAGGCAACGATGTGAGGCAGCACATCATTTCAGTGCTCTACAAAAAGCTGCTGGTCATGAGCTCAATGGTCTGTATGTGCATTGGCAAAGTTTGAAGATATGTGCAGCTAGCCAACTAAATAGAGCAGTTTTATCAGCATCCTGTTTACACCGTCTATTTTACATTAAGGAGGTGAATTCTGGTGATGGTTGAGCTGTTGTTCAACTCTATTACGGTGATCCCTGTTCCATAATATGCTCCAATGTGCCACCTGGCGGTTGTGTGGTCAAGTTGCAATTCAATCAGACAAGGAGGGGGACATTCTGGCCTGTCAGACTCATGACGGAGGGCTACTTCGATTCTTATCATCTTTTAAGACAGTATTTCTCATAATCTATGTCTCAACTAGATGTTTAGCAGGTTACAGCTGTGAATTGGTGCCTAGGTTCAAACTACATGCACAAATGTTAAACACTTTTTAAGATACTTTTTACCTTAAAATTTTATATATGTGAAATGTAAACCTGACAACAAGCAGTGTTGGGTGTGTAACGCGCTACAGTAGTCAGACTACTTTTGTTAGGTAACGAGTAACTTAATGTGTTACTTATTTAATTGAATTAATCTGTTATTAGTTCCTTGTTCAAAAAAGTAAGGCGTTACTCAAGTTAGTCTTTTGCCCTCAGCATGTAGCTAAAAGTCAAGGAAAGTTGAGGCTACTTTTCGCTAGGTACGTAGTCAGAATCAGAGCCATAGAAAAAGAGAGTTGCGACACTTCCATAGACTCCCATTGTTATCGAGGAATGCGGAAGTAAAGCGTGTCACATGCGACCTAGTTCCAAACATTGCATTTTCCACCGTTCAACCCCATTCATTTTCAGTGTCTCCGAAGCAAGTTAGCTGGTAAATTGATGAAAATCCTTCATTTTTTCACCACCACATATCAATTGTTATTAGTGGTATTTCATATAGCTAGCTTTAGATAAAGTTTATCGTAAGATTATAGCTTGTTTGATTCCAAACGCAGTTAGAGCTAGACTGTAGGTCTAGCTAGTATCTAACATAAGCAACACTTTTACTGAAGCTAGCTAGAGAGCACGTGTATCATAACCAGAAGTCAGTTGGCTTATAGTCTGTCAAATTAGTTCTAATTATTGGTGTTCGTTGGCATACAAAGTAAGTCTTCTATATATAGCTCTTATTAGCCTAGTTAGTAGAGCTATTTTTTCATATTTCGACCACCACATATCAATTGTTATTAGTAGTATTTTATATAGCCAGCTTTAGTTAAAGTTTAGCGAAAGCTTGTTAGATTCTAAATGCAGTTGGAGCTAGACTGTTGTTCTACGTAAGCAACACTTTTACTCTAGCTAGCTGTACATGTATCATAGCCAGAAGATCACCGGATCACTACAAACAAAAGGAGTGGAAGAACACAGGACATATTGCACAATAAAATGTTTTATTGAATGCAGTTGGTTGCCTTGTTTATTCTGTTCTATTTACCAAACTCCTTTCTTGTCTTAAATTGAGCAGTTGCTGGTGATAATGGTTAGATTCAACTTGCATCAAGTACTACAAATTTAAGTGTTGTTAATGTGGTAGGCTAAATTGTAAGTGGGCTGATGAATAAAAAAACGTTTAACAAGACCCATTTACTTCAACCGTCTAAGGTTAAACGTTAAGTGGAACAATATAGTCCTCATTAGGCTACTGTTTGGTATTTACAGTATGGTACAGCTAGCATAGCCATTTCTAGCTCTGCTTCACAATATTGCGTTATGTATAAGTTCATGTAATACGTTATATGTTAATATGTTAATAAAGTATCAGACATACATGATACAACACACCAGTAACCAATTGACATTATGTGTTAATATACCGAAAATGTCCGTGAATCGAGATGGTGCTGCTGTCGCCGAAAACCATTCAAACAGGTTGACAGCAGTGGGGGTTTTGTTTAACTACCGGAACCACGTGACAAAAAAGCTCTAGCTTTTTTCCTGTTTCACTGGCAGTGAGTGTTCACAATGTTGTATTTCACTCCATTCGACACCAAACACGTCAGGGAGGACTGCCTTTTGTAGATACGAGTCTGCTGAAGATAGCCAGAATATCGGATTTCTTTAACCGAGCCTGTTTCATTCATCATTTGCCTGAGAAAGCGACTTCCGTTGGCTAGCTTCATTGAAAACCATTCAAACCGGTTGACAGCAGTGTTTTTTTTTGGAACTACAGCGAGCTACATGAACCACGTGATCACGTGTCGGCGAGATCAAAGCGTGTCGCAACTCTCTTTTTCTATGGCTCTGGTCAGAATCTGCTAGACAAGTGGGTTCCTCTTCGTTCTTTTGCTGAGCAGTCTCACGAGCCCAATTTACCCGGCGTCATGGAGCCGAACAGCTAAATAGTTAGTTATTTAAGACTTGCATGTACAGTAGGCCTACGTAGTGTCACATTAAATAATGTATTTAAGCCTGTGTGGTGCGTCGCTGTATCGTTGCAGAGGTTTAGGATTATATTACAGTAAGTAAAATAGTCTGGTTCAGTACATGAGTGAAGTGAACACCATTTTGCTACCATATACCTAGCAGCTTAGCTTCGTTTTGCTCCTAGACCTAGCCCCGGTAAATTGTAGAGCTAGCTAACTACTAGACTTCTGCCTGGCATTTTACAAAATTACAGAGTTTCTTGATTCAAGAACTTAATTTAAATATTGCTTTTCATTATGGTGGATTATTACCTTGATCCGCATAGGCAGAAATCCCAGGGGGGACACAACCCCCCCCCCCCCCCCCCCCCATCCTGGGAAAAAAATGATTTGTCCCCCCCCAATAAATCAGTGTAAACATAACTATGTAATTTCAATAATATTAATAATACGCAATGAAAGCGCTTTGCTGATTATGGACACAATGGCGCTTGCTTAATGTGCTGTGTTACAACAGTAATTTTGGTGTCCCCCTCAGGAATTGCTCTTGAGAAATATATAATATTTATATCATATAATTGTCCCCCCCAAAGTTGATTGCAGATTTACGCCACTGTTGATCCGTCTTGCTGTATAATGAGGATTGATCGTGTTATATGCAAGTGACACTGAATATTCAGTACAATATGTGCTATTGCTGAGGTCAACCCATTAAATGTGCCTTCTGTGCATAAGAGTGACCAAGGTGAATTGTCTTAGAAATAAAATACTTTTCTTAATGTAACGCAAAATTAACTTAACGCCTTACTCTCTACAGCAAGTAACTAAGTAACGTAACTAGTTACTTTACAAGAAATGTAACTAGTAACTGTAATTAGTTACTTTAAAAAGTAACGTTACCCAACTCTCACAACAACTGAGGGCAAGAGGCCAGATGAAGACCAAAACAATTGTGGTTCTGGTGATTAATTTAAATTAAGTTTGTTGTGAGTGGCTACAACCAGTGCTTGGCGCTTTAACCAATGTTTATAGTATTTATAAATTATATATGTAGTTCATGTTCATATAGTTATTCAATAGGCTAAATGCCAACAGCTGTTGTGACGTACTTCCGCTGAAATCTCAGCCACCGCGAATACTTCCGTTACTAGCCTACACGTCCACTTGTTCTGGTAGCTAGCTGCTACGCTAGTTGACATGAAAAAGTCAAAGTTTAAATTCCAGAGAGTGTCTGGTACAACTGCCGAACACTGCTGTGTGCCACAGTGCCAGGATTCTGGAAAGTAGCCGGCACGGTGTGTAACCGGCACTTCAAAACGGAAGACATCCGTGAACCAGCATCAGAAACAGGTCGACGGCTGTTAAAAAGGGTGCTGTTCTTGTGTTATTTGAATGGAACAAACTTCTCCCTTCCACCTACAAGACCGGGGGTTTGGAAGAGAAGGGAAAGACCAGGGGTTGTAACGATTGTAAGAAGCAGTGAGTCAGGAGCACACTGTATATGGAGTGTGTTTGATTGCAGTATTTGCATTCTGTACCAAAACTCCTTACATTTACATTTAGTCATTTAGCAGACAGCCTTATCCAGAGCGACTTACAGTAAGTACAGGGACATTTCCCCTGAGGCAAGCAGGGTGAAGTGCCTTGCCCAAGGAAGTCCTTGCCCAAGGACACAACATCATTTTTTCACGGCCGGGAATCGAACCAGCGACCTTCTGATTACTAACCCTATTCTCTAACCGCTCAGCCACCTGACTCCCTGTCCATGCTCAATGTTTTGCTGGCAAAATAAATTTTTCTCTTTTTTTTTTCTTTTTTCAAGGTTTTCAGCATAGCTTTCCCCCCTGGTGTGGCAAACCTCTTCGAATTTGGTAGAGGTGATGCGGCACCTCCTTAGTTGATGCCACTCAATGCAGGAACTCTGCTCTCGTGTGCTGTCAATTTTGTGTGCTGTCTCCAAAGATGTCGCAAGGGATGCCAGATGATGGTGCTGATGTTCAGAAAAAACAAATGCACAGGTAGACGGTCCCAGTCTGTAATACGAGAGTGGCAGCTGTGGGTGAGAAGGGGCATCTGTGTGTAGACGGGTACTGGGGACTGTCCTTACTGGTAGCTGGCAGGACGGCACACTTCCCTCGTGCACCGGACCAAACATGGACTCAACCAGAGGTACATCACTGGAGAGAGCCATTGCTGTGATCATGGGAGCTTCGGCTGCACTAAGTCTATGGTACGCCTCCTGAACTTTCAGAGTGGAGATGTCTGGCAGAGGGCAGCTAACACCTTTATACAAGTTGCTTCTGTGGAAAAAAGACAAACAAATGTGTTATAATTAAGAAGTACATGTGCAAAGGCATGTGCATAGTGTATATACTGGATGTAACTAAATTAATTTTGTGTGTGTGACAGTGTGTGCGCACACTAGTGGGTTGCTTGTATGAAGGAGGGAGTGTGTGTGCGTACATCCACGGAAGTACGGTAAGAGAGTGAGTGTGGGGGGGGGGGGACATATGCATGTGTAGTTATGTGTGCATTTAAAGTGATACTCCAGTGTACTTCCAAACATAGCCCTGTTGGAGGGTTAGAGTGTGTGTAAATGTATGTGTGCAAATGGATTTGGTGTGTGTGTGTGTGTAGTATAGACAACAACATATACCTGATTCTGACGTGAAAAAGTTTGTAAGTTCCCTTGTATTGTGGAATATATTCCAAGTCTTGAAGTGAAATGTACCTCCTCAAACATATCCTACAAAATAATAACAAGTTAATAAAATGTCACAGAATGTAAATTAAACCAGTAGGGGTAAGTTGTTTTTGTATTTAGTAATTTAGCAGATGCTCTTATCCAGAGCGACTTACAGTAAGTAGAGGGACATTCCCCCGAGGTAAGTAGGGTGAAGTGCCTTGCCCAAGGACGCAACGTAATTTTTGCACGGCCGGAAATCGAACCAGCAACCTTCTGATTACTAGCCCTATTCTTTAACCGCTCAGCCATCTGACTCCCTGTCTATGCTCAATGTTTTGCTGACCAAATTTTTTTTTCTCCATAAATGTACCTCCTCAAACATATCCTACAAAATAATAACAAGTTAATAAAATGTCACAGAATGTAAAATAAACCAGTAGGGGGAAGTTGTTTTTGTATTTGATGGGTACCTTGAAACCAAAATAGGCTAGGCGGATGGCAGTGAGAAAGAATTTACAGTCCACCTGGACATCTCGGCTGGGGGCCAAGGTAACCCCTACTGGTTTGCAGTGATGAGAACGTGTGGAGATCATTCTCAACATCAGCACCTATAAGGGAGCAAACAGTTATAAATTAAGGCATTAATTCCAATACTTTTTGGGGTAACAAGGAGTGTAACTATTTACTTTTACACCTTAAAAAAACAAACAACAATTATGGAAATGTAAATGGGATCATTACTTTTTTCTCACAGTTTCCAGGCACAGGATATAGTGACAGAGGGGGCTGTTTGGTATACAAAAAAAAGGGCCGGATGCAGCCTGCTTTGACTGGGGGTGCAGTGAACTTTTCTGGGGGGTATCATGATTACAGAAAGGGATCGTATTATCTTTTATACTGATACAATTTTCGAGACTGCTTAACGATCCGAGTGTTAATCAGGCACGGAGCCAGACGTTGTAAACATTAGGAGCTTTGCCCCAACCTAGGACGTATGGGTTTGATGTGATGCAAGATAGGGACTTCTACAGTTAATGATTTTTTTTTTGCCATTATTTGACCGCAAAATAGTTTTTTGAGATTTATGTAAAATAAACAGACGTTTTTCAATTGGTAAAATCTTGTCTAGCGATGCCATCAATCCGGCCCTGCTCCCATCCATCCTCCCTGACGCGTATCGTTACGGTAGGGCCGCCCGTAGCCGATCTGGGAAACTTTTTGGAAAAGACGGGCTATGGACCCAACCAACTCTATTTGGGAGGGGAGAACTCCCTCACATGGTACAACCCATGCAGAGGCTGAGGTGTCAGAATGCGGAACGTGTGTAGCCTACTTTAAAGGTGACATGACATGAAAACTTCACTTTAGGAGGTTATTTAACATTAATATGAGTTCCCCTAGCCTGCCTTTGGTCCCCCAGTGGCTAGAAATTTCGATAGGTTTAAACCAAGCCATGGGTGTTCTTCTCCGCCTTTGAGAAAATGAAGGCTCAATTGCTCTGTTTGAAAATCTCCTCTTTGTGACGTCACAAGGAGGAAGGTTACCTCCCCTCTCTCTGCTTTGCCCGCCCAGAGAATCGGGCCCGCCCATAAGAAACCGAGCTACATTACATTACATTTAGCAGACGCTCTTATCCAGAGCGACTTACAGTAAGTACAGGGACATTCCCCCGAGGCAAGTAGGGTGCCCAAGGACACAACGTCAGTTGGCATGACCGGCAACGTTCGGATTACTAGCCCGATTCCCTCACCACTCAGCCACCTGACTCCACTGCTACGGCCCTCCACAGCTACGACCGTGCAAGTGTTTTTATCCTCGAGAGACATCATGGCTTGCAAACGAACAAAGCATTACATTTGCTCAGTTTGGATGTACAAAGGAAAACAAAAATCTTTTTACAGTTACTTCATCCGAGCCTCTGAAGACCCAGTGTCTTAATTTTTTTTTCTCTGGAAATGCGCCTACACAACTTCTGTTGTAGGCGCATTTGTTTTGTATGCCTGCGCCAAACTTCAGCCACGACTGTTTCTTCAATTTAAGCTAATACAAAACTGGCCTTGCTGAAATTAAATTCTGGATCAGTACTAACTGTCCTTCGTCCAGCTACTAACCTCGGACAAGTAAGTTAACTAACGCTATATCATTTTGTAGCTTTACTGTATATGGTTACCTAGCTTGCTACCCTTAGAATGTGTCTGTAACATTAGCTCTGCAGCTAACAGCTGAGTTACTGTCGCTAATGGAAAGGTAGATAGCATCAAGTATGTGTGTGAATACACATGCTGTGACGTGAGTGTTGTACACTTTGTTATTTGGATAACCGTTCTGCTGTTGGTGTTATGGCGCGCGCGATATCCGCCTTTCCCCTCATTGAAATGACTGACTGTGTACCTATGCAAACCAGGGTTATCAGATGAGAATGTGCAAATTCGAGGCATCTTACAGCAACGGGGCTACAGCCATTGCGATACATCCATTGTAAACATTAGCGCATGGTGCCGCCCCTCCGCTCCTCATTAGCATTTAAAGCCACAGACACCAAAAAAGCGCATTCTGAGGAAAGCTCCTTATGGGACTGCTAGTAGTGGCTGTAATTCTGCACCAAGGCTGAATTTCGGGAAAGAGACTCCTGATACAGTATTAGGGGACCACTATTTAAGAGCATCCAAAAACAGCATGTCATGTCACCTTTAAGAGAAGATAGACTAACGTGACCAATGTGACCAAAAAATCCTCGACCGTCCCAAAAGTGAAGCGGCCCAAAAGTGAAGCGGCCCACCGGGAACTCTCCCGATTTTCCCAATTACCCACCCCGGCCCTGCCTGGTCCTAACCAGACTCTCGTACATTGCATTTGTACAGAGTCTGGCCTCGCTGAGCTACCAAACTAAAACATTTTAAGCAAAATAAAACATTTCAAAATAGAAAGTGCTACAGTTTAACCCTTGTGTTATCTTCGGGTCATTCTGACCCATCAGTCATTGTGACCCACTGTCGTATTGCGACAAATTTACCTCATACAAAAACAAAGTGAAGCATTTTCTTTTAACTGTCGGGCTGTCTCAGACCCCCCACATTGGAATGGTTAAAAGAAAATTATTTTTATTTGTTTTTGTATTGGGTAAAATTGGGTAAACACAACGATGGTTCGTTATGAACCTTTGGGTCATGTGACCCGAAGGCAGCA
The DNA here is from genome assembly GCF_038355195.1 of Osmerus mordax. NCBI lineage: Eukaryota > Metazoa > Chordata > Actinopteri > Osmeriformes > Osmeridae > Osmerus > Osmerus mordax. The sequence continues at coordinate 9,092,443 of NC_090075.1, forward strand.
CGAGGGTTAAAAGTGCTTCCCTGAACTGAGACCTAACATTTCATGGCTCAAAGTCTTATAGCAGGTCCCACCTTGCTGTCCCATGCCCTTCAGATGGCCAACACCTGTAATTTGGCCTTCTTGCCCTATGGCCTTGGCTAAATCATCTTGCCACACTCTCCCTAGCATCAAAATCCTAGCTCCATGGGTTAGCTCCATGGCCCAGCTTCGTAACTCAGGGGTCCGCAATTCATTTTTACAAGGGGTCACATGAGAAACCTGAAATGTGTTGGAGGGCCTCATCAATTTGCTCACTATTCATTTTCTCCCATTGTAAAAAGCAGTAAAGTATATATTTTGATTAGCTGCTACTGGTTATCAGAAGAATAAGGATATTCTGTAAATATTTATATAAATATTTTATTTTGGTGTAGGTCAAATAGGAAAGATTATAGAAGTAACTAGAGAGGGTACAATTTCTGGGGAAATTGTAGGGTGTGCTTGCTTGCGTCGGTTGCACAGGGGTCCGTTTTTGAATGACATTTTTACAACTGATTTCTGTATATTTTATATGAAAATGCATACTTATTATTTGTAAAGATTAAATAGATTTAAAAGCATTTTTTCTTTGCTGCTCATTTACAACTGAAAATACGAGTGAAGTGTAGAATGAAATAGATGTCTTCTCATTTCCCCTGCAAGAGGCAGCCTCATCGTTGAATCAAAACGAATAAATTTCGTCAGACCTGTGTAAAAATTGACCTAATCTCTATGACTTAAACGTCATTTTAAGTTTTTCCCTTCTCGTGATATTTTCAGGCATGTAGCCTACTCATTGCATTCATTCATTAATAAAGAACCCCCTTTGAAGATTATTCTACGTTACCCGGCAGTAGAAGATGGAATCGCGATTCAAACAGTACCATCTGCTAACTGAAAATATGCCCCCCAAAACGTAAATAAGCTTGACATTTATTTAGTGGAAAATCGCTCATTCATAAAAAGCTCGCGGGTAGCGATCATTGTCAGTAACAACGCAAAATGCGATATAGCCCTGTGTGGAGAAGCTGCCCCGGTAAATTGTACTACTACAGTACAGTAGACTACTGCTGTGTTCGTCTTGGTAGCGATTGCGTTGGTTGAATTGGATTTAACGTTCCGTTGTACGGTTTAGGCTGAAATTAATTATTTTCATGAACAGATTGACAAAGTTCAGGCTGTGGCAATGAAGTTCAGGTTAGTAGACTTTTGATTTAAGTAAGGGGAGTGCCGAACATGTTCTGTCGCCGTTTGACTTCCTAAACAGCTGTGTACTGTAGATGTTTTTGTAGTGTGTCTCGCGTAAGCTACAGCGTTGCAGTGAGCTACACTGGTTTGAAACCACAGGTAATGGTAATTTCACCAACAAATCGTTTACTAATGTCAGAATAAATCCTACAACGAAAATGTATATGTGAGGAATGTTTATTTTAACGATTGAAAACAGATAACGCTACATCATAGACCACTGTAGTATGTGTTGCCCGGGCAACACAGGCTAATGTCATGATGCTAATACTTCAGTGAAATAGTAGACTACTGTTTCCGAAAGTAGATGTACTTCCTTAATAATATCAGCTTATACTGTACATTACACATCACAATTGTGTGTCATATCACAAAGTAAAATGAGTAAATAGTTATCACCCTAGCCTCTTTGCTTGTGGGGTTTCTGCAGCTGCCTTGCAGTAAAGCTATAGTTAGCCTAGCTATCCCCCAAGTTAACAGATGCGAAACAAATGTTCTGCCAAAGGTAGTCACGCGTGTTTTCGTGACGTTAGTGACGTAGTGACGTTAATAACGTCAGTGACTGTGGCTAGCAAATTAGCCACCGTTAGCTTCACTTTTCGCCACAAAAACTTAACTGAAGCTTAAACCATGCAACGGAACGTAAATTCCAATAGAAGCAACTCAATCGCTACCAAGACGAAACTTTTGACACCTACGTTGTCTATGTAGGCCAAATATTGACTGAGTTTTAGGGGGGCAAAAAGAAATAAAAAATAAAATAATAATAACTAGAGAGGGTACAATTTCTGGGGAAATTGTAGGGTGTGCTTGCTTGCGTCGGTTGCACAGGGGTCCGTTTTTGAATGACATTTTTACAACTGCTTTATGTATATTTTATATGAAAATGCATACTTATTATTTATAAAGATTAAATAGAATTAAAGGCATTTTTTTTTGCTGCTCATTTACAACTGAAAATACGAGTGAAGTGTAGAATGAAATAGATGTCTTCTCATTTTCCCTGCAAGAGGCAGCCTCATCGTTGAATCAAAACGAATAAATTTGGCAGACCGGTGTAAAAATGGACCTAATCTCTATGACTTAAACGTCATTTTAAGTTTTTCCCTTCTCGTGATATTTTCAGGCATGTAGCCTACTCATTGCATTCATTCATTAATAAAGAACCCCCTTTGAAGATTATTCTACGACGTTACCCGGCAGTAGAAGATGGAATCGCGATTCAGACAGTCCCATCTGCTAACTGAAAATATGCCCCCCAAAACTTAAATAAGCTTGACATTTATTTAGTGGAAAATCGCTCATTCATAAAAAGCTCACTGGTAGCGATCATTGTCAGTAACAACGCAAAATGCGATATAGCCCTGTGTGGAGAAGCTTCCCCGGTAAATTGTACTACTACGGTACAGTACTAGTAGACTACTGCTGTGTTCGTCTTGGTAGCGATTGCGTTGGTTGAATTGGATTTAACGTTCCGTTGTACGGTTTAGGCTGAAATTAATTATTTTCATGAACAGATTGGCAACGTTTAGGCTGTGGCAATGAAGTTCAGGTTAGTAGTTAGATAGACTTTTGATTAAGTAAGGGGAGTGCCGAACATGTTCTGTCGCCGTTTGACTTCCTACAGCTGTGTAGATGTTTTTGTAGTGTCTCGCGTAGGCTACAGCATTGCAGTGAGCAACACTGGTTTGAAACCACAGGTAATGATAATTTCACCCACAAATCGTTTACTTGTAATGTAATGTCATAATAAATCCTACAACGACAATGTATTTGTGAGGAATGTTTATTTTAAAGATTGAAAACAGATGCATCATAGACCACTGTAGTATGTGTTGCCCGGGCAACAGAGGCTAATGTCATGATGCTAATGCTTCAGTGAAATAGTAGACTACCGTTTCCAAAAGTAGATGTGGGCCTACTTCCTTAATAATATCAGCTAATATTGTACATTACACATCACAATTGTGTTTCACATCACAAAGTAAAATGAGTAAATAGTTATCACCCTGGCCTCTTTGCTTGTGGCGTTCCTGCAGCTGCCTTGCAGTAAAGCTATAGTTAGCCTAGCTATCCCCCAAGTTAACAGATGTGAAACGAATGTTCTGCTACAGGTAGTCACGCGTGTTTTCGTGGCGTTAGTGACGTAGTAACGTCAGTGACTGTGGCTAGCAAATTAGCCACCGTTAGCTTCACTTTTCACCACAAAAACGCAATTTCTACTTAAACCATGCAACGGAACGTAAATAAAAATACAACCAACGCAATCGCTACCAAGACGAACCTTTTGACACCGCCGTTGTGTATGTAGTCCAAATATTGACTGATCCTTAGGGGGGCGAAAATAAATAAATAAATATATATGTGAGAGAACAAAGGTTGTGCTCTCGCCGAAGGCTTGAGCACACCCAACTAGAGAGGATACAATTTCTGGGGAAATTGTGAGGGTGTGCTTGCGGCTGCCCCAGCTGCCCATAGTCTCCTGGTGTTAACTGTTATCAACGATTCAGTGTGTTTTTACATTGGTTTTAGACAGCAAAGAAAATGTGTGTAGGTTATTGGTCAACTCGTCCCGTTATCTGGTTACTAGGATTATAATTCCTTGAGAGCAACCATTAGTGGACATGTAATTTTGTAAACTTGTAATAAACCATACAACCAACATTTCTTCCAGTTGATAGGCAACATATATACAAATTACTCATCCAAAGCAACAGAAAGATAGCCTTGATTAAGCAAAGTGATATGATATGGGAATGTTATTTAAATAACATGTTTTACCTTATTACATGACATTTGTATAAAATTTCTCGAAATATAATTCCATCAAAACTTATGTCCAGTATTCCAGGTTAGGATTTCCAGCAACAACTCTATCTAAAATGGATATTTGATTTTCAAAAGTATTTTAAGCATCATATAGATTTGGGGTTAAACGTCTCCCGCAAAAGGTATCAGATTTACACAAACAAATAAGTATTTAAAAAAGCACACTTGAAATCCCTTGTGGACAAGTTCAGGTTTATTTTGTAACAACTACAGGTACATTTAAATGATTTTTTTATAAATACTGTCCTAAATGTTGTAAATGGTTATTATTGATGCCCATGTAGCACCTGTATCTCATATTCAATGTGAATCACAAGAACATTGAGAACTGGTGCACTTTAATTTATCTGGATAATTGAGACTTGTACACACTTTTCCAGAATGACCAGTGGTGGGAATTAGAAATGGATCTGGAGTTGGTCATCGGTCAATGCTCTGCAGCTGCTCACTGCTCCTTGTGTACAAGATGGATACAAAATATATACACATTTATAACATTTACACAAACTGTAACTAAATGAACATATGCTATAAATCAGGAGGTGGTGCCTGATCACTGCTCCACAGCTGCCCACCGCACCTACTGAATAGAATAGGTGACAAAACAACAGACGTTAAAACATGAAACGTACCACAACATGATTGTAACACAATAAACATCAATGCATTATTTAGGGGGGGTGTAAAACATGAACTATAACAAAGTTTGGGAGGGGGGGGGGGGTAGAACAACAGTTTGTTTTGAAGGCTGGAGATGCTGGTGGGTTTTTGTGGGGCGTGACACCTTGGCTTAACAAGGATTAGCCCTCTATTAGGGCCCCCTGTCTAGCACCAAATCTCATTACAAGATACACCAGAGTTAAGTAGGTCTGTCAGTGCCGCACAGGCCCACTTGATCAGAAAAAAAAAAAAAAAAAAAAAAGCGTCTGCTAAATGAATAAATGTACATGTTGTGGCGTAGAGTTAGGTCTGTCAGTGCCGCACAGGCCCACTTGATCAGACAACGTGAATTGGAGGGTTGGAGGCGTACTATCCCTATGGTGACAAGTGCTGGTTGGTTGTCGTGTGGTGGTGAGTCGCTTTGTTGGTCCTTTGTCATGGCGTGACAAATTGCTGCTGTGCTGTGATCTTGCGTTGATTTGGAAGGCTGTTGAGTGGCTGGTAGGTTGCTGTGGCGTGACATGATTCTGAGTTGGTTTTGAAGGCTGGAGATGATGGTGGGTTCTTGTGGCATAGTTAGGTCTGACAGTGCCGCACAGGCCCACTTGATCAGACAACGTGAATTGGAGGGTTGGAGGCGTACTATCCCTATGGTGACAAGTGCTGGTTGGTTGTTGTGTGGTGGTGAGTCGCTTTGTTGGTCCTACAAATTGCTGCTGTGCTGTGATCTTGCGTTGATTTGGAAGGCTGTTGAGTGGCTGGTAGGTTGCTGTGGCGTGACATGATTCTGAGTTGGTTTTGAAGGCTGGAGATGATGGTGGGTTCTTGTGGCGTAGAGTTAGGTCTGTCAGTGCCGCACAGGCCCACTTGATCAGACAACGTGAATTGGAGGGTTGGAGGCGTACTATCCCTATGGTGACAAGTGCTGGTTGGTTGTCGTGTGGTGGTGAGTCGCTTCGTTGGTCCTTTGTCATGGCGTGACAAATTGCTGCTGTGCTGTGATCTTGCGTTGATTTGGAAGGCTGTTGAGTGGCTGGTAGGTTGCTGTGGCGTGACATGATTCTGAGTTGGTTTTGAAGGCTGGAGATGATGGTGGGTTCTTGTGGCGTAGAGTTAGGTCTGTCAGTGCCGCACAGGCCCACTTGATCAGACAACGTGAATTGGAGGGTTGGAGGCGTACTATCCCTATGGTGACAAGTGCTGGTTGGTTGTCGTGTGGTGGTGAGTCGCTTCGTTGGTCCTTTGTCATGGCGTGACAAATTGCTGCTGTGCTGTGATCTTGCGTTGATTTGGAAGGCTGTTGAGTGGCTGGTAGGTTGCTGTGGCGTGACATGATTCTGAGTTGGTTTTGAAGGCTGGAGATGATGGTGGGTTCTTGTGGCGTAGAGTTAGGTCTGTCAGTGCCGCACAGGCCCACTTGATCAGACAACGTGAATTGGAGGGTTGGAGGCGTACTATCCCTATGGTGACAAGTGCTGGTTGGTTGTTGTGTGGTGATGAGTCGCTTTGTTGGTCCTACAAATTGCTGCTGTGCTGTGATCTTGCGTTGATTTGGAAGGCTGTTGAGTGGCTGGTAGGTTGCTGTGGCGTGACATGATTCTGAGTTGGTTTTGAAGGCTGGAGATGATGGTGGGTTCTTGTGGCGTAGTTAGGTCTGACAGTGCCGCACAGGCCCACTTGATCAGACAACGTGAATTGGAGGGTTGGAGGCGTACTATCCCTATGGTGACAAGTGCTGGTTGGTTGTTGTGTGGTGGTGAGTCGCTTTGTTGGTCCTACAAATTGCTGCTGTGCTGTGATCTTGCGTTGATTTGGAAGGCTGTTGAGTGGCTGGTAGGTTGCTGTGGCGTGACATGATTCTGAGTTGGTTTTGAAGGCTGGAGATGATGGTGGGTTCTTGTGGCGTAGAGTTAGGTCTGTCAGTGCCGCACAGGCCCACTTGATCAGACAACGTGAATTGGAGGGTTGGAGGCGTGCTATCCCTATGGTGACAAGTGCTGGTTGGTTGTCGTGTGGTGGTGAGTCGCTTTGTTGGTCCTTTGTCATGGCGTGACAAATTGCTGCTGTGCTGTGATCTTGCGTTGATTTGGAAGGCTGTTGAGTGGCTGGTAGGTTGCTGTGGCGTGACATGATTCTGAGTTGGTTTTGAAGGCTGGAGATGATGGTGGGTTCTTGTGGCGTAGTTAGGTCTGTCAGTGCCGCACAGGCCCACTTGATCAGACAAAAAAAAAAGCGTCTGCTAAATGAATAACTGTCAATGTTGTGGCGTAGAGTTAGGTCTGTCAGTGCCGCACAGGCCCACTTGATCAGACAACGTGAATTGGAGGGTTGGAGGCGTACTATCCATATGATGACAAATGCTGGAAGACTTCGGAGGCGCTGACTGTTTTGAGAGTCAAATTTTTTCTTTGGTCTAGATGTTAGATGTTAGAATACAATATACAGGATCATGATAGCTGTAGTAAGTTTGCAATAATCCTGATTGGAGACAGTCTTGTGCTCTGGAGATGTAAACATGATCCAACAGTGTGTTCTTCTCAGTGGTGGCTTCTCTGACCAGTTGTGTATATCCTCTTGACTGAAGAAGGTTGGATATTGGCTTTTTTCCACTGGACAGTAAATCTTCGTTGAAATCTCCACAAAGTACGATAGGCTGGCAATCCATAACGTCTAAAGATTCCAAGAGGCTTTGCAGGTTTGAAAGGAAGTGGCCAATATTGTAATCCGGTGGTCTGTACACAACAGCAATCAAAGCTTTGACAGGGGACTCCAGTTTGACAACCAAAAACTCCAAGTCGGTCACATTTTGAAGATACTGCTTTTCATAGGCATGGTAATGTTTTCTGACATACATAGCGACACCACCTCCCCTTTTACTCGCAATGTGAGGATGGTTGGTGTAAGAGAGGTGTCTGTTGCGTTTGAACATAGTGTAGCCCTCCAGCTGTAGACTTTCAGCAACAAAAGATCCTGATGGATGAGTTTCGGTAAAACATAAAACATCTCCAAGTGTTAACTGATGATGAGACTTGATATCTTCAATGTGAGCTTGTAATCCTTCCGTGTTGTGGTGGATTATCGTCAATGTTTGCACCTTGTTTGTGGTCTGTTGATACTTGATAAGTGGCATAGTGCTGTCCAACGATGCTCTTGTCATTGAGTCCAGTGATGCTGTGATTGCAGGATCACAAAATATCTTCTTCTCATCAAAGTCCGTCATTTTCAGTCCTTGCAGTGAAGTTGTTCTACTCGAGCCACGTAGGCCATTCCGGGTTGGAAGACACGTTTTAACGAAACCACTGCAGATTGTGTTGTCATTCCTTGGACTTTGTGAATTGTACATGCAAAAGCCAACCTGACGGGAAACTGCCTGCGAACCACTTCTTTTTGTTTGAGGTTTTCCTCTACCCTCTCTATGTACACCAAGTTTCCAGCTTCACCTGATGAATTGTCCCGATACCTTTGTCCTGCATTTGGATTGTCCAGCACAAGTCCCAGCGAGTTAATAGCTGTAGCACCATTCTCTGTGTGGGTGACTATTCTCGCAATCTTTCCAAATGTTCCGTTAACAAGCCCGTCTTCCACATCTATGTTTCTGGTGATCATGATTCGGGCACCTTCAGCTGCTTGTAGCATGTCAAGCAGATTGTCTTTTTGTCCTTTAAAAGGATGGTGTTGCTTCTTCATCACTCCAGTTTTAGGGTCTCTTCTATAGTCCTCTGCATCTATGTTGATGACGTTGGAATGGAGAACAGACACGGTTGCAGCATTATGTCTATCAACTTCTTTGTTGGTGGAAAAGATGTGTAGCACGTCATTAGGGCAGCGGGTGGGGTCAGTCACAGCCTGATGAAGCAGAGCTTTGTCATCATTGCTCAAGGCGTCCGTCTTCTGCTTCACTCTGATTCTATTCAAAAGCTCAGCGAATGCAACATCATCTCTCTGACGCATAATGTCTGTGAGTGTGATAATTTGAAAGTAGTCTTTCCAGAAGTCAGCTGTATCTTCTTCAAACACGCAGAGCGGTTTACTTCTTCCCAGTGGGGGGAGCTGATAAAAGTCTCCTACTGCCAGAACCGACATGCCACCAAACGGTTTCTTACTGCCTTTGATTTGCTGTAATCTCCAGTTGACGTAGGCAAAGAAGGGCTTTGAAATCATTGACACCTCGTCAATAATGATGATCTCGGCGTTTGACAGCTGGGCCCTCACTTCATCTATGAGATTTCCGAGTCCTTGGTACGGTGGCTTTAAGCATCGTGGCAACTTTAGGACATAATGCAAAGTGTTGCCTGAAATGTTGAAAGCAGCGGTTCCTGTAAATGCAGTCAGTAAAACGGTTGGCATGGATATGTCGGTTTCCTCGCATAGTCTAGGCAGTTTACTGAGTATTTTTGTTGCCTCAGCATGAACACACTTTATGAGGTGAGATTTTCCTGTGCCTGCGCCACCAGTGACAAAGTAAAAAAAAGGGTCAGGATTTAGGCCACGCACACGGTTAACGCACCAATCACGAACCAAGTAGAATGTGCCAGCTTGTGTCCGGTTAAGGTTTCGATAAATTTTCCAAACAAAATCTGGGCACATTTGTGGGGCCTTTACAGTAAATGCAATCCCCCCAGTTTGCTTCTCACGTGTAAACTCCGGAACATCATCTTGTTCATTCTCGTGAATGAACTCTGCTTGTTTTCGTTCTTCTATACATTCCAACTTATCCAACTCAGCTTCCGGGGCGAAGGTGTTCCAAGCATCTTCCACAGGGCCGTTCTGCATGTAGTCGTTTAAGACTTGTTCCACTATCTTACTGTGTTGTTCAAAATTCTGTTGGTTTATTTGAACAATTGCAGTCACTGCGCATATCTCGTGTGTTCCTGGTAATCTCACATGGGCATGTTTGTAAAACTCCTGGTGTGTGGGGAACATTTCCGTTTTCAGCGATGACTCTGACCGATGGGGGAGGTAGAGTTTGAGCAATCTTCTGTAGAAGTTCTCTGGGTCCTTCTTTTCTGAAAAGCGAGCATATCTGATAACTGCAGGCTTCCCTTTGGTGCGCTTCTGGATCATTCCCATGTTGTTTAATAGACTGACACGCTTGCCGTCTTCTGTTTCCTTTCCGTAGACAATCCTGTAATGTGATGCAAAGTCTGCTAGACACATGTTTTCAAACTCTGGCGTTTCAGGCCTGGCTCTGTATTTGTCGGGTATACCCGTCATCCACACATTCTCACTTTCTTCTGGTTTCTTCTGCAACGCGCTAAGCGGGAGACTCATTCTCAGTGCGTTGTCACTCGTTTGTAGAAATAAAACCTCGCGTGAGCAAGATTTCATTTTCAGGCTGCACGTACGGGCCACAGACTCCTGGGCGCTGACCTCTCTGTGTTTTGAATAGGCCTGAAGAACACCTTTCATTTCTTCTCGTTCCGTCTGATTTTCTGGGCTCATGTCTTTGACTATCGTTTTGAGATAGTCACTCATCTCACGCTCTGGCTTGGATATGTAGGAGGGCATGTACATGATGCAACCATACTCATCAAGAATGTACTGGATGTCCATGTTTGCGTTCCACGCCATTAGCAAATTTGGATTGTAGTTGTTCACCCAGCAGTCCTTGACATCACGCTTCATTAAAATGACGCTTGCGGAGGTCAACGACTCAACATACGTGTCGTACTCATCAAATGTCATATTACACTGCGCCAATAGCTGTGACATGTCTTCAACCTGTGCTTTTGGGTCGTTTAGCAAGTCCCAGACCGGTTTCAGTTTGTTCTTGGCTGCTTGTGGTGCCATTGCATGTTCTTGGGGGGGTCCTTCCTCTTCTTGTGGCATAGGGTAAGTTACGCACGTTTTTTTTATAGGTGGTTTTGGAAATCCAAATCTGCATACTTTGTTACCTTTCCTGCATGAGTTGGAATGACTTCTGCTGTGCATTTGAACGTCCGTGACATATCTGTGAAGTAAGGGTTGTTTGTCTTCATCAGGCAGCTGGCATGAAATGTAGCGATCCACAAAGTCACATACCTCGTCATCCCGGTCTTCTCCGACGATAGGAGCTCCTGCTACCCAACAGAGACAATGTATATGGGGGCTTCCTCTCGCCTGAAATTCTACCCGGTAAAAGTAATCGATAACTTCACCGATTGGCTGCGCAGGACCCAACAGCAACTGTCTCATCAGAGCATCAACCCTCTTGTCAAACATGCGCATGGTGGTTACAGGGTTACTTCTGAGAATGTCACATTTCTCAGCCCAGTCTAGCTCAGAAAAATCCACTCGTTGACCTTGTTGTGCTTTGATGGCTGTGATTACCTCTGGCCATCTGAATTCTGCAGCAGAGAAGGTCAGAAAGAAAGTTGGCTTTCCTAATTGTCTGACCATGGCTAGCAAATCCTTCAGAGTTCGATCCCAGTAAGCTGGAGTCCCTCTCAGTGGTTGCATGAATCTTGTAGCATCTCTGTTTCTCACCAACCTCTCAACCTCACGTTTGTCCTGTAGCAACTTGTTGGATATTTTCCGTCCGTCCTTGGTCTTGGATTTTCCTTTCCTTAACTGAATTGACATGCTGCTTTTTGCCAGGTGAGTCTCTGTGACAAACTGCGCAAAAAACAGGTAGCTTTGGTCTCTTGCAAAACGAGTGTCAACACAGAAAAGCCTTGCATTGAAATACATGCTCGGGGATAGTTTGACTTGTCTTGTCTCGTCTAATGTTTTTCTTCCAGTAGGGAACTGAACAGGGAAAGCCATTGCCTCAAGCCTTGGGACTTGGGAAAAGCTAACAGGCGTGTTTCCTTGTGCTGGGGCGATGCTGAAAATCCCATCCCCGTAGGTCAGTGTTTCTTCTCCAAGGTCAGGTGGCTGTAAACAACTGTCCAACCCAACTCCAGGTCTTAGTGCAGCTTTCTCAGTCTCTGCATTGGGAGGTTGTTGGTCATGGCCTTCCTGTTGCTCATAAGCAGGCTGTAAACCTGCAGACTTTACCTCTGATAGATCAGCACTTTCTATGCGATTAAGCACCTCCATCATTTCAGTTTCATCACCGCTATCAAGGTCCATCTCATCATCATCATCCGTTCTCTCATCAGCTCTGATTGTAACGTTTCTGTAGTCAGGGTGTGTGTCAATGAGCTTTGATAGTCCTGCTACTACATTTCTCATGTTTACAGTGTGAAACAGCTGGTGGCCTTTGTAAACCAGACGTCTTTTCAGCTTCACTCTGTATAACTGGGATGAGCTGCATGGTCTTGGTAAAGTATTTACCGTTGTTTCCACCTCGGATGGCACACACACCACAGCGCCATGTATAGCTGCTTGTCGACCTTTAGGAAGTGTGACAATCTTGGCAAATGGCAGTATTTTAGCCAAAAGTTGTCTTTCCAGCACGTTCAAATTACAGAGCTCTGGGGGAATGGGCGCCAGCTCTAAGTTGTTAGCCACAGCAATGGATGATTTGTTTCCTGCCTTCAAATGGGAATGACAGCTGTGACAAATCCACTCTTTTTTCCTTTCTTCTGGTACAGTGCATTGTTCAGGACCTTGACATTGATCGTCGCACACATGGACATATTGCCCTGTCAAACAGACAGCAACAACGTGTGGATTCTTCTTGTAATTGCTGCGATTGCAACACTTTACTTGGTTGGGGAAAAGGGTGCGATGGCACATTGTGCACACAAAAGTTGGTCCAGCTTTAATGCATTCCTTGAAAGTGGATATAGCTGTCTGCATTAGGCTGTTGTCCACTGGTTGATTGTATTCACGTGTAGAATGAGTCCATTGTCTGTATTTCCTACTTACTTTCAAGGCACAGCGCATCTTGTGGGCCATCTTAAAACATGCTTCACTGTGACACTTGCTTTTCATGTAACTGATGCATTATTGCAAATGACGTTTTCTGAAAGCAGGATCATTGTGATACTTGTGGCGCAAAGCTTCTTTTTGCTTATTTAAGTGATGTTTTCTGAAAACAGGATCATTGTGGTACTTGTGGCGCAAAGCTTCTTTTTGTTTTCTTCTGAAAGCAGGATTGTTGTGGTACTTGTGGCGGAAAGCTTCTTTTTGTTTTCTTCTTAAAGCAGGATTGTTGTGGTACTTGTGGCGCAAAGCTTCTTTTTGTTTTCTTCTGAAAGCAGGATTGTTGTGGTACTTGTGGCGCAAAGCTTCTTTTTGCTTATTTAAGTGATGTTTTTTGAAGACAGGATCATTATGGTACTTTAGGCGCAAAGTTTCTTTTTGCTTTTCTTTGAAATCTGCATCTGTTCTGTATCTGCTGGTGTTGTGTGCACCATGCATTATTTGGGTTCTTTGTCGCTGTTCTACATTTAACTTGGGAAATGCATTACTGTCCTTTGACATGCCTTGTGTGGATGGTGCATTGAATGACTGCAGATGTTTGTTGGGTGGGAATCCAGTTTGTGTTACATCTTTGGTCTGTGTCACCTTCTCCACATGCTTTTCACTTTGTGGCTTTTCAGATTGCACTGATAGGTATGGCGAACCACCGGATGTCTTGGACGTTGAAAGATGTCTTGCATGTTGAAATGCGACTGGCATGAAGTCATACTGTAGTCCATCAATAGGGCCTCTGCAATCTGTCAGTAGCAATTCATACAAAGTATGAATCCTTGCAACCATCTCATTCAAATGTGTGAAAGTAAGCATAACCGCGTTTCCATTTCTGTCAGGTAGTCCATCTGCATTTCGACAATGAGAATCAAACAGTCCATATCTTCCAGACTTGTCTCTGAACACAGCAATGCAATATGGTGATATGATAAGGAGGGCATGAGTAACGCCCGCAGAGAGACACTGAAATCTTGTGGAGAGATCAAGAAACCAAGCCTGGTTGTGACCGTCTCTCCTGGCTCTCACGCATCCCATCTCCACCGGAGATTTAAGTACATTGTACTCATGTTGGTCAGTGTTGATTCTGTGTGGTAGTTCCTCCATGGTCAAGTGTTGGCTTTTATATTCTTTTCCTCGCTTTAGCTGTTTTATAGTTTTGTCATACAATCTATTGCCCGTGTCCAGTATCTTGTCAAGATCAGCCTTCCTCAGGTCATCAACCTCATTGTGATATGCCAAAAATGTCAGAGCCATGCATGTACACTGCTTGTTCCTTGACTTTACATAGCCAATACGACCCTGATGAGTTGACGCCTGCACTGATATCTGACTTTGTAGGATGCATTGTTCTTGAATATTGTAATTTTCAGAAGTGGAAATCACACTTCCATTGGGCTCTTGAACTGGAAACTGAGCTGTGCATGAGGATGACACCACAGGTTGACTACACACTTGTCCACATTCACCATCACTTCTGTGTGGCTCTGCACTCTGCAAGCGTGGGTCTGAAAGGTCCAATTTAGACCAGCGCAGCTTTGCAGACTGAGATTTCTTTCCCTTACGTGGCATGACTGTATTGACACTGCTGAAATTCTGATTAATGTGTAATAGTTATTACAAACCTGTAAGCTTTGTCTGGGATGAAAAAGTGGAGTAGAATCGGAAGATCTTTATACAGAGTAAATAAGCTAGTTTACATACCTCAAATGCTGGCTACTGTAGCCTGTACTTGTTATTACCAACCTTTAACCAGAAGCAGTCCAAACTGTAGAGAGAAGAACCTTGGAGATGTGGGCACAGATCTGGAACGACTAGAAAATAAAAACAATGTCAAACACAAAAGTCTTATTGGAAAGACATTTATGACTGATTATGTGATACCTTGAAGTATATGGCATGTAAATATACAGCGTCTTATGAGGGTCGATTTAATGGGACTATTTAAGTTCATTAATATAACAAGATATACGCTTATATAATTGAGCACACTCATAGCAAACTTCTTTTGAATTAGCCATTTCTCCCTAAATAGATGTAAAGCTTATTTACGTTTTTGGGAGCATATTTTCAGTTAGCAGATGGTACTGTTTGAATCGCGATTCCATCAGAAATACTGCCGGTGACAACGTTGTTACAGTAGCTTGTTTCAAAGGGGGTTCGCTTGTTTCAAAGGGGGTTCTTGCGTAGGCTAAATGCTTGAAAATATCAACAGATGGGAAAAACTTAAGGGGACGGACCCACCTGCAACCGACGCAAGCGAGCACACCCTACAATTTTCCCAGAAATTGTACACTCTCTAGTTATTAATACTTGTGTGATTCTACAATAATTAACATTTTGAACACAATTATAGTTTATTAAGTCAGAATTGTAAGAACCTTAAAAACAGATGCAGTTGTGTGTTGGTTACACGACTTCACTTTGGCCAGGCGCTTCATTCTCAGTACAGACATAAAAGGTGAAGCATTTCGTCTCGTGTGCTTACTGGTAAAAAATAGTCTCTCCCTAGCAGGTATTCAACACACACAGTGGCACATACAATAATTGTAGTGTTCTTAAATTAGTTGGGGTAAATATTGTGTACAATCAATCAGATTAAAAAAACTGTAGTCTGCGATATAAAGCAATCTGCTAACCTGACCATGCAGGTGTCTAGTGTATTGTAAACCGCACGTGTATGTGGGATGATTGGATGTAGTACAATGGGATTTATAATAATTTACCTTCACAAATGTCACTGGGCAACAGGGCTCAGTCTGGCCTTCTGGAGATGCAGAGCACAGATCAGGAACTATTCGAAATAAATAAGAACATAATTTGCAGAGACCAAAAAATGCAATGTAAAGTCATCAGAACGTTTTATGACCAGGTATACTGAAAAAATATTAGAAGCTTACATTTAAGATGGCAAAGCACGCTCAACACGACAATGCCCAGAATTCTTACTGTAGCCTACTGGCTAGAATTGCCACACGTACTGGATAACTTAAATATTACAGTCTTGACATATAATTCAGTTAATATTTGTTTTTCTATTCAACTCCTGTACTGATAAACCAATTAAATCAAATAATTTGTAAGCAAATTATTAGAAGCACTGATCGCTAGCAACGTTTCTTTGACATACACAATGATAGGCCTACTGTAGTCCAACCACTCGACATATTTACAATATACATTCTGTGCAATCAATATTACAATGTATGGCCGGAATAGATCCCTGTGATATTTTATTTCACTTTGTCATTTATATACATTATTTCATTGAAAATACACGTATGAGAAAAGTCAATTAGCGTTAGCAGTTTATATTGCACATTTCAAAACGGCCGTTCTAGTGATTAGCAAAAAAAAAATTCAAGCCAAACTAATGTAGCTAATGTTCTTGCATTTTAACTGTTCCTTTACTAGCTTCATATTAAAATGCCCAACTAGCCAATATGAGTGGCTACAGGTTGACTGCTGGCTCTAGATATATGCGAACAATGCAAACTGTCTGAGGCAAATTACTGTAGCTAGCTCTAACTAGAAAGATCGCTCTGGTCTGGTTTCATTCGGTTTTGCACTGTTACAGTACCGAACACAATGCTAGCTAGCGTTACCCACTTACATTTTCCTGTCAGATTATTTTTTGACGCTAGAATATATACATTTTAATGTCTTACCTCTGTGATTGACGATTGAAAAGCAAATAGTTGGCAAAATATGTGACTATCAGTGGCACTGAAGATCAGGATCGTGAAGATGTAAGCGTTGGGGAAATCTCAATTGACAAGTCAAGGTTTGCAATGTAGGTAGCCTAGCTCGAAAGCCAAGAGATCGGATTGCGTGCGATACTTCAGTATATAGGCATGGTCAGGGTGAATACTCGATTCTTATTGGCTGCGGGGCTGTCCGTAATCAGGTGATAACAGCGACTAAGTAGTTCCAGTAAAACTGTCTGTTCACCGTTCTAAATTATTGCGCTGGCTACATAGAGCCTGTACAAAGTGTCTGAAAAATATAACCATAACCAAATGGACGCAGTCAAAGCCTCCGTCTACAATTTTGAAATAATTTAACAAGCTAACATGTAATTACAACAATGTGACTTCAATATTTATTTTTTTACCAATATTTGGAAAATTTTACTTTTCTGAATTTACTGTGTCAGTGTAACGTAACCGCTCATCTCACATCCCATTTGCTATTCACCTCGCTAATCCATGTAGCCTACTATGTATTTAATGAGAAACAATTGGGTTAATGTTGAGTCAGAGGTTGGCCTGTGGATGAGAGGAAGGTAGGATAGACAAACCACACAAACGTAGGATTAAGAAAACTCTTTAATGTGACACATTATTTAGGCTACATAAAGTCTTAAATTGACTAAATGGTATGGTGTACCTACTTTTCCCAGACAATTGTCAATAAAAATCCATCCATTAAGTTTGTCTTACACTGATATTGGCAGGGTTTCCCAGATTCGTTAAGAAGCTCTTAACGCTATGAGCTTCTTGCCCAACAAGAGGAAGACAGCATCTGCTTCAACTCCTTAATCCTCTCAAGGCACCTGTTGCGCCGGGTTAGAAAGACATCAGCATAATGTAATTTTATACAATACATTAAGGATTAAAAAATTAACATCCATTTTTGCTATATTTAAAGGGTCAATTGTAGGTGTCTAATATTCCAGTTTGTCTAATTATGTGTAGGCTAGGACCGTGTTTCACAAGTGGTGGGTCCCGACCCAAAAGTGGATCGCAAGCTGGTGTAGGACATATTGATTCATAACAGCATCTGAATGTATCAACGTCAATATATTAATGTTTTCTGTTATTTGAAAGCAAGCTCAGAGACGAATGTAGAGTTGCTCTCTATATTTATAGCATAGAGTAGCCTACCGGACACCGTGAGCTGAGCTCGCAATGTAGCCATAGCCTATACGTGACGCTGCTTTTCATGACACACTTCAAAGATGTAAAGATGGTACCATTTAACCCTGTAAGAGCCCTGGTTGTAAAATTACAACGGCACTTTTAACTGTCTAATTGCTCTTTTTTTGTACATTTTGGGTGGCTCTTAAAAGAGCCGTTGTTGTTTGTGCTGTGGCTAGCACAGGAGTCGTCGGAGACCGTCTTGAATGTTTCCCAAGAACACATTGTTTCCAACGTGATCAAGGTGGACACCGTCGGGTCGGTACATCCGCACGAAACCGTGTCGTATTTGGGGGTGTTGAATACTCCCCATCCCACGGTCGGCCAGGAAGCTAGACACCGCTGCGTTGACTCGACGTCTTGCCCTGTCGATACCAGACGCGCTGGTGCTCCTCTGATACCTCCAGACGCAGCGTTCCAGGATATCCGAAAACACCAGCAGAGTGTTTGGGAACATCTCCATAATGGCCCCCAGGTCTCGCTTCATCCGCCTCGTCAGGTCAATGCCGGTCACTTGGCCGAGGTCGTTTCCCCCGACGTGGAGCACCATTATGTCCGGGCTGGGAAGCATGCCACGCTTCTCACGGAGCTTAGGCACAAGGTCTGCCCACCTCATGCCTCTCACTCCAACCCATTCAATATGGCACTCCAGTGCAAGGTCGGGGTACAGTCCGACCTCCTCCGCGTGCCGCGCAAGCCAGTAGACCAACGAGCTGCCAACGATCCAGACGTGGGGACGACTTTGGTCTTCCATGGCGTGATATGATCCAACATCCAACATCTGCCTCTTATATACTAGGGCTTCCCGCTTCTTCTTTATCAAACAATGCAAGGCTAACATCTGCCCTTTTATTTGCCGCCTGTTTCTGTGTTGTTTTTATTCTAAATATTCTGATTGGTCGGCCTTTTAGACAAATAGCTCTATATTATTTCTGAGACACTCGCGTCCTATTTTGTAATTTTACCGCCCTGATCGGCATCACTTGAGTAATGAGGGCAAGCGCAGGCTTTTTGATTAGGCTACTTAAAAAACGTTATGTTTCATTATGTACGATATAGAGGAGCCTATAGTTAGAGAATGATTTAGCAGTTTTATTATTACATTAGCCTATTTTATTTATAATTTTCAAAGTAGCCTAACATCAAACCTTTCTTTTGTTTCTTTTACCTTACATTTTCTTTTAGGGCTGAGTGGTTTCGGTTTAACATCATTATTTATAGCGAAGTAGCCTACCGGACACTGTTAGCTCGCAATGTACAAAGAATGCTCCTGCAACAAAGTTGTTACTGAGTAACAATTAGCCAGCTAGACGCCGGGCAGAAGTTTGAAGATAAGAAAGAATGCTCGTGCAACAAAGTTGTTACTTAGTAACAAGTAGCCAGCTAGACGCCGGGCAGAAGTTTGTAGGCATATATAAAGGCCTTCATATGTAATTGATTTGCCTGTGAGATTCGCTGATTTTGGGTGTCCAAGATATGATGGTTTCTGATCTGTATCAACAGTCTAGCCATGTAGCTACAGGGCTCGACATTAAGGCTTGTCCGAGACGAGTGGATTTTTTTTGTAGGGCAAGTCTGGAATATTAATTTAGGCTAATTGCCCCACTGGACAAGTTATTAAAACTCAAACAAAATAAAATCCAATGTTATTTCACGTTATGTGCCACTCATTACGTCTATCGATTTCATTTGACCGAATTCTGCATTAGCAAAACACAAAAAAGTGTCTTCCTCCCAAGATCTCTACAGACCGTGCAGCTAATTTAATGTCAAGCTTATTTACGTTATTGGGGGCATATTTCAGTTACAGTACCAGATGGTAGGCTACTGTTTGAATCGCGATTCCATCTGAGATAGCTACTGCCGGTAACGTTGTTGTTAGAATAATCTTCAAAGGGGGTTCTTTATTAATGAATGAATGAGTAGGCTAAATGCCTGAAGATATCACTGTGGTAATTTGCATTACAAATGGATACGGACAACGGCATGTCTTTAGTCTGCTGGCATATTTACTGAACTGCTTCCATGACAACCCACTGATACATTTATACAGACCCAGGTACGGGGCATCCAGAGGGTCATAC
This sequence comes from Osmerus mordax, assembly GCF_038355195.1. Classification (NCBI taxonomy): domain Eukaryota; kingdom Metazoa; phylum Chordata; class Actinopteri; order Osmeriformes; family Osmeridae; genus Osmerus; species Osmerus mordax. The sequence goes on from NC_090075.1 coordinate 9,112,040, forward strand.
TACAATCACGAGAAGGGAAAAACTTGTCATAGAGATTAGGACCATTTTAGAAAAAAAAAAAGTTAACACCAACATTTAGTAACTAAATCCATTGTTATGTCTACAAAATTATTTTAGATATAGTATATGCTAAGTTTAGCTAGCTTGCAAATACTGAGGATGGTCTACCGAAGTTGAGTAAGCCAATGCTAGCTGTAAGATATACAACATTTCACTGGGTCTTGCAGCGCTGCTTGATTTACTGAAATTATTATGAAATGTTATGTTCTACTAGCCATTTGCCTACTTTAGCAAATCACAGTATTTCCCACCCCTGATAGTGTAACTGAGACGACACAGTAAATAATTCATCTTTCAAGTAATAAGCCCCCGTTGAAGTGTTGAGCATTTATTTAGGGGGAAATCGCTCATTCATGAAAAGCTAATTGGTAGCGATCATTGGCCGGGTTTCCCAGATTCGTTAAGAAGCTCTTAACGCTAAGAGCTTCTTAAGAGCGTTCTAAGAACACTCTAGAACGCTCTTAGAACGCTCCTAAGAAGCTCTTAGCGTTAAGAGCTTCTTAACGAATCTAGGAAACCCGGCCATTGTCAGTAACAAAGCAAAATGCGACGTAGCCCTGTGTGGAGAAGCTTCCCAGGTAAATTGTACTAGGCCCCTACTACAAGACTACTGCTGTGTTCGTCTTGGTAGCGATTGCGCTGCCCCGGTAAATTCTACTACAACAGTACAGTACTAGACTACTGCTGTGTTCGTCTTGGTAGCGATTGCGTTGGTTGAATTCGATTAAACGTTCCGTTGTACGGTTTAGGCTGAAGTTAATTATTTTCATGAACAGATTGACAAAGTTTAGGCTGTGGCAATGAAGTTCAGGTTAGTAGTCAGATAGTTTCACCTATTGAAAGACTTTTGATTTAAGTAAGGGGAGTGCCGAACATGTTCTGTCGCCGTTTGACTTCCTAAACAGCTGTGTACTGTATGTTAGATGTTTTTGTCGTGTGTCTCGCGTAGGCTACAGCGTTGCAATGAGCAACACTGGTTTGAAACCACAGGTAATGATAATTTCACCAACAAATCGTTTACTTGTAATGTAATGTCATAGTAAATCCTACAAAGAAAATGTATTTGTGAGGAATGTTTATTTTAACGATTGAAAACAGATGCATCATAGACCACTGTGGTATGTGTTGCCCGGGCAACAGAGGCTAATGTCATGCTAATGCTTCAGTGAAATAGTAGACTACCGTTTCCGAAAGTAGATGTGGGCTTACTTCCTTAATAATATCAGCTAATATTGTACATTACATTTCATAATTGTGTTTCACATCACAAAGTAAAATGAGTAAATAGTTATCACCCTGGCCTCTTTGCTTGTGGCGTTCCTGCAGCTGCCTTGCAGTAAAGCTATAGTTAGCCTAGCTATCCCCCAAGTTAACAGATGCGAAACGAATGTTCTGCTACAGGTAGTCACGCGTGTTTTCGTGACGTTAGTGACGTAGTGACGTTAGTAACGTCAGTGACTGTGGCTAGCAAATTAACCACCGTTAGCTTCACTTTTCACCACAAAAACGCAATTTCTACTTAAACCATGCAACGGAACGTAAATAAAAATACAACCAACGCAATCGCTACCAAGACGAACCTTTAGACACCGCCGTTGTGTATGTAGTCCAAATATTGACTGATCCTTAGGGGGGCGAAAATAAATAATAATAATAAATATATATGTGAGAGAACAAAGGTTGTGCTCTCGCCGAAGGCTTGAGCACACCCAATAATATATATGTGAGAGAACAAAGGTTGTGCTCTCGCCGAAGGCTTGAGTGGTGCGTGTCTGTCGTTAAGGTGATGGTGCAGCTATGATTGCTAACGCGCTGAGGGCAGAGAATAAGAGAAATGTAGCTAGAATCCACACCTCAAACAAGATAACCTAGACGCAAAACTATACGTCCAATCCAAAAAAATAAGGATATTTTCCGAGACCCAAGACTCTGCCGAAACCAGAGATATTCTTTATATGTCTGTGCAGTCAGAAATACGACTCTACCTGCAGTTTCAAAAACGTGTTCCTTCTGCTTTCCTGGTGCTTGTTTGTTTGGTTGCCACGCTGATGGCGCAGCTGTGATAGCTAACGAGCTAGGCAGAGAGAAAAACGAACATTTACCTAGCATCCACACCTCAAACAAGTTGACCTAGACGCAAAACTATACGTCCATTCCAAAATATAAGGATATTTTCCGAGACCCAAGACTCTGCCGAAACTAGAGATGTCCTTTATATGTATGTGCGGTCAGAAATATGTCTCTACCGGCAGTTTCGAAATCGTCTTCCTTCCTGCTTTCTCTGACGGATTTTACCCACCTCTCCATTGAAGTTAGTGAGAGAATTTGAAAGGCTGCTCTCGCTTCAAGGCCCATAGCTGAAAATCTGTAAATGTGAGCTCTTTAGTAGTTACATTGGCTGAAAGAGGACAATTTGTCCTACATTTTAAGGTATAACTTGTTTCTGTACGTTAAACTATATGAACGTTAGAGGAATTTGTTTGACAATTTAGTTGAATATCAGAAAAAGAGCTGCTCATTCATAAGAATCAAGAAGGAGCAAACATTTTAATGTATTTCAAACTGTCATAATTCAAAATTGGCTGAATATTTGAAAAAGCTGAATCATTTGGGAATAGCTGAATGTCTTGTGAACATTTTAAAGGTTGAATGGTGTCTCTAGCTGAAAGTATGCTGAAGTAGTTACGTTTGAAAGAGGAGGAAGCTTTTTAATGATTTGAAAGGATTTACCATTACTTTTAATGGGAGAATAATTTGCACAAAAACCTTAATGTCTTAAAAAGTATAAAAGTGAGAAATACCAAAAGTCATAGCCAACATCTCCTGAAGGAGCTGAACGTTTTGATACAAAAATTGTAGGAATCGGTGAAAGTATGCATAACTAGTTAAAGGCCAAAAAACGGCAGGAAGAACTAAGAAGTTGATATAATAATAACTAGAAACGGCTGTTCCTGCGAAACAGCAGTGAGAATGCTGAAAACCTGAATGGGGATAGCTGACCATGCTAAAAAAGCGGAAAATTGTGAAAATTTAGTAGAAAGTTATAAGCTGAAGCTTCAAAGCAACCGAAAGGTATTTTTGAAAGGGGCTGGAGCAGCATTCCAACAATGATTTGAAAGGATTTACCATTACTTTTAAAGGGAGAATAATTTGCACAAAAACCTTAATATTTAAAAAAGTATAAAAGTGATCAATGAGAAAATACCCGCAAGCTGAAAGCTGAAATTAATTTAAAAAATGTGTGAGTCACACAAAAGAGGCAGTGTGGAATCTGAACTGCATCATCTAACAACGCTAACAGCTAAAATAGCCTACAATGCGGGAGAAGCTGAAAGCTGAACTGTTAAACAGAAGAAGTAGGCTAGCTAGTCATAACAAGAATATTATCGTTTTAACAGCTGAAATTATAGTTGGGATAGTAATAGCAGTAGCAGATGTAGCCTACCATTGAGTGTGTTTACTCGGCTTTCTTAGTAGGATTCAATGTGTTGATGGAATGAAACATACAGCAGTAGAGCCGATACAGGAAGACACGGCGACACTTTGTTGCAGAAGGATGATGGTGCAAGTTTTGGCCGTGGAGCATACAACGATTAATAAAAAAGAATCATGAAGACACGTTTATTGAGTAATCGCATAACTAATTACACATGTAAACGGAGTAATCGTATTATTGGTATAAACCGAAAATTGCTAGTAATCGGGTTTCTCATGGTCAAGTAAACGTACCAATCACCTGTGTGAGAGACTGAGTGGTGCGTGTCTGTCGTTACGGTGATGGTGCAGCTATGATTGCTAACGCTCTGAGGGCAGAGAATAAGAGAAATGTAGCTAGAATCCACACCTCAAACAAGATAACCTAGACGCAAAACTGTACGTCCAATCCAAAATATAAGGATATTTTCCGAGACCCAAGACTCTGCCGAAACCAGAGATATTCTTTATATGTCTGTGCAGTCAGAAATACGACTCTACCTGCAGTTTCAAAAACGTGTTCCTTTTGCTTTCCTGGTGCGTGTTTGTTTGGTTGCCACGGCGATGGAGCAGCTGTGATCGCTAACGAGCCAGGCAGAGAGAAAAACGAACATTTACCTAGCATCCACACCTCAAACAAGTTGACCTAGACGCAAAACTACACGTCCAATCAATAAAATGAGGATATTTTCCGAGACCCAAGACTGCCGAAACTAGAGATGTCCTTTATATGTATGTGCGGTCAGAAATATGTCTCTACCGGCAGTTTCGAAATCGTCTTCCTTCCTGCTTTCTCTGACGGATTTTACCCACCTCTCCATTGAAGTTAGTGAGAGAATTTGAAAGGCTGCTCTCGCTTCAAGGCCCATAGCTGAAAATCTGTAAATGTGAGCTCTTTAGTAGTTACATTGGCTGAAAGAGGACAATTTTTCCTACATTTTAAGGTATAACTTGTTTCTGTACGTTAAACTATATGACCGTTAGAGGAATTTGTTAGACAATTTAGTTGAATATCATAAAACGAGCAGCCAGCAGAGTGTGCCACTCTGCTTCACAATATTGCGTTATGTATAAGTTCATTTAATACATACATGTTAATAAAGTATCAGACATACATGATACAACACACCAGTAACCAATTGACATTATGTGTTAATATACCGAAAATGTCCGTGAATCGAGATGGTGCTGCTGTCTGTCCCGCCGAAAACCATTCAAACAGGTTGTCAGCAGTGGGGGTTTTGTGTAACTACAGGGAGCTACCGGAACCACGTGACAAAAAAGCTCTAGCTTTTTTACTGTGTTTCACTGGCAGTGAGTGTTCACAATGTTGTATTTCACTCCATTCGACACCAAACACATCAGGGAGGACTGCCTTTTGTAGATACGAGTCTGCTGAAGATAGCCAGAATATCGGATTTCTTTAACCGAGCCTGTTTCATTCATTATTTGCCTGAGAAAGCGACTTCCGTTGGCCAGCTTCATTGAAAACCATTCAAACCGGTTGACAGCAGTGGGGCTTTTTGGAACTACAGCGAGCTACATGAACCACGTGATCACGTGTCGGCGAGATCAAAGCGTGTCGCAACTCTCTTTTTCTATGGCTCTGGTCTCCACTAATCAGCTAATACCAATCACCTGTGTGAGAGACTGAGTGGCGCATGTCTGTTTGGTTGCCACGGTGATGGTGCAGCTATGATTGCTAACGCGCTGAGGGCAGAGCGAATAACAGAAATGTAGCTAGAATCCACACCTCAAACAAGTTAACCTAGACGCAAAACTATACGTCAAATCCAAAAAATAAGGATATTTTCCGAGACCCAAGACTTTGCCGAAACCAGAGATATCCTTTATATGTCTTTGCGGTCAGAAATACGACTCTACCGGCAGTTTCAAAAACGTCTAACTTCTGCTTTCTCTGAGAAATGTGTCACCAGATTTGCATTGGTCTCTATGGGGCGAGAGTTGGACTTTGTCTCGCTTTCGTGGGGCTCTGAACAAATGTGTACGTCTGTTGGATTCCACAGACAACTGTCTACAACTAGCACAAAATTAGCTATCTATTGATCCAAAAATGAAGCATGAAGAGCGAAAATTGTGGCAATGCTGGCAAACGAGAAATATTTTTTCAACGACATCCGAAGCTCCCCTCCAGTCTAAGCTAGGGATGGGACGTATGGCACTGACGCATCGATGCTTGTGTCGCAAAACCAATACGCACAGTTTCGAAAAAGTGTTTTGGAGCTTGTATCAAATTACGAAACCACGTGATAGATGACGTTCAATGCTTCAAACGTCCCGAACTGGTTCGAAGTTTTGCAGCTCTTCTGAACCAGAGCCATAGAGGGAACGAAGCCACCGCTTCTTGTTAAAGACAAATCTCACATTGCCATAGAAGCAGCACAAGGCATCGCTCGAGTTTCTTCCATGAGTCATTATTATTTAACCAAATCCGTATTGTAATAATTATAAATCTGTGCACTTGAGTGTTGTGTTGTATTTCATTGAAATGAAACGTTACATGATAGGACTAGGTAGGTCTATACAGTGCCCAGAAAACAAATGTTGATGATTCGTCAACATTGGCAACAGTAATAATAATTTGTACAAATAAAGTCCCCCCAGTTCACAATAGGCCTACATATCACAAATGTTAAGAATAAGAAAACATCTGTGTAATCTAGTTTAATTGATATAAAAACCGTATCGTATAAAGTCGGTCCACCCATATCTACAATTAACGGCGTTTTCGGTGGTGTAGCTGGTTAAAGCCTTGTACGACAATGTATTAATAATGCGAGTCTAGATACCCGAGTTCTCGCCCCAGTGCAGGCAACCTCGGAAGATATTCTTTAACTTTTACTGTGAGAAAATGACTTAATTCTAACGGCCTACAGATGTATCACAACATTTTAATGTGTGAGCACTAATATCGGATAAAAATGAACACATGCAGCCTTAATTAAAATATTAAATAACGTAGGGTAGTCTACCGTCGGAGACAACCACTACGCCCCATTCAGCCAGTTTAAACGGCTGCTAGATGACGCTGTTCATTTTCAATGCGCCGATAGGGCCGGCACAATCCGGAAGAAACCACCAAAGCTTCACAAGGCATCGTTCGCCCATCCCTAGTCTAAGCGTTTCAGTCAACACTCTAGGCTTTCACGTACACACCCATGTAAATCTCAGAAACGGCTTGAAAAAGTCATGAAACATAATCAGTGATATTGAAAAAAGTTGATTAGATATCAAAAAGCTGAATTTTTAAAAAATAGTTTAGTGTTTTGTCAACATTTTAAAGTTTAAATGGTGGCTGTAGCTGAAGGATTGAGGAAGAAGAAGGATTTGAAAGTTGAAGAAGTTTAAGAGAATTGAGAGGATTTGAAAAATATTATGAATATTGATTTATATTCATTCAAGCATAAGATGTACAAAGCTGAAATGATATAGCAGTCATAGCCTGAAACTGCAGAATTTTTTGATAGCTGAATGGTTTTAATAGCTGAAGATTTGAAGGCGCTGAAAGGTGTCGCGGAAGAAATAGAAGAAGAATATGAAGAAGTTGAATAAAGATTCAAAGAACAATAGGGAGTCAGGGTGGCTGAGCGGTGAGGGTGTCGGGCTAGTAATCTGAAGGTTGCCAGTTCGATTCCCGGCCGTGCAAAATGACGTTGTGTCCTTGGGCAAGGCACTCTACTTTCCTCGGGGGGAATGTCCCTGTAGTTACTGTAAGTCGCTCTGGATAAGAGCGTCTGCTAAATGACTAAATGTAAATGTAATGTAACAATACTTGGAATGCTGAAGCAGCATTTTTTCCAACTCTAAGAATGTAATTTTATTGTTGGAATGCTGAAGCAGCATTTTTATTTTTGAAAGGGGCTGGAGCTGGACGAAGGCATACAACTACAGAAAAGAGAAGAAAAATGCAAAAAGAGAAATAATTCAGAAGAATTTGAACATTTAGTAGAAAGTCATTTGCTCAGGTTTCAAAAGGCCTGAAATGTATGTTACAAAGGACCTGCAGCGAGATGAAGGCAGAAAAGTACAGAAAAGAGAAGAAAAATGCAAAAGTACTGGCAGTTGGATATGGAAGCAAATCGTGACCAAAATTCAAATGCATTTGCAGAAATGCTTTTTCATTTTAAGAATGTGTATGCATCATTTAACTCATAAATGAAATTAGTAATCAATCATCCTATTTGCATTTTAATTTTCTTCTTCAAGAGTGCTCAATCTTTCACTTAATTAAAATGAAAAAGAAATAGACATTTGAGATTTATTTTTCAAAACATGCCCCAGCAAATATACCAAAATTCAATTTGAAATGTAAAATTTGAAAATTAAAATGCATTTTCAGAAATGCTTTTTCATTTTAAGAATGTGGCTGCATTATTTGACTCACAAATGAAATTAGTAATCAATCATCCTATTTGCATTTTCTTCTTCAAGACTGCACATTTTATGCCATAATCAAAAAGAAAACAGACGAACATTGCTTTTTCGTTTTCGTGTTCTGCCCGCAAAGAACTGCCCATAATTCGAAAACAAAAATGCATTCTGAGCGGCGCAGTAGAGTGACGTCAGTAGTCGCTCTTCTTCAGGTCCCTGCTGACCGAGCTACCCATCTTGTTCGGTAGGGGGCGGTGTGCACATCTGCATTGGCTCTGCCACTGTTTTAGTCATTGTTTGACATCAAGTTGCTCAGTCTGTGATGCGTCCTCAAAAGACCCGGCAATTAAATAAATGTCCCGGCACATTTGCAATGTAATGCAGATGTGCACACCGCCCCCTATCGAACAAGATGGGTAGCTCGGTCAGCAGGGACCTGAAGAAGAGCGGCTACTGACGTCACTCTGCTGCGCCGCTCGGGTCCGTGTACTTTTGTGAGGGGTCTGCCGTGATCTTTATTGCTTTCCTGAGGGATCTGGAGCTGTGAAGGTCCTTGATGGAGGGAAGGGGGCAGCCGATGATGCGCTCTGCTGCCCGTACGACTCTTTGGAGCCTGGCCTTAGAGCGGGCAGAGGCAGAGTCATACCAGTCCGAGTGAGAGGATGTAAGCACACTCTCAATGATAGCCCTGTAGAACTGCACCATGATGGGGGGGGCAGACCTGTAGTCCTCTCAGCTGCCGGAGGAAGAACAGGCGCTGCTGACCTTTCTTCACTAATTGAGTGATGTTATTGTCCCATTTTAGTGTGTTTGTGACGGTTGTGCCTAGGAACTTGAAATGCCCTACTATGGTGACAGATGAGTTGTTGATGACAAGTGGAGGATGTGTCGGAACCTTTTTACGGAAGTCCACAATCACCTCCACTGTCTTGTTGACATTGAGCTTTAGGTTGTTGACTGCACACCAGGACTCTAGACGGCCGACCTCCCTCTGGTAGGCAGACTCATTGTTGTTACTGATGAGACCTATCATGGTGGTGTCGTCTGCATACTTGATGGTCTTGACAGACGGGTCACCAGAGGAGCAGCCGTTGGTGTACAGGGAGAACAGCATGGGGGACAGCACACAACCCTGGGGGGCACCGGTGTGCGGGGCTGCGACAAATACGGGCCCAGCCTGACATACTGTCTCCTGTTGGTGGGAAAACCTGTAATCCATAAGCAGGTGAGGGATGGTGTTCAGATGGGTCAGTTTGCTATGGAGGAGGTCGGGAATGATGGTATTAAAGGCAGAGCTATAATCCACAAACAGGACCCTTGCAAAGGTATTCCGATTGTCCAGGTGTTGTAAAATGTAGTGAAGGGCTATGTTGATTGCATCATCTACTGAGCGGTTAGGTCTGTATGCAAATTGGAGGGGGTCCATGAGGTGGTCAGTGGATGCTCTGAGATAGGAGAGGACCAAGCGTTCGACCGGTCTGTAGTCATTCAAGCAGGTGATCTTGGGCTTTTTCGTGTGCAGAACACATTGAACTGGTCTGGTAGATTTGGGTCGTTAGAGGTGGGGGGTGGGCTTCTTCTTGTAGCCCGTGGCAGATTGTAGGCCCTTCCAGACAGCACTGATGTTCTTATCCCCGACCTGTTGTTCAATTCTAGCCTTGTACACCCCTTTAGCATGCTGGATGGCTTTGCTGAGGGCATATTTGGCATATCAGCACATACACACATGGACATGGGGCACGCACACATACACTCACGCACTGTGCGTGTGCACACGTGCCTAATGCTCTCAGTCTCCTGAGAAAATTAAAACTGCTTTTAATGCTGGAATACTAAACATTTGGTGTTACTTTGTAGATATTACAATACATTTGGCAATGATAGCAATGCTGTTGGACTTAAAAAGCTGAGTATATGGTTTGGCAGGGGCATATTTTGAGTTCTGATATTGGGCTGGTTTTTGGGCTGGTTTTATTGGCCATTGGGCTGGTTTTGTCACACAGACCTGGCAACCCTGGTACAGTGTACTCAATCGTTCGTGAGCGCGAGGCGAGCGTAACCAAACTGCTAGAAGTGTTGTGAGCTTGCTACCATGGACCATTATATCCTCTTTAAAGAAAGCAAAAGGGTCAATATGAGAGAGGATGATGTGACGCAGGACAAAATTGGAAGAATTTTCCAGGTAATTTGAGATGTAAGATTGTTTAACATTGCTTTTTGCTAACATGATCCAGCTACTGGTAGACACTTCACTAGCCGAGCTAGCTTAGGTAATGTTAACTTAACGTTATGCTAGCTCCTGAAGATCCTGCTTACATCTTATATACCTAGGTTAATAGTTTTAAAATAGTTTTTTTTATTATTAACAACGTAGGTATCAGCACAAAGCCTCTATTTAATGGATGAGTCGAACATAGCCATATTCCCATCATCGACGGGGATCTGCAACTCCTTTGAGCTAACACCACGTGCTCATTACGAAGTTAATGGAGAAGTTGCAACTGCAGATGCAAGCACAGCGCCAGCGCCTCCACCACCCCCGTTTGCAGGCGCCACCCGGCACTTCTCTTTTTCACGCCCAAGTGCTGCTGCTGGTTCACCCGTTGCCTCTGCAGCTGTAACGTTGCCTCCAAGAGCCGCGATGACTCGCTCTTTTCAGAGGTATGTTGAGTTTCATTTATTGTTGAGTTTCACTTGAAAACACAAGGCTACACATTATATTTTACTCCAAGATGTCTGGCCATATTGTCTCTCTTCTTTAGTATACTTTTTGGGTGAATATTGGCTAAATGTTATGAAGTTGTGCACAGAATAATTGAAGACTATAGTTTGTCATATTGTATTTTTTCACTCTTTTGGATATATTCTAGATCTATATTCTTTGCAGACTTGGTGAATGCCAAACTAAGACCAAGCAGAATGGTGGTGATCCGTTTCATGGAGAGTGAAGCCACTGTGCAGGGCATACTCAGCAAAGTACAAGATGCCCTTGGCAGCTATGACCCGTTAATCCTCACAGGGGAACGAAATTCTTGATTCTGAAGGAACAAGAGGTACAGTATTTTTTTTAAATTGGTTTTTAATTACAATGTGTAGAGAATTAAACATTTATGCTCATGTTTTTTGTTCTTATCTACAGTGCAATCTGTTTAAATAACCCTTACATGTACATAGAACAAACTCAACAAGCTAAACAGGTTGCCACAACATGCGCACATTGAAGTATTTCATAAAAATGGTATGAATGTTTTTTTGTTGTTGTTGCTGGATCCTCTTACATAACTGCAGCAATAATTGGCTGAAACCCAATTCCTTAACCCTTGTGTTATCTTCGGGTCGTTCTGACCCATCAGTCATTGTGACCCACCGTCGTATTGCGACAACTTTAACGCATACAAAAACACAGGGTCACATGACCCAAAGGTTCATAACGAACCATCGTTGTGTTTACCCAATTTTACCCAATACAAAAACAAATAAAAATCATTTTCTTTTAACCTTCGCAATGTGGAGGGTCTGAGACAGCCCAACGGTTAAAAGAAAATGCTTCGCTTTGTTTTTGTATGCGGTAAAGTTGTCACAATACGACGGTGAGTAACAATGACTGATGGGTCAGAATGACCCGAAGAGAACACAAGGGTTAAATGTTTACAGTAACACAACCCTGGGATAGTTACACACATGCATAACCTTACTATGCTTGTCTTTTAGTTAAGTTAATAAGATGGATCACTGCATCTTTAAAAGGTGAAAGATTTTTGTTAACTGCACTGTTGAACAGATCTGGGCCCCGTTCGTCGTAAGGGTTGAAGCTAAGTTAATCAATTGTCCCTTTAGCCCGCTAACATTAGCGAGATGAGTGAGAACAGCAAATATCGGTTCGTCAACGGCTGATCCGCATCCAAATCATGTGGTTAATTTCAATCAGGCTAAACTTATCAGGGAAATTGCACGTGCACGTCCTACTTCAAAAGGCAGGAAAGGTCGATCACCAAAACCGTGATTTTCTAACGGTATGATGGCGGAAAAGACGAAAGAGAGAGCGGTGATAGGCTATTCTCGCCATCCGAGCAAACTATTATAATGAGTCTGTCTCTGCGAAGACAATAAACATATTATCATGCCTAAGTCAAACACCGCCGCTGCCAGAGCAAGACAAGCTGCTTGGCAAAATTTCCGATAAGCTATAAATGCGAAAGTTTTGGGGAAATGTATAGGCTCATCTTAAGTGCCTCATTACCCCAATCAGATCACATTTCTTTAAATGTGCCTGCTGGCAGTAGGCTTAATGGAAATTTTCAGAATAAGTAGGCTAGATAAAAACAAGGCCAAAGAGTATCTAATTGATACGAATTCATAGACACTTATGAGGATATATGTAGGCTACTGAGCTTATATCATGTACTATATATGTGTATATGCATGTAGGCCTATGTGTAAATCCCTCTTTGATTTCATTGACTGGGACATGGCCAGGGAATATGATGAGTTGATTCATCAGCTGGTTAAGCGCCAAGTACACTTTTCTTACAGCAACGCATGCTGCGGCTTTGCCAATGTTTTCTGCATCGCCTATACTGTATAAAAATTTAGCCTATACCTGACGCAAAAAACCTCAAGGCTATGCAGAGTCTGAAGCACAGTTAAAGTTTATTGTCAATTTCTTCACATGCCAAGACATAAAAAGGAATCGATATGACGTTTCCCACTCTCCCACAGTGAAACATATAAAAAGCACAGGCACAACAGATAAGACAAGACATTTCCTAAAACATAGCGTTACATATTCACATACAGCAGCATAAGCTCATAACGCTTGCTGCGGCGTATGATATTTGCAATGTACGGCCCGAGAAGGTCTTGCAAATAAATGAGTCCTTGTCCGCTGAATCGATATCGCTCAAACAAGAACTCATCCGTGTGAAATAAAGGATCTTGGCAATCGCGAAGAACTCTATTGGTATGGAAAGCTAATCGAACTAAAATATAGCTCCTTGGTCAACTGGGTCTCTCAAAAAGGGAGCTGCCATGTTATTTTCCGGGGGTGTGGCAAGCTTATCCAGCTACACTTACGTTAGCCTGCTCTGGAGCAGGTTAGTGCTAATTGATATGTTACTATGGTGATTTATCGAAAGTTGCTTCCACGAACCAAAAAGAGGGGCGTTTTTTATCTTAGCCTGAAAATTAGCTCGCTAAACCGCTTAGCGAGCTACGACGAATACCCCCCAGCCATGTCAGGGTAAGTTTCAGCAAAAAGACTTTCAACCGTAGCTTTCTCTTCTTCTGTTGAAAAGGGGTCTGTTCCAAATGACGACTCTTGTTAAGGTGCCTCCCAGTTCCTCAGCGTAAAGGTTGGCTGCTTCAGGTGCCTGAGGCAGTAACACCTGCGAGACCTTTTTTGGGCACCCACCCCCTGCAAGTTGATTGGGTATAACCAGAGCACCCACGTCCCACCCCAATGTCTGTAAGGTGCTGTGAAATGTCAGCATGAGTCGCATGCCTTCTCAACATATCAGTAATTATATCACCGTATGCCTCATTCAAATCACCCCCTCAGATAGTTCAAATTACCCGCCAGGTAATAGCCTAGTTTTTCCAGGTCAACAGCATCACCAGGTGGCCCATCCTTAGGCCTACGAATTCATTTGAATGACGTTCTCTCATTATTGCATTTCCACTTTTTATATGAATCCAATTTTTTTTACATTTTGTCATTTAGCAGACGCTCTTATCCAGAGCGACTTACAGTAAGTACAGGGACATTCCCCCGAGGCAAGTAGGGTGAAGTGCCTTGCCCAAGGACACAACGTCAGTTGGCATGACCGGGAATCGAACTGGCAACCTTCGGATTACTAGTCCGACTCCCTCACCGCTCAGACACCTGACGTAGAAACAAGAAAGGGTCAATATTTATTTTTTAAATCCTAAATTATATAAAAAACTTTATCTACTTTTCATTCAATTAGTGACTACAGATTTTAGGAAAATCAAATACCACTTGTTTTTTGTTTTTCATTTCACTTCCAAAAATAGAATAATGAATGAAAACAAAAGTACACGGACCCGCTCAGAATGCATTTTCGTTTAAGAATTATGGGCAGTTCTTTGCGGGCAGAACACAAAAAAGAAAAAGCTATGTCTTTTTGATTATGGCATAAAATGTGCAGTCTTGAAGAAGAAAATGCAAATAGGATGATTGATTACTAATTTCATTTGTGAGTCAAATAATGCAGCCACATTCTTAAAATGAAAAAGCATTTCTGCAAATGCATTTGAATTTTCAAATTTTACATTTCAAATTGAATTTTGGTATCTATTTGCTGGGGCATGTTTTGAAAATTAAATCTCAAATGTCTATTTCTTTTTCATTTTAATTAAGTGAAAGATTGAGCACAGGATGATTGATTACTAATTTCATTTGTGAGTCAAATAATGCAGCCACATTCTTAAAATGAAAAAGCATTTCTGCAAATGCATTTGAATTTTAAAATCTTACATTTCAAATTGAATTTTGGTATCTATTTGCTGGGGCATGTTTTGAAAATTAAATCTCAAATGTCCATTTCTTTTTCATTTTAATTAAGTGAAAGATTGAGCACTTTTGAAGAAGAAAATTAAAATGCAAATAGGATGATTGATTACTAATTTCATTTAGGCTATGAGTCAAATAATGCATACACATTCTTAAAATGAAAAAGCATTTCTGCAAATGCATTTGAATTTTGGTCACGATTTGCTTCCATAGTTGGAAGGTACTGCTACACATACCATTGGTTAAGGGGTTACTGGGAGGGGAAAATAAATGCATCGTCAGCAAGCCCCCACCCCTCGGCTTGAAGCAATGGCCCCGGTGGATGTAGGTGGTATTGCATTTCTTGTTAGACTTCCGGCTCTTCCGGTCGTTTTTATTCTATTAACTCCAGTCAACATTTACAAAACTATCTCCCCCAATAATTTGTGTTCGATTCTCGAACCTGGCTCATACTACTAGCTTTTTCATAAAATAATTTTTCCAGATTTTTGCTAAATTTGAAACCAATCCAAAATGGGTAAACTAGCACCCCATTTATTTGCTTACGTCAATAAAAGTTGCCTGCAAATGTGCTCGCAGATACTAACAGGGCACGAGCACAAAAGTTCACATTGGCCGATAGCCGATTTACTTGGAGCTGAATGAGCCATAATGAATGAGCACAGGGAGAAATGGCTTGAGTTGCCTGCCCTGTTGTAGCAAGTTTAGCAAATGGTTGTCACACATACATGAAATGTTGTTAATATAGTTTATTCCCGTTATTTTAAAACAGATTTGATTTTTCTGTCAAGAACGTTTTTACGTACATGACATGATGGCAAATATTACATTATGTTAAGCGTGAGCATATTGTTGACATGTATATCTGGAGCAAAGACGAAGATTAATACTTTAACTGATAACCACAATAAGAAATGATATAAATACGATTAGTCTTGCCTTCAGAAGCTTTTGTTAAACACACCCATTCTTTTTTTTAATCGTGTCATCAAGCCAGACTGCTTTTGTGGGACAATGAAGGTCCTCAGTGACTGTTTCACCCCCACTTATATCTGATGGAAACGTCTTGTATATAGGCCTAGTTCTGTTAATATGCCCCTTTCAAAGGCAAATGTTAAATAAAGTATATTTTGGACACACTTCTCAAGCTTTTATTTATTACATTATTTCCAAGTCTTGTTAGATCACGTTATATCCAATAATAGGCGTTGGGTTTTGTAGAACACAAAAAACACAGGCCACATTTCTACACTGATATGTAAATTGAAGGCAGTGTGAATTTCGTGGCATTTCGTTTGAAAATACAGTTGACAGTAAGCTATGGTAAGTCTGCATTATGGAAGATTTCTGTTACCAAAATAACTATTGAGCTTTCTTTGCCTGGTGAGAACAACGACGGAACTAGTTGTTCATGTTAACAGTTTATTTAATCCGATACAATGCGTTGGAAATCATACTCAAATCACAAGAAAAAAAGCAACATATGTGATGAGTTCCATCTAGAATAGCCCTAGATTTAGCCCTATAGCCTATTTCTAACAACCAAGTGAAAGGAATACTATACAATGACAGCATACATTTACGTAAAGTTTGCATCATGTCTCTGATTCTTATCGGACTTTTACCCCATTCAGCCACTGCAATGCCTTAGCTCACACTCTCGCAACCATAGATATATATAAACACTAGATGTCTTACGGCGGAGTCTAGAACGTCCGCACATGGCGGCCATCTTGCTCAGAGATGTCGGTATGCCACTGCATACTTATGAATAATTATGTTATTAAAAAAATAGAATAGAAGTATGCAGTGGCATAACGACATCTCTGACGTTGATAACAAACCAAACCGTTTCAAAATCGGTTGAAAATTGAGCAAGTTATGGTCATTTAAAAAGAACATGTAGATTCAACACAATGTTATGGGTGAGCGAGTTGACTGTAGCAAGATGGCCGCCATGTGCGGACGTTCGACTCCATTGTCCGGCTACGCGGACGAGACATCTAGTGTTTATATATATCTATGCTCGCAACCATATAAATCTATGCTCGCCACTGGCTGTCGCAAAGTATGACGTGTACAGCTAGTTGCTAGGTGCGTGCACGAGGTCTCGGAGCTAGGGAAAAAAAGAGCCACTGTTTAAAGCTAGACCGGAAGAGTCGGAAGCGGAAAGATGGCGCGGTCCAGTTTAGCGTTTTTTTTTGGCTCTCGACGAACGCGGTGCTTGGCTGTGTCTTGTCTTGTCTCAAGATACTCTCTCATCATCACTCTCTGAAACTAGAAGCATGGAATTAATTAGCTGGTCTCTCAATGCTCTCAATGCTATTGACACCATCTTCTCGAAGAGAAGCTCGGGTTCGGGGGAACCCAACTGTCCGGACGGGACGTTCGCAGCTGGCTACACGATGGACGCATGGGAGAATTGGCGTGTCGGAACCATGATTACAGGCTTTCTGCTGTTTGGAATAGGCGCTGGCTTTGTATATCGGAAAATTAAGGAAACGGCTGCAGCCATCAAAAGCCCCGTTAGGCTGCCCGATATGATTGATGCGGTGGGCAGAGTTGTTGGAGCTCAGACTGTGAACTTACAACGCAGCATTGATTACAACAGGGATAAGTTTGCGGCTCTGCAAAGGAAGATGGAGGACATGGAGACCTTCCTGAAGGGTGGACGTGAAAATTGAGTTGCGGCTACTCGTTAAAACAACTACCCCAATCTTATCCACTTTAGGCCCTGTAACCAGCACAGGCCTTGGCCAAGGCCGTCGCTGGAAAACAACCCCCCCCCCCCCCCCCCCCCCCCCCCCCCACCGACATCTGTGGTTTGGTCTCTGCCCGGGTCATGACCAAGGATGTCTCCTGGCCAACACAATCTGCATAGGGAGAATCGGACTGCTTGTGGCCTAGGTCGAGGGAGCCAACCCAGACCTACTCACACATTAACTTTCACCTACTACAGATATCACCACCCCCCCACCCCCATCCAACGCCTTTGCCTGCTTGGTTCCCCAGGGTGGCTGGCGGGTCTGTGTCGAGCGCCTACCATGGCTGCAGGTCCAGATGCTGCTTGTCTACCCCCCCACACTCCCCGTTGCAAGTCACGTGTTTTTGTAAATGTTGTTGTGCTTATGTGCTGAGGTTTTTGTCTGTTCCCACACTGTACTCCTCTAGGAGCATTGTGTCTGGGTGTTGCCTTTTTCTCTCCTTCTCTCTCCTCATGTTATGCTGTAACTTTCTAGTCTCGTCCTGTCTACCCCCTTGTCATGTTTGTGTAATAGAAACTGCAAGTGGCAGCTCGGATCTAACATGGATTCGAGAGACCGCAGATAGAGTGCGGCTAGTTTGGTTTGTTAAACGTTTTAGATCAACACTTGTATTATTATTTTTGTTGATTTTATGTAAAGCACTTTGAGCTGCAATTATTGTATGAAAAGTGCTATATAAATAAAGTCTTACTTACTTACTTACGAAGAATGTGTTTGTGGGAGTGACGTGAGTTTTTTCAGGAAAGAATTACGTGTCCGGCTTGGCCGTTCGTGACAGGCACCTATGACAATAGTAGCACTGTTTAGCCTCGATTTTAGTAGATTTCAGTGAAACTAGGAAAAACATCATTAACTAGCTAGATTATGTACACTTTAAGCTAAATGTATGCCTTGTTTGGCCAATTCGGTCGATTGTGGAAGAAAGTCGAACGTTTTTTAGTTATGGAGAGTACAGTAGTATCCAGCAATAGCGCTAGCTACTTTTGAGGGAGAGGAATTCCGGTTTCCCCCATGTTTCCACTAAACACTAGAATGGTCATAACTTTTAATAAAAATATTATATTTCTAATCTGTCTTCTGTTCTACATTGCCCACAGATTTGTGGATATTCCATATACTCAAAGTTTTCATCCATGGTGTTTCCCACTCTTTAACGCTTCAGTATCGCCTTAAAGATCCTGTAAAGTAAATTCCCTGTTTTGCTTGTACATTATATACGTGTGAAATGAGTTCCTGAAAGCATGTGCAAAGCGCTAAAACTTTGTCACACTGAAATGTGGAGTTAAAACGAAGAACAGTCTCTCTTCCGTTTTCAGATCAGGTTTTAATGGGCGGCCTATCTACGTCAGATCACTGAATGGCTCCTCCTGCTGTACTGTTATTGTAGCCTACATCAGCTAGCTAGCTTGCTGGTCTCCCACCACCCGCAACTGCATCTTCCCTGGATGCAAGAACTCCAGCTGCGCTGCAACACCATTTAAGTTCCCTATTGATAATGAAAGGAAAAATAGGTGGATAGATTTTGTGAAGAGCCACGCTCATGGAAAGCTTCGGATAAACTCCAACAGCCGCCTCTGCACTGACCATTTCACGGCAGACAGTTTTAACATGGACCAGAGACAGACGGGGTTCACCAACACACGGCTTCTCTTGCAGTGCGGAGCAGGGAGCGAGGGACGGAGCTTCAGCTCCTTCAGGCGACACGCCCCCCCAGTCTCAAGCAAAGAAGACTGCAGATTTTTTTACGATTTCAAAGCCTCATTTAACATACATGTCGGTGTTATTTTTTCATTCGAATTTGGATGGGTAGTTAATAACACATTATTCTGTGGTGTGGCGAACTTAAAACTCGTTTCCAGGTCCACTTTACAGGATCTTTAAAAACCGCATTACTGGTCTTGAACTGTCACTAATGATGTTGACGTCACTTAAATGGCGTTGAATACCGGTGTTCTAACAATTTCTGCTACTTGTCGAGAACTAAAAGCATTTGCTGGATTGTTTATTAGCACAATATTCTATAAAGAAGGTGAAAAGTCAAGTGAGTAATAGTTAAAATGGCTGCAGTGTATTATGTAGCACAGTAGTGGTGTCAGTGACAGGAACGTTTGTAAAAACCTGCGGCTTAATGAGGCTTAACGAGGTGACACACAGTAGAACCAGCAGAAATGGCTGAAATGGATACTATGACCTCCTGTGAGAAAACTGGAAGAGTGAGGAAAATAATT
This sequence comes from Osmerus mordax, assembly GCF_038355195.1. Classification (NCBI taxonomy): domain Eukaryota; kingdom Metazoa; phylum Chordata; class Actinopteri; order Osmeriformes; family Osmeridae; genus Osmerus; species Osmerus mordax. Next base: position 9,131,491 of record NC_090075.1, read on the forward strand.
TGAACACCGAAAGAACCAGAAGGCTTAGAGGAACGCAGCAATGTAGTTTTTATTTCAATGTATAAAAGTGAGAAATACCAAAACATAACGCACACATCTCCTGAAGGAGCTGAACGTTTTGATAGCAAAATTGAAGGAATCGGTGAAAGAATGCAGGAGTAGTTAAAGTACAAAAAACCTACGGAAGAACTAAGAAGTTGGAATAATAATAATAATAATGAGAAACAGGAAAACAATAGCATTCCCACAATAAAGAGAAACAGGAAAACAATAGTGAGAATGCTCACAGGCCGTAACCCTGGAATCCCTGACTTATGGCCTTCCATAAATCCTTTAAAGACTTATGGTGCGTGTCCACTACAGCGACGCAATGCTTTCCATTCATTTTCAATGGAGCCAGGTGAATCGCTTGCGTGGTGCAGAGTAGCGACACAACACAAATCAAGCAATTCGAGTTGGGATTCTCAACTTTATGTAAATGAGGAGCGATTTTAGCGAGTGATGGCCTATCGGCTTGTTGTTGTGTTTCTTGTAATGTAGCAACCGTTGGTCATGGTAAACATTTCTAGTTTTCAGTTTCAAGATGGAGGACAAACTGATGGTCTGTGTGGCTGCATACCCAGCCCTGTTTGATAACAGGGCTGTTATCAAACAGCCCTTTAACAAAAAGAATGAAGCATGGCTCAGGGTTGCCAATGTTGGTGCTCCTGGTGGGGTTTTGTACTTTAAAATTATCTTAAGAGTCTCGTAACAAAAGGTAACTGTGCTAGCTAGCTTTGCTTAATGTGTGTAAAAGGTGTATTTTGATCGATATTGCGAGTAAGTAAACTCAAATCTGCACACTGCCATTATACGAACTACAACAGTGACTTTAGAGAAACTACAACTCTGCATTCATCTGTCTGACACGCCCCCGAGCATGGTGAACTGTGGGAATTTGCGTCGCTGTAGTGGACACACCGTTAGCGTTGGTTGTTATGAACGGAGGAACACAATTTAAAAAAGAAACATGTAAAAATAAAATTATTTTAGTTACGGTATCGGCTCAATTGCATTTTAAGGCCTTTGAAAAGTGAATTTAAGAAATGTTTGTTAATTATAGCCTTATTTTTACATTTAGGAATTGAAGACTTACGGATCAGCGGATACCCTGATTCCTTGAGAGCCTGTGACTGTCAGTAGCATAACTAAGACACTTGTTGAAAAGAGGGGCAATTCCCCCCCCCACCAAAAACATGCAAACAAATGGTGTGTTAATGCATGGTGTTAAATGTTTATAGCGCACCAAAAAAAAAAAAAACGTAATTACAATTTTAAAAAGGCCTAAAAAACAAACATCCGGGATTGAAGTACATTTTATTGCATACATTTGTATTCAATTAATTGATATTAGTATTAAGTATTAATCAAATTGTTAGTAACATTATGATAACATTTAATCGAACAGGAAATAGGGACAGACATTTTACTACTCTCAGGTTAAAGCTCAGGGATGGGATGGATGCCTTAAACGCTGCATGCCTTCAGCTTCTTATCAGCCAGCTTCAGAGACACCCAGATGTTGAGCATGGAGGCACGCAGTTTGGACCACACCAAATGGTTTGACAGCCCAAAGATCTGGGCAGCAAACTGAGCAGCAGCGTCTGGAGACAGGACTGTGGAGCAGCCGAGACCTGTCAGAAAGAAAGTGTGTTGTTGTCCTGTGGGTTGAGTAAGTCAGTGCAAAATCCTGCAACTAGGGGGACACTGGACAAGTAGGATAACAGCATAACATTAAACACTACTTCACCTATCTGTAAAATGTGTTTTTTCCCAGCGACTGGTTATTGGGCATTAGAGTGTATTTGAATCCCATGAAGCTCTATGGCACCATCCAAAAGAAGCATTGTTAAGGTCCCATGGCATGAAAATGTCACTGAGGTTTTTAAAACATTAATATGAGTTCCCCTAGCCTGCCTATGGTCCCCCCAGTGGCTAGAAATGGTGATAGGTGTAAACCAAGACCTGGGTATTCTGCTCCGCCTTGAGAAAATGAAAGCTCAGACGGGCCTATCTGAAATCTTCCCTGTATGTCGTCATACGGGGAAAGGTTCTCTGCTTCGCACCCCCAGAGAATTTGGCCCGCCCATGAGAAAATTAGCTACGACCGTGCAGGCGCAATATTGGTTTTTCCTCAAGAGACATCATGGCTTGCAAACAAGCGAAGCATGGCAGTTGCTCAGTGTTTGGATGTACAAATGAACACCAAAGTCTTCTTTTAGTTCCTTCATCTGAACCTCCGAAGAACCAGTGTGTTCATTTTATTTTTCTGGAAATGCACCGACACAACTTCCCACTAACTGCACTAGAAAGATAGCCTACTGAATGGAGTTGGGAAATAGGGGTAGAGTTTGCTTCTGAATTGACAATGTTCACTGTCTAGTCTATCCTTCTAGTTGTAGATAGGCCACCAACTTGATTTATCAAATGCAAATTGTTTTCACACAATGCGTTACTGCTGAATGTTTATGTAATAAAAGGACGAATTTCAGAAGGAATTTCCAAATAAGTTACATTTGCAACTGGTCTACTTGGACCATGCCCTGACCAGCAATGATGAACAATAAATGTTTTGCCAGAATAACTGGATCTAATTAGACCATTGAAGGTTTATTTTGTCCCTGTGTGTTTATACTTTTGGGGACGTAACATTGCCAGCCAACAATATATTGTTGATAATGTCGGGCCACACATTTATAGACCAACTGCAGTGTTTCCCACAGATTAGAAAGCTATTTGTGGCGGGGTCGAAATAATTCACAAAAACAATTTCTGCATATGCAGGTAGCGACGCTAGTGCTAAATAACTATTTAACTGGTCGGCTCCATGACGCCGGGTAAGTAGCTAGCTCCTGAGACTTCTCACCAAAAGAACGAAGGGGAACCTTCGATTATGTCCGTAGGTAGCGTTACCTAGCGAAAAGTAGCCTCCTTGACCTTAGCTACGGCACTAATGCTGAAGGCTCGCTGATATAGCTGTCGGTCTTACTAGAACGGCGTAGGTATGCATCGTTGCTAACGTGTGCTGATGTTGTCATTGTGCTTATGTGAGAAAGACGGAGAGACGGAGGGAGAGCAGGGAAAGGAAATGCAGCTGAACGAATACGCTGTGTGTTTTTACCTAAATAGTGTAATTTTGGGGGGGGGACGTAACACAATATGTGGCGGCCGGTGTTGATTCTGTGGCGGACCGCCACGAATTAGTCTGTGTGGGAAACACTGAACTGCAGTCTAACCCTCAACGTGTGTGACTGACATCCTTTATAATAAATTACATTTTGCTGAATGATTGAAGGGCTAGACAACAATCGTTCTTACGAAAGTCACGACTTATCAACACAAGAAGTATTGATAGATTGGCGAAGGCCACTTCAGTTTCCGACCTTGTCTTGTCTGTGTGCAAGAAGCGCCAATTAGCGATCATTAGGGAACCATTGACCCCTATCCGCGCTAAAAGTAGGCTAGGGAAAACCGGCATGCACCGGCATGCAAATCACGCATGACGCCCACAACTCAACTGGAAGCTTAGGTATCCAAGAATGCAGTTTTCCTTCCCTTGAGGCTGAAATGTGCTCAAGCCCAGATTCAAGTTATCATGCGTTACATTATGTTAATGAATTGGCGGATTGAATGAAAAGCAGCTGATGTTAATTTAAAGACGATAGCTGTTCAATTAGTTTTTAATACCAACAATCACATCACAATTTCCAAAATACCTACCAAAACTAATGGTTCTCAAACATGGCTACGCTTACCACTTGGCATGCGGAGGGATGACCACACGTCTTGTACCCCCCAGTCGGGAGTGATTGGTGGGCAGTTGATAACAGGATAAGCAGAGTTTCCAGACACCACAGGACCCAGGCCATTGCTTCTGCCCGCCACAGCCACAAACACAGTTGGCACGGCATCACCTAAGGGGCCCATTTATGTACTTAGAAATTCAATGGTTAGGTTACATTAAAAAATATTAAGTGTAACCCACCTTCATATTCAGCTTTTATACGGAGTGTCTCCTCTGGTCCTTTGTGTGCAGAGGTGACTCGTAGGATACTCTGGATGCCATAGGCTCCACAGGCCTTTCTGATTTTCTCGCAGTGGGCCAGGTCAGATGTGGATCCCATTAGCACCACCACACGTCCACTGACCTGGGGCTCCATTAGTAGCTTGGAACACAGGACATGGCCATAATGAACAACAACAACACTGCACTTAAAAGGTCCCATGACATGAAAATTTAACTTTAGGAGGTTATTTAACATTAATATGAGTTCCCCTAGCCTGACTTTGGTCCCCCAGTGGCTAGAAATTTGATAGGTGTAAACCAAGCCCTGGGTATTCTTCACCTTTGAGAAAATGAAAACTCAAACGCGTGGTTTTGAAAATCCTTTCCATATGTCATCATAAGTAGGAAGGTTACCTCCCCTTTCTCTGCTTTGCCCGCCCAGAGAATCTGGCCCACCCATGAGAAACTGAGCTATGACCGTGCGAGTGCGATATTGTTTTTTCCCCTCGAGAGACATCATGGCTTGCAAACGAACAAAGCATAACAGTTGTTCAGTGTTTGGATGTACAAATACAAAAGTCTTTTTTTAGTTCCTTCAGCCGAGCCTCTGAAGAACCAGTGTGTTCATTTTATTTTCTCTGGAAATGCGCCGACACAACTTCCCAAAGTTTTGTATGTCTGCGCTAAACATTTCAGCCACGACTGTTTCCTCAACTTCGGCCAATACAAAGCTGGCCTTACTGAACGTCTGAAATTAAATTCTGGATCAGTACCAACTCTCCTTGGTCCAGCTACAAACCTCGTACAAGTAAGTCAACTAACGGTATATCATTATGTTGCTTTACTGTATATGTTACCTAGCTTGATACCCTTAGAATGTGGCTGTAACATTAGCTCTGCAGCTAACAGCTCAGTTACTGTCGCTAATGTAAAAGTAGATAGCATCAAGTATGTGTGTGAATACACACACACACACGTGTTGTACACGTCTTTGTTATTTGGATAACCGTTCTGCTGTTGGTGTTATGGCACTCGCGATATCCGCCTTTCCCCTCATTGAAATGACTGAGTGTACACCTCTGCAAACCAGGGTGATCAGATGAGAAAATTCGAGGCATCTTACAGCGATACATCCACTGTAAACATCAGCGCATGGTGCCGCCTCTCTCCTCCTCATTAGTATTTAAAGCAACAGACACAGACACGGCACGTCCTGAGGAAAGCTCATTGTGGGACTGCTCTTAGTGGCTACTATTCTGCATCAAGGCTGAATTTTGGGAAAGAGACAGTATTAGGGAACACTAAGGCCTATATAAAAGCATCCAAAAACAGCATGTAATGGGACCTTTAAGACTTAAGTATTCCACAGTAGGCACAGGTGTGTGTTAGGATCTGTGTTACAGATTAATTGCAAACCATTTTCAAATAACTGCCTTGTGTTTGTACATTTGCAGATAACCATCCACAAAACTACTTTGAAAATACTTATACATTATATATTTTTTGCGTCTAAGAAGTACAGATGGAAAGTTTTTGAAGTTCAGGCAAAAGAGCAACACAAAAAGTAGGATGCATGTTGAAAGTACCTCGAGTCTATCAGAGACCCATTCAAAGTTCTGCTTCACCATCTGCATTGCCTCAGGGGTAACCACTTTTAGGTCTCGGTAAACCTAATGAAGACAGAACGGTTTCACAACAGCATAGACAATTTGTAAACAGATTGGGTGTAAAAGACAGTGAAGATAACACACCTGCTTGTCCTTCTGCTGGCTCCGATCTCCTGCTGGCCACAGTCTCCATGAGTCGTTATCAATCACATCCGCAATTACAATCTCTTTGGAAGTCACATTCACACCAAACTCAATCTATGAACGAAAAAGGGGACAATTTCTATTTGCCACTTGTATCTCTTATTCCCTTCTATTCCTCTGTTAGGAACGCAAGTACATGCTAGAAAGGCGGTTTAAGCTCATGAATAGCAGGAAGTGCAATTAAGAACCGTATTTCTTCGATTAGACCATCCGTGATTAAATGTTGCATTCAATCTAATAGTTAAACGCTGCAACATTATACTTACAATAATTCTATGGTATTGTTAGGCTACTACAAATAGGTACACAAGTACAAAACGGTCACTAAATATCAATTTCTGCATCACCATCTGTGTCCTTGCCAACATCAATTAGAAACATCCACTCATCAATCGACCTGTACTTTTGCGGTTTATGATTTGCTGACTTAAAATATAGTTGACAGCACACTTACGAGACAGATGTAGTAATGAATAAACTGCTTTGCGCTATCCCTTTGTTATTTTTTATTAAATAAAACGCCACCCTTGTATAAATGCTGCACCACAAACGTAGCTGAATACGTGGGTTTTTAATAGAATAAATACGGTACTTGAGAACTGACGCACACTGTACCTTCATGTCTACCAAGGTGCAATTCTGGGTGGCCCAAGCCTTCTCCAGGATCTCAAAGATTGTCACAGTGGTATGGTTCATGATGTCTACCTCACAGCGATCTATGGTAAGGCCTGCTAGAGAAAACTGAGCCTCCAGAAGCTGCTCCTCTGACCATTGGGGATCATTATTGGCATCATCCTGTACCAAAGTAAGCATGACAAATTCAGCACGTGGAGACATACTAATTTCTCTCAAATGTAAATCCCTTAAACAATTTGGAAGCACAAAGCATCGACATGTTTTGTAGATATAGCAGAAAGGAAACATTTTCATTTAGTGCCACATTGCACATTGTTTTCACCTGTTGGCATAAAGCTGATTAGAAAGTCCCAAAGTAGATAAGTGCTAATAACTATATCAAATGTAACCAACATGACACCCCAGATTACTGCAGGAAACCTTAACATATTCCAACACACACACACCTTCAAAAACATCTCGATCTTAACTGGGGAGAACCGGTAGCCTTCTTTCACCCCAGGATTTCTCTTAAGGAATGATCCAGTTGCTAATCTCCGACACACCCACTCAATGGGAATCATCTCACAATGAGCAGCAATGAATGCAGTATCTGAGTGCTGCCTCAAAAAGGCTGTCTTGATTCCTGACAAAAAATAACAATAAAACAACAAAATCAGAAACTCACTTCAATGACAGTTGTTAAACTTCCATTTGAATAATGTTCAATTAGGAATCAAAAGTAGCCTTGTCTATTGATGCAGAGACTTAAGTATGGGCTGCTAGGGAGTATTCAATTTAAGCATGCCTGGATCAATTAAAGAAGCATGACTGGGTCACAAGAAAATCAATTTAGACAGGACACATGGGATGTACTTAGCTCACTTTATAAAATGTACTTCGAAATGGGGAGTAATTTGGGGAGAAAACTAATGTGACTTCTAGGTCAAACTAGACATAACTAGCTGTTCAGAACATCACTGGACCATTACACGTGCATCAAACTGTCAATCACTTCATCAATCAAAACCATTTTAAAATATACTAAACGAGTTGGTCATTCAAATGCATGTCCAAATGTTAAGTGACTTTTGTCGTCTGGGTAACTTACCAGCCTTCTGCAGCAGATTGAACACAGAACTCGAGGTTTTGTTAGCAATCGCGGCCTTGCCATCCAATTGGTCCTTCCTCGCGGCATTTCCAGCAGTGATTTGATCTTTAGACTGGACCAGAACGTGACCAGTTTCGTTCACAATTTCGAAGATCTGTTTGGTCTTCCCCTCATTAAGTTTCTGTCCAAGTTTTATCTCTGTAGTAGATAATACATTTAAACCACACTTGGCTATGCGAAGATGCATGCACAATACCTTATCACGTGCTTTAAGATGTATACAGAATTCTTTGGGGCTATGACTCGAGACATGTTGCTCACATACCTGATGCAGCCGCCATCTTTGTAGAAAGTATGTCGTACTAAAGGAACAAATTACAAAATGATAGTGGTCGTGATGTTTATACACCTTAAATCCTTGTCTTGATATTCGTAAATTGGTGCTTTAACCTAAAAGTTATGACCAACTTGCTGTTTCCCCAATGTTGAAATAGCAATGATGCAAAAGCAAACCATCCTCACGTGTAAAAAGAAGCCAATTACATCTCTCCGTGGATTCAGATAGAACCAATAAGGTCAACCCAGTACCGCCCATTTTTAGGAAAAGTTTATTACAACAAATTTGCAAGACGACATTCCTTAACTAGCGAGCACAAAATAGTCGGCTGAACCCTGCTGTAGTGTTCAGTAAAAATAGTGCACTCGATCACAGAAAGACAGAAATCGAACCATTTAGATCTCGTAGTCCCCTAACTAATCGATTTTACTAATCCATTTATTACGGATAGTAATCTATTAGCCTGCCTATGCAACTTTTGAATTAAAAGCATTTGATGTAGCCCTGTAGCTAGTAGTCATAGATTGTGACCGTTTTCAACAGAGTATTCTCAGTTGCACGTGGACTGTGGTAGAACACTGAACACGCTGACGATCAGACTGAAATCAAATGGAGTTTGAAGAGTCGGGCATCGGAGAAGAATGCGGAGTTTTCGGTTGTGTGGCAGCTGGAGAGTGGCCAACACAACTGGAGGTTGCACAAGTCTTAACTTTGGGACTTGTAGCTCTACAGCACAGGTAAAGCTAATTAACCAGCTGTCTGTGTTTTACATTGATCAGTTATGAAGAATGCATGCTTAGAGACAACTTTCATCAAGCATATTCCCATCAAACTCGTGATGGGTGGAACAATTTATAATCCGGGTACGAAAAACGAACAAGCAGGTTGTACATACTACCATTAGTCTACCAGCTGGGGTTGGAGTTGGACATTGAACTTGCGATGTGTAGCCCAAAACTATTAATTGATCAATACATAAATAGGCATACCGTCATGAATTTAGGCAATTTGACCAATATGCGTTGCAAACATTTTGTATAATTCTACACACACATTTGTAGTAGCCTACGTCAGTGTTGTCTAAAAACGAGGGGTAGTGCGTTTACCTCCTGCTGTGGGTGTAGGGCTAGGGCTGGCGCTGCTATTGAGCAGACGGAATTAATCTTTTAAATCGGTAGTATTTATTGACCCTTTTTCTCTGTTAGATTTTTTCGGCATGGTGACCATTAATGCCCAATCGTTGTACAGGTCTCGTGGTATCTGAAAACAAAATTCTAGAGGAGGTTAATCAGAAGGGCCACATTGTTCTCTAGTTCTTGAGTTCACAGTAGATTATTGGGGTCAAGCACTATTTTTTTTCTCTCAAGTCCAGTCTTGAATTGTTGCATTGTGCCTTTTAACATTTGTCAGCTGTTTTGGTAACACTACCTCTCGTACATTCTTTACTATTAACGTTGTAATTAATTTATACTTGGTCTAACTGCAGTTTCATGACTCCCCAAATTTGATTAGTTGGGAGACCAGTAGTCACACGACAGAATTACACCATCCATAGTAAATCCACTTTTATCTTGTGCAGATTGTTCTTGCTCTTGTGACATGCTGGTAAGTAATCAATAGAAAATTTAGAATTTCTAACCTTCATCCATGCTTCTCAATGTTTTCCTCTTCCTTATGCTCTCTTCCATACTATTCTCATATTTATTCTCATAGAAGAACAACAATAGCTAAAAACACATTATTATAAAACCCCATTTCCTATCCTTCACCTGGTCTTTGTGCTCCACAAGTTTATTTGTAATATTTTTACCATAATATGTCTATGTTTCCCACACATAGACTAATTTGTGGCGGTGCGCCACAGAATCAACACCGGCCGCCACATAGTGCGTTTCGTTATTCTAGGCTGAAAAAGGTGAAACACAGTCTTTTAGAAAATGATTCCCGCTCCACAGTCTGGCATCTACACAATCTTTAGCTCATAAAAACGAACGATTCGTGCTAAGCTACCCAAAAAAAGTTTGTCGCTGAAATTCCAGTCGATTATCGTTGCGTCTATGAAATTGAAACAAACTTGCAGCTCAGCCTTGACACTGTCCACCTCCAGCCGATTCCTCTCGTTTCTCCATGCAGATGTCATCATTGAAAAGACTCGTTCTGTGTGTGCATTGCTGCATGGGATGGAGAAAATATAGGCGCTGACCTTCCTGAGATTCAGGAGTGGTACATCTGCTTTGGAAAACAGTTTCAGATATCGCTCCTCACTGTGGCAACCTTCCATTTCTGGAGAGCTGAAGGAAGCTTCCACCATGGCATATTCCTCATACAGTCCATCCATATCAATGTCTTTCAGATTGCAGGCCTGGATAGCATCACTGTATTCTTCATATGGCACAGCAGTTGTGAGGCCAAGCTTTGCCACTTTGCTATGAAAGCTGGTCTCAGAGAAGTCATATCTGTCACTTATGTATTTATTTGCTCTTTCATAGAAACCAAGAAAATCTGTCTCACATTTCTTTGCAAGGTAAGCTGGTAGCTGCTTGAGTTTGCTGTTCAAAGTGAAGCCAAATAACCTGTTTCAATTCAGTCATTACCTTAAACACAGATGTAATGCTGAATGATTTGGCCTCCAAGTGCTTCAATGCTGTCTGAAAACGCCTTAAGAATGTAACTGAGGAAAAGAAAATGTCTGAGACATTTCAGTGCTTTCCTCTCCAAAACATTTCCACAAAAGCATTCCTCCTCACCTTCACTCTGAAAGTAGCTGGTCAGTGGCTTCCATACTTCAGCATTCTGTCAATAGAAGGAAGCAGGGACAACCAAATCAAATGTATTTGTATAGCCCTTTTTACACGCAAGCATGTCACAGAGGGGTTCACATATGCCCATAGAACTGCCCCTCAACCAACCTAAACCCTCAAGGACGACAAGGAAAAACTCCCCAAAAAAACCTTGGGAGGAGCAATTCAGAGAGGGATCCCCTCCTCCAGAGACGGTTGGTGAGAGAGAGGAGCAGAACACAGGCTAAACATAGTCATACAGTGTCGGTGGGTTTTTAAAACACCAAAATCCATTGTTCAACTTTATAGATGTAGGACAGGACCGGGAGACTCGCGACCAGGTCCAGCCACCTTGTGATGACATGCTGCAGCAGATAGCATTCTTCCGCTTCCACAAACTCACAGAATTCCTTCAACTGTGCTGTTCTGCTTGCTGAGACGCTAAAATGGCTGTAAACCTTGAGCACAGCATTTTCAACATCAAAATCCAGGCTGCCTGCTGCATGTTGTGTTGCATTGTGCAGAATATGGGCTAAACAGTTTGCAGGTAACACATCCTTCTGAATCAGTTTCAACTTCTGATAAACACTGTTGTGTTTTCCATAGTTAACACTGGCATTGTCTGCTGCATATGCAGACATGTATTTTACATCTAGACCAGACATCTCCAGTTTAGCCAGCAGCTGGCTTGTTAGCCTCTGAAGTTTTGTTGCTGTCACTGTAAAAATCCAACAGGGCATGTTGTACACCTTCCTCAAAGTGCAAATATCTAAGTACAATTGGGAAACACTTGGTTGTACCCTTGTTTGAAGCGTCAGTTGCCACTGAAAAGGGCAAATTGTTTGCTGTGATGTAATCTGTATGTACTTGTGACGTCTGACATTTAGGCATGTTTCTTCTGTGTTAACGGTCGTTCTGCAAATGTATTAACGGTCGTTCTGTCAATGTAGACAGCAGCGTATGTATGACGTAGCCAGCACATGGAGCCTTGTTTACGTTTTTAACCAATGGTATAGGGTTAGAACCTAATTTAAGCCTATTAGATATTAATCAGACACCGCTTTAAGCCAATCATTTGTTAGACTGCGTTCCAGCAAAATAGTCTAGAGCGTGGCTCTTTAGGGCCCAGTGCAACTCCAAAAAGGAGGACAAATATGCGTCCGGCTTGTTGCTGCGCCGGACAGGGCATTGAAAATCTGGACGTCTGGCCACCCTAATTAGTACCATAGCTAAAAGTCTAGGAAAGTTGAGGTTACTTTTCGCTGGGTACCTATGAACATGTCTTAATCTGCTAGACAAGTGGGTTCCTCTTTGTTCTTTTGGTGAGCAATCTCACGTGCCCTACTTACCGGCGTCATGGAGCCGACCAGCTAAATAGTTTTTTTAGCACTAGCGTTGCCACCTGCATATACCTACAGCTGGCAGCTGTGTTTTTCTCCTAGATTCAGACCTAGCGCCTGTAAATTGTAGAGCTAGCTAACTACTACACTTCTGTCGTAGTGCAGTAACTACTACACACCCCACAATTTCCCCAGAAATATTTTCAGGCTTCAACCAGTGCTGATCAAGCAGAAAGACAGGGTCAGGGAGAGAAAGAGAGATTCGTTAGGCACTGAAGAAAGAGTAGGAGAGGAGGACAGCATCCAACATGCTGCTGTGAAAGAGCCAGCTAAAGCAACAGGTGAGGTGGACAAACAGATGTAGAAAACAGGTAGGTAAGAAAGCAGGTCTCAGGATAAGGGAACTCATTTCTATTCTTCTGTTTCTGGCAGATAGGATTTGAATGGGGTGTGAATTTTGTATAGGGTGTTAAATGTGTGTATTTTGGGTTGGGCGTGTGATTCGTTTTTGATTATTATTTAATATAATAAAGTTCTGTGTAACAAATTATTAACTAAATTATTTTGAACCCCCCTGGTCTGACATTTGTCTAACAACTCTTACAATAACTTTAATCAGTGTATTAAGACAAGCATCTTATTGACTGTGGGAAATACCGTTTACATGTACACAGGGTGTAACGGTGTTTCCTCTAGGATTTAATTTTTTGCAGTGGGGGCAGGTCTGTCTGAGCCCCCCCCCCGAAACACATTTCTAACCCTTTATTTCGGAGCAGGTGAATGTAATAGTCTAATAGCTAATATTTTCGTAAGCAATAAAGTTAGACTACATTCATAAAGTATGTTCTAAATGGCATAAATGCTGCCAATTAACAATTGACGTAACAACTTATTGTAAATGGTCAGTAGCCTAGCCTATTGATTAAGGTAGGCCACTCTGAAGCATGTACACTGTCTGCTTCATTTGATATTGATAGGCTAAGCATTTTGTAGCAAATAATAACGATAAACCCACTTTATTAATTAAACTACTTCAGCATAATAATGCACCTAAAATACAAACTTGAGCAAGGGCAGCAATCGCTATCGAATCAGCAGACGTGCAATTTAGCTAGCAGGGGAAGAATACAAACAACGAAAATCGCCAGTTAACTTAATTTAAATTTGCAAGAACTATAGACTAATACAATAACAAGCTTAAATGAACTGACAACATAAGTTATACGACTTACAGTTCTCAAGGACGCACACACGCAATCTCAACTGCGGTATGAAGCACGTGTCTGTGCTATTCTCCGACATGCACTCTAACATTCACTGCTGATAGACGGCCTAAAATTTTGTACAGCCCGAGTTCTGATACCGTGGCGGCAAAATTTTTGTTGCAAAATCAACATAGAGGAAACAGTGTGTATTGTATTGTGCATGTATAGTACATTAGGGCACTACACTGCGACTGAAATGGGCGCATTTGCGACCTTTTTATAACGTGCTCTGAGCATTCAACCAGTGGTGGGCTGTCAGGGCCTTCTCTGTCAAAATCAAGAATATATTTTTTCATAATTAAATTAATGTGTGTCTGAAATCCAATAACTTTTTCAGTATGTTACGATTATATTTGCAGAAAGAATATGGTTATTTTTTCTGAGTTGCTGGATTTTCCATGTCATCTAGACGCATGACAGCTCCGTGGACCAGCACTAGTAGCATTGCTAGCCTTTCGTTGAAGCTGCCATTTCCCATTTGATTATAACTTTGGCTGATGATTAGGGATGGGTATTGAGAACCGGTTCTTGTTTAGAACCGGTTCCCAGCTAATCGATTCCTTGGAATCGTTATCAAAATTCCTTAACGATTCTGTTAACGATTCTCTGTGCCGTTAAACAATTAAAATACTAAGTTTACAGAATGTAAGACAGACTGCAGCAAACATGGCAACTAGGAAGAAGCGTTCTAAAGTTTGGTTGTATTTCACACGACAAAATGACAACAACGCCACTTGTAACGCGTGTAAAAAGTATTTCGTCGAAGGGAGGAAATACTACAAATATGAAGAAGCATTTGAACACACAGCATGGAATGAAGTTACTGGAACGTCATGTGTTCGATGCATGCAGCAGCGCAGCTAACGTTCGCGCTTCATCTCTAACTATCTAAGGTAGAGCTAATCTGCTCAAAAGTGATCACAACCACTTGTTACTGTGTGAAGTAATTTGCCTTTATTGTGTGTAGTCGATCTAGTTATCTTCTATCCCGTCGTTTGAAGCATACATTTTAGCTCTGGAATTCGTCTCCCATAAGTATTGATCTTATCGATCATTTCACGTTATCGGGGCGGCATGTGTTATCTGCAAACGTTCGCGTGTCGCATTACTAAACTGAGCATATCGATTTTTAATCCATTATTAAACTTAGCATTTTAATTACAGCAAGGTTTAACCTTTTAATAGTCCTGTTAAATGTGCCTGAAAACGCCTAAACAACATACCCAAAGTACATTGAAAGCTGTTGTTGAACCATTTCAGAATCAGAATCAGAAAGGGATTTATTCGCCATGAAAGTTTGCACAGACAAGGAATTTGCTTTGGCAGGAAGGTGCATACAATAAACATATACCTAAAATTTAAATATGTGGACTAACTATACTAAGGGTACATAAACTAGCAGTACTAAGTGGGATTAGAATAGAATTAAATATACAATAAAATATAAGTTGCCGTAAATTACAATATAAAAATACAAATATTACAAAAAATACAAATGTACAAGATACCATGTTGTGGTGCAGTGCAAAAGCAGAGTGTTTTAAGCAATAAGTCATTTGAGTCAGTGTGGTCCCTTGGCCTTGTTGAAGAGACCAACAGCGGAAGGGAAGAAACTGTTTTTGTGGCGTGAGGTATTGGTCCTGATAGACCGCAGCCTTCTGCCGGAGGGGAGTGACTGAAACAGGGAGTGTCCAGGGTGGGAGGAGTCGGCCACAATCTTCCTCGCTCGCCTCAGGGTCCTCGAGGTGTGCAGGTCCTCGAGGGTAGGCAGATTGCAGCCAATCACCTTCTCAGCAGTACGGATGATACGCTGCAGTCTGCTCTTGTCCTTGGCAGTGGCAGCAGCGTACCAGACGGTGATGGAGGAGGTGAGGATGGACTCAATGATGGCTGAGTAGAAGTGCACCATCATTGTCTTTGGCAGGTTGAACTTCTTCAGCTGCCGAAGGAAGTACATGGAAGTACATGGAGTACATGCATGTAAATGGTCTCTTTTGAAAGGTGACACTGAAGTTATTTCCCGTTGTTAGGACCCCTGTAAGTCCTACTGGTGTTGAGTAATAGAAGCTTGAACACAAGGAAACTGAAAGTTTCTATCTCCGACTAGATTTTGTTTTGAAAACAGAGGCCTGAAGAGGCCTAGAGGTGGTAGGTATTAGCTAATTTCAGAACC
Organism: Osmerus mordax; assembly: GCF_038355195.1. Taxonomy (NCBI): domain Eukaryota; kingdom Metazoa; phylum Chordata; class Actinopteri; order Osmeriformes; family Osmeridae; genus Osmerus; species Osmerus mordax. The sequence goes on from NC_090075.1 coordinate 9,146,968, forward strand.
TGTCAAAGCCAGTTTGAGAAATTTGTTTAGAACGAGTCTGTGGGGGGGTGCAGGACGCACAGACCTATGGCTGTAGAGGGGAACATCGATAAGGAATCGAATCGATAAGCAGGAATTGATAAGGAGTCGGAATCGTTAAAACCTTATCAATACGCATCCCTACTGATGATGCACGTCAATAAAATTTTGATGCGTAGTGACAGAACGCCCTAGGGGCCCAGCGTTGGGCCGGACGCTAGCCCCCGCTGATGTCATCAACGAAGTTTGAACCTTTTGGCGGGTTGTGAGCAGGAGTGAACTAAGCTATGGCCACTGCCTTCACACCTAACGATCCAGTTTCCGATCTCCTTCATGTGCCTTTTTCAAGGCGATCGTTTGGAGAGAAGAAAGAAATCATTTAAAGAGTAAGACCTACACCTAAGCTGGATGGGCTGACCAAGACTGGCAAAGGTTTTGTGCGGCACTTCACTGAGGCTAACGACCTCTATGACTAGCTAACAGCTAGCACCGAGCGGAACAAGCTATTTTGCTAGCCGTGTTTGCTTTTTAATAACAGTGAGGGAACATGGAACACCACATGGAACACCAACTTCAACTCCAGGTTGGTGGGCAGGGTCAAAAGAGCTGAACTGGTCGAGCTTTTCCAGCACATCCTCGATCACGCAGAGGATTTTTACCATGAAGCGGTACATTGTGCATCAGGACACTTGTCACAATTGAAAAGCTTTGAGTTCAGTTTTTTTCTCCTTGCTTTCATCTGCATTTTTTACTTTGCTGATGTGCTCTTCGGAATACTGAGCTTAATACTGCAAAATAAGAGCATTCTTCCTGAATGACCAAGTCCTTTGTTCTGTAGTCGAGGAATCTGATGATGATCGACCTCGGGGGGGGGGGGGGGGGGGGCTCCCTTGTCGGTTTCATGGTCAGAGATTGGTGTGCTCTGTTTAAATTCAGATCCTCTGGTAATGTCAGTGAGGTTCGGATGAGATTGCTTATGTAGCTCAGCATACCCTTGTTTTCTTTATCTTCTGTTACTCCGTATATACAGGGCTGTACACTAACCTTTTCCACTGGTGGTACTTGTGCTACTAACTTTTTCAGTTACTGGCGCAAAACACGATTTGGTCGCACAAATTATTTATAGTAAGCCGCTCTGGATAATAATGAACCTGTATTGCATACAGATGTGCACTTAAAAGGTCCAATGGCATGAAAATGTCACTTTATGAGGTTATTTAACATTAATGAGTTCCCCTAGCCTTCCTTTCGTCCCCCAGTGGCTAGAAATTTCGATAGGTATAAATCAAGCCCTGGGTCTTTTTCTCCACCTTTTGAGAAAATTAAAGCTCAAATGCTCCGATCTGAAAATCTTCCCCTTATGTCGTCATATTGGGGAAAGGTTACCTCCCCTCTTTCTGCTTTCCCCGCACAGAGAATTTGGCCCACCAATGAGAAAATGAGCTACGACCCTGCGATCACAATATTGTTTTTTCTTCGAGAGACATCATGGCTTGCAATGGCAGTTAGCCCCACCTCTCTTCTCCTCATAGTATTTAAAGCTACAGACACAGAAATGGCACGTCCTAAGGAAAGCTCATTGTGGGACTGCTCGTAGGGCTGTAATTAGGGCTGCATCTAACGATTATTTTACTAATCGATTAATCTGTCGATTCTTTTTTCGATGAATCGGATAAAAAAGCATACATATCCAACCCTTTACTCAAAAACAGAACTGACAGTGCAAATTCACAGTGCAAAAAATCTTCAGAATGTGCACAAACAGGCACACCATTTTGAAAAAGTTATTAATATTAGCGTGGATTTAATGCTATTTTCCAAGATGAGCAATTTATTTGAGTTTTGTTTAAAACTTTATTGAAAATTGAAAGGTTGTGGAAGTATGCTAGACTTTATTAGAATAATCTGGTGTATATTTAAGATTTTTTGACACAAATTTGAAAAAGGTTAAGATTTGCGAGGATTAAGCTATTTTCAAAGATTAGTGATTTTCTATAATTTTATTTGAAACTTAATTTAGAAAGTAAAGGCTGTGGAAGTATACCAGACATTTTTCAAAATGGTATGGGTTGTTTTCACCCGGTCCCTAACGTGATGCTGCAAAGTAGGGATGGGACGTATGGCACTGACGCATCGATGCTTGTGTCGCAAAACCAATACGCACGTTTCGAAAAAGTGTTTTGGAGCTTGTATCAAATTACGAAACCACGTGATGGATGACGTTCAATGCTTCAAACGTCCCGAACTGGTTCGAAGTTTTGCAGCTCTTCTGAACCAGAGCCATAGAGGGAACGAAGCCACCGCTTCTTGTTAAAGACAAATCTCACATTGCCAGAGAAGCAGCACAAGGCATCGCTCGAGTTTCTTCCATGAGTCATTATTATTTAACCAAATCCGTATTGTAATAATTATAAATCTGTGCACTTGAGTTGTGTTGTATTTCATTGAAATGAAACGTAACATGATAGGACTAGGTAGGTCTATACAGTGCCCAGAAAACAAATGTTGATGATTTGTCAACATTGGCAACAGTAATAATAATTTGTAAAAATAAAGTCCCCCCAGTTCACAATAGGCCTACATATCACAAATGTTAAGAATAAGAAAACATCTGTGTAATCTAGTTTAATTGATATAAAAACCGTATCGTATAAAGTCCGTCCACCCGTATCGACAAGTAACGGCTTTTTCGGTGGTGTAGCTGGTTAAAGCCTTGTACGACAATGTATTAATAATGCGAGTCTAGATACCCGAGTTCTCGCCCCAGTGCAGGCAACCTCGGAAGATATTCTTTAACTTTTACTGTGAGAAAATGACTTAATTCTAACAGCCTACAGATGTATCACAACATTTTAATGTGTGAGCACTAATATCGGATAAAAATGAACACATGCAGCCTTAATTAAAATATTAAATAACGTAGGGTAGTCTACCGTCGGAGACAACCACTACGCCCCATTCAGCCAGTTTAAACGGCTGCTAGATGACGCTGTTCATTTTCAATGCGCCGATAGTTCGGCTCTTTGGGCCGGCACAATCCGGAAGAAACCACCAAAGCTTCACAAGGCATCGTTCGCCCATCCCTACTGCAAAGTAGCGTCTTCCGAATGTGAGACGAATGTCGAATATGAAACTAACTTCAGCTCTGTCAATTAACACACTGTCTCAATGTATTTAGTGTGAAATGCTCCCACACCTTGGATGACTTGGGTCGTACTGATTTCTCTGCCTCCGCCATGTGTTTCAGAACAACGTTACTCAACAATGTCTCTCCGATGGCCTTTCCTCTACCTCCGCTCCGCGCTCAACTAAACTTTTTTTATTTATTTATACTCAAACATCTCCGCGACGTATTGAGTGTCGTAATAATCGCGCGACACAACGAATCGATAATGAAATTTGTTGCCAACGCGTTTAATAATCGATTTTAATTTATTCGTTGTTGCAGCCCTAGCTGTAATTCTGCACCAACGCTGAATTTCTAAACTTCAGATACAGTATTAGGGGCTACTAAGGCCTATATAAAAACATCCAAAAACAGCATACCATGGGACCTTTAATTACTTTCCATCGTTTAAACCACATCCCTTCTTGCTTCGGGTCATTCTGACCCATCTGTCATTGTTACCCACCGTCGTATTGCGACAACTTTACCGCATACAAAAACAAACTGAAGCATTTTCTTTTAACCGTTGGGCTGTCTCAGACCCTCCACATTGCGAAGGTTAAAAGAAAATAATTTTTATTTGTTTTTGTATTGGGTAAAATTGGGTAAACACAACGATGGTTCGTTATGAACCTTTGGGTCATGTGACCCGAAGGCAGCACAAGGGTTAACATTGATTGGGATAGATTTACTGCAATAGAAAATACAGTAGGCCTACATTATGAAGTGCAAAATTAATTTATTTTAGATTTCAACATACTATGGTTGGGGCACAGATGGGCAGACTCCTGAAATCTTGAGGAAAAATAAATGCAGAAGTGCAGACGGGAGTGCTGCTGCGTTATGAGATATGTAGGCCCTACCGGTCCCTACACTTCGCGTGCTTCATACCGTCATTGTGAAGCTTCAATGTTTAGTGTTTGAATTGTTTTGACACTGTTACAAATTTGGACAGTCCTGCAATTGAAGGCCCACATAATTTACAGTACACACAGTGCATTGCTCCGTCTTGGTACCTTAACCCAGGGATTCCCAATGTGTGGTGTGCGAGCTGCCTCTAGGGCAGGGGTGTTCAATCCTGGTCCTCGAGAGCCCCTGTCCTGTTTTAGATGTTTCCCTGCTCCAGCACACCTGATTCAAATGAATGGGTTGTTATCAAGCTCTGTGGAAACGGGTAATGACCATTAATTTGAAATCAGGTGTGCTGGAGCAGGGAAACATCTAAAACAGGACAGGGGCTCTCGAGGACCAGGATTGAACACTCCTGCTCTAGGGGATGCGCGAGAGGAAAAATGTAATGGTGGTCTCATGGATGGATGGATGGACGACAGTACGAGCGTTCTGATTGGCTAATGGGTAGTCATGCCAGCCGCGTATTGCCCTCCTCGCCGGTCTGATACGGATCCTCTGACGTCATCTTCAAAATGAGCGACTTTTTCACACCTGTAGTTCGTTTGCTTTGTTCCGATTCAGGGATTAATATGATAAAATGTTGCAGTTGCCCCTTTGTTCGGTTTGTGTTTACACTGCAACATTTAACAGCGGACTAAATCTTGTAAACAAACTCCACGCGCAAGCAAACTGTTCTCTCATTGGTCAGATTTTAATGCGGCTATAAATAGGCTCTGTTGCACCCCCACACCTTTAAAAAAAAAATCGTGAACCCGGTGGGGATGTAGAAGGGGGTGCGTGGCCTAAAAAGTTTGGGAACCGCTGCCTTAACCATTGCCGCCGGCGTCAGTATTGCCTCATTTGCCTGGCAATACTACTTTTTCGCAGACCGTATAAGGTTTATTTAATTTAGAGGACTTAAGTAAACTTTAATGACAACCACATATTATGTAGTGAGGAATCTAAAGCGATACGAAAACATTAGACTTTTCAATAGGCTACACGTTTCACCTTGCACTTGCGAAAAAGTTTGGCAATACTTCTTAGGTGCCATCACCAGCGTATATGACCCAGGCTCGACAATAACGATGGCCCGATGGCCAGGGTCCAGTAAAAAGTAACCCCGGGACAGTTAAACTAGCAAATCACTGGCCCGATCAGGCCAGTGCAAATTTTTGATTGGAAAAAAAATTGCATTGTAAAAGTTAACATCCTTCATGTTTTGCTATCTGCTAAATGCATAAATAACTTTGCAGCTCGTGGGGCGCACAGTTGGCAAATCAAGAGTTGAGTAGTGAGTGACGAGTGGTTGTCAAATTGTAATTCTCTAATCTTGCTAATTTTTTTAACAACTGGCGCGAGACTGGCGCGAGACAATAAAGTGAAGATGGCAGCAAAGTAGAGCTACGAGCTGAAAGGGAAGCATTTTTTTTATGGAAAGATGCACTGTGTGGTCATATGTTCCCGTCTACAGCGTACAAAAGTAGATCTTTTTACACAGGCACCGACAATTTTTCGAAAACAATCCCTGACCAACCATGCTAGCAGGCAGCACCTGGTTTGCGTGACAGCTAAGCAGATGGTTGACAATCCATATTCCAGGCCGTTGACCATCTTGGTCAGGAATTTAAATGTAGATGCCCATCGTGTTATTGCACGACTTATAACAATGGCATATCACGTAATTAAGACGGGCCAGCCGTTAGCCTCGTTCCCCCAGGCTATTGAACTGCAGCAGAAGAATGGTGTCGACTTGGGTACTTAGTATCATACTGATGAAATGCTATGGAAGCTTTTATATATTAGCATTGAGGGACCAGAGGTTTCAGTTTCTGCCAGACAGAGTTGTGCAGAGATGGCTGTCAGCAGGGAAGAGAGCACGTCATGTTTGAGGTTAAAAGTCAATTGTTTTGCCTACTATTACCTTTTTATTTTTTATCACTAGAAATGTGATTTCATTTTAGTTCTTTTTATATCCAGGATGTATTTAATAAATAGTTTAACATGTTAACAGAATAACACAACTTAAAAGTCTTTGGTTTTGTTGTAACAATGATAAATTACAACTTTTGGAGGGGGGGCCAGTAAAAATTGTCTTGGGGCCAGTAAGTTTCAAACCCACTGGCCTGGTGGGGCCAGTGCAATTTTTTTTTAATGTTGAGCCCTGTGACCACTGGTATTCTTCGAGCCACTGGTGTCGAAATTCATATGTCCGTATCATTCTCACTCACATGCTCCGTACATGGCGAATTGTCCACTTAATTTTAACACGTCAGATTGAGTAGCCTATATGCGATTGCTGCATGCGTCTTGACGAAAGGTTGATAACATTTTTATTTTAAGAATCAACGTTAGGCTACACCATTCCAGGGGGGGGGGGGGGGGCGGGGGGGTCGCGGGGCTAAAGCCAACTTGATGGGTTGAATGCTCAGAGCACGTTTAAAAACGTATTCTTAAAATACACATTACTGTTTTAACAAATGCTCATAATAAATCATAGCATATTGCCTAAAACCTATGGTAAGCACAAAAATCATCAGTGATACATTTGCGGCCCATAAAAATGACGGTTAAAATGGCATTTCAAAAGGTCGCAAATGCGAAATTGTTGCGCCTCGCTCTGGACTCGAGATCCACACATTTTGCTGTTAGGCTAGCATCTCGTTGTAGCAGATAGCGAAGGACTCTTTCGTGTCGTTGTCTTATTTCGGCAGCACCCAGCCTCTGTTCGTATTCTGTCACTCGTTGCTCAAGCTGTGTCGTACTTTCAGCTACCTCACAGAGCACAGTTTTTTACTCTTGCTAACAAGTTTTTGGTGTTTTTAGAGGCTTCAGAGTGCTCCTTTCTGAATGTGTGCAACTCGGCTAGCACAGCAGCCATATTCTCTTCATAGCCTGAGTCACTTTGACTTTGTTGGTCTTTGTCAGACCCTCGGCTTGAGGCAAAGGCCCCGGTGGATGTAGGTGGTTAAAACCACCTACATCCACTACAAACAAATGCTTAACTCCAGTCAACATATCTAAAACTATCTCCCCCAATAATTTTTGTTCGATTCTTGAACCTGGTTCATACTACTAGCTTTTTAATAGAATAATTTTTGCTAAGTTTGAAACCAATCGGAAATGGGTAAACTAGCACCCCATTTATTTGTTTACGTCAAGAAAAGTTGCCAGGAAACGTGCTCGTGGATACGAACAGGGGACAAGCACAAAAGGGAACATTAGCAAATCGCTGATTTACCTGAGCTGAATGAGAACAAGGACAAGCAAGCTAGTTGCGGTTGCTAGCCAAACATCACTGAGTGAGGGGATTGTTTGAAAGTGCCGTAAATGAGAACCGTTCTTTTGACATAAAGTTACGGGGTCATTATAGATTGTTGACATGTTTTTCTGGAGCAAAGACGAAGATGAATAAATCATGTCTGATAACCACAATATTGTTATGGTCGTTATATTGTTATAACTTTGTCAGTTAACACCACAACGATGGCATTAACAAACTGTAAGCTAGTAATGGTAAGCAACAGTCATTATAATAGTAACATTGGTATAGGCTTAATTTAGCTTGCTTTTCCGAGCTAGAACAACATATTCATTTCATTTTTTCATTTAGTCATTTAGCAGACGCTCTTATCCAGAGCGACTTACAGTAAGTACAGGGACATTCCCCCGAGGCAAGTAGGGTGAAGTGCCTTGCCCAAGGACACAACGTCAGTTGGCATGACCGGGAATCGAACTGGCAACCTTCGGATTACTAGCCCGATTCCCTCACCGCTCAGCCACCTGACTCCCAAATATTCAAGTTTACAGTGTCTAAAGACACTGTAAACTTGAATATTTGGCTCCGTCACAATACTTAAGCAGTCATACTAAAAACACGAAACAAAAAGAACAACGTATATTTGGTGAGTCTGAGTTAGGGGTGGGTGATATGGACAAAATCTTCTATCACGATATGAGTAATTTTATGTTACGGTATATATCACGGTATAGTATTTGTTCTGTAAATTCAATTAAGAAATGGTACAAAATAACCATACCGTACTTCATCATCACACTCGATTATTTTTTACAAACAAAAACAACTGCCTCACATGAGACAACACTAGAGTTAAAAACCAAAGACTCAAAAACAGTTAAACCAACATTCTTTCAAAATGGAAAAAAGACAAAATAAAGTACAGTGTGCAAATGTTTAAGAACAATAACAACACAATTTAACAATATAAAAAAATCACAACATCACACAACTTTGTAAGGATATATACACTGTCAAAATAAACAGAAAATGTTTACTCCTCGACAGGTCTGCAAACGCCTTTGTAAACCAAGATTTGTTCAAACGTTTGTTAACCGAGACCTTAGGTCGAGGTTTACAAACAAATCGTTTTAACAACAAAGCGACAAAGCGTTTGCTGACCTGTCGAGAAGTAAACATTTGGTTTCTTATATACTACAACAATACGTGGGAAGATCACAAATCAAACAGGTCGAATCTGGAGCAGACGCCATGTTGTCAGAGCAATCAGCTGCACTTGCACTGGTGACGTCACTACATCTCCAAGGCAACATAACAACATCAATTCGTCTTCTGTCTGCTTCAGATACTTCTTTAAAACGGTAAGCGATTGCGGGGCGTTTGCAGACCTGTGCAAAAAACATATTTGGTTGTTTTAGGTTTTTTTAGGCTACTTTGTTGTCGAGCAGATGCCACGTTGTTTTAAGGTCAATGGCTACATCTCCAAGGCAACCGCTTGTTGCTAGGTCCGTAAAACGTTTATTTACCTCTGCGAACTTTCAGGAGGTATATAAACTGATTTATTAGTGTGTTTTCTGCAAGCAAAAACACTTATTCAGCATATATATTTTTTTTTTCTCCCACTTTTTCCGTTGCCTACTCCTTTCACACCGTTTAAGCTAGAAACACCGTTCAAACTTCATTTGATAAAGTCTGAACTGCTCTAGTGTGCTATTACTTTTCTCATTGATAACTTTTTAAAGTTAAGGTATTAAAGTTTAAAGTGCAAAAAAAAAAATGAATGGGTTTCAATGGTTCAGAATGTTCAAGTCAAATTCAATTGTGACGTCATGCACTGACAGAACTGTTTCTCACCGCGTACATTTTTGACACTGTTTAACACTTTCCTGCCTGAATATGCATTGTTTTTCAAATAATAGACCTGAACTGTTTATACAATTTTGAAGACAAGAAGTAGGGCTTTCTAATGATATAAATATTTGTATGATTATTATGATTATATATATGTAGGCAAATCATCCTTTATCAAGACGATTTCACAGAGCCATTCTGACAAAAATCTTCTCCGTTGATGAAGAAAGTGTTTGTCCGTCTCTTCATAAACGGAGTGACTAAATTCAGTTAAGTTCTGGATTTTAATACGTATTTATCAATCTGCAGATTGGGAGAGAAAACCAGTCTTCTGACCATAAATGACAACACAACACCAAGCTTAGGTCTCAACCAGGTCTCCCCCCGCTCTGAAAGCCGGAGGACCATCTTTTATAGGGCACAAGAATGTAAACATAGATTGTGACAGTCAGGCAGGAATGACGTTACAACAGTCTCAGAGAAAAAGATTCACTGCTCCCAACACATGACAACTCTCACACTAGAGAGTTCATAGTTGGAGCTCTCCTTGTAATCATGACAAGGACCGTTTAGCCAGTACTTTCTCCTGACCCCGAACATCTATTAACCTGACACATAGACACAATATACTGTTATTAATAGCAAGCTTACATGATAAACGTACTAACTAGTATCCAATGACTAGTTCTATGGATTAGTGATTAATGTAAGCACGCAGGAAATCCCAATTTCTTCCACAGTCCCCCCTTTTGACGTTTAACGTCAACACAACAAACAAGTTTCATAACATTTCAAAACCTTAACAATCAAACAATACTTTATCTGCTACTACTCAGCACAGCATACATGATTATAGGATTTGAAGAAGTATTAGGTAGTATCCCATCAGGTGAAAAGTACAAAGTCCATGAAGTGAATAGCATAATGACAGTTTATCAATAGTTCTAGAAACATAGGCATATTTCTCTGCTGGACATACCCACTGGTCATGCTCTCGTGAGCTCAACACATCAGGGTATAGGTCAAACACTGTTCATTAAATTCAGAGTATTTCAAACAGTATAAAAAGTAATAAAGTAACCATCTTTAATTATTGTTAACTGATCTGTGGTCAAGGACAGATCTATTCACATTGCATACAGCATTGTATATCAGTTGGAAAATAGGAGGCAAATGGCCACCTATATTACATTGGCAAAATAGTCACTTAGGACTTGAGATTACATATCAGACATTTCAATCATTCCCAGGGCAATAAAGTTATCATCAGTCTTGCTTGCTTTTGTCTGTGGCTTGATTTGGGCTACCATAATCTTACTGGCAGCCTTACGAGAGCCTACTGTACACAGCAGGCAGTACACATCTTCCAAGCGCAAACACAATCAGCACAACAACGATTAACATGCCCAATCCAGTGATTCCTATTTGAATGATAGTCGAAAAAAGAAACCCCGAACAGAGGAGGTCAGTCAGCACAATTCCTAGCTTCAGGTTCCCCCAAAGCTGACATTATGTTTTTAATGTGAGCAGCCATACTTGTGATATTAGCAGATTCATCATGGATAAAAGTACAACAGTCATGACCTATCACAGCACAGCTACCTCCCTGAGCTGACAACAGATAATCCAGTGCCATACGGTTCTGTAGCACTACCTGCCTCATGGCCTTCATCTCAGAAGCAACCGCAGTTAAGGCGTCGGCTGTCTCATTACCAATGGACTACAACCCTACTGCTAAGCTCCTAATATCTCTAAAGGCAGTGATAACACCATACACAGGGAGAATGGCAGCTGAAAACGTGAAAAGTGACTGTGTACTATTGAATCCACGTGATGTGATCCCAGCTTCTTAGCATCTGAATTAATAATACTTCTCTTGTGGCGGTGCCACCAATGTTTGGGAAAGGGGTGCAGGGGCAACCCATCTACAGGTCTGAGGGCTCCTACAATAAACCCAAGGTAACACGTACCTGACCAGTCGGCCGGCAGGAAATAATAAGGACTCTTACCACATACCCACATGGTGCCATTGTTAGCTGCACGAGGAACCCAAAATGGTGATGCCCTTTTACTTACAGGTCCATCTGCAACAGGCAAATCATGCAACAGGCTGTTAGCATACATACCACAGTGTGGTTACATGTATTTTCCCAAATACCTTCCAATAATTATTTAAACATTTAATAAACCATATACTACATCTTCTGTAGTATGCTAAAAGTGTAGGAATAGCATAGTCAGCAACATCAGGAATTTATGTCACCCGCCCAAATGGTATACAGGACAAGTAACATTGAACTCAGATACAATTGAACTTACAAATCATCCAGTAGAGTGTGAGCATACATAGAAACCGTATCCTTGCATGTATTTTTTTTTTCACTCACTGTGAGCATTGTTTTGTGTATGGCATAGTGGTAACTATGCCATACACAAAACAATGCAGGTGGGGCATATTCAAGAGATGACTGACTCGTTCGACAGAACAGTCACATTTGTTACATCCAACCCTACACAAGGCCACTTCTTGACCTTACACATATCAGCCATTGACAGAGGGACAGATATCCCTGGATAACCTCCAGAATGCTTGGGACTCTAACCACAAACCCTGCAAGGTCTGTCCCCTCTAATGCTGCGTCCAGTCATTTTTTTCCCGCCCACGGTAAGGTGTTGTTGTACAGATTGTTCTTCATGTGTGCTTTATAATGAATCTCAATGTTCACATCAGTATAATTGGGAGCATGCAATAGTGACTCTCGGTGTGGCTCATGTATGCGATGTCTGTGGACTCGTGCGTCCAGTATCAGTAAATGTCTGTCAGGTGTATGTCTGGATCTCATCTCTCATCGTAGCTCCGGCAGCGGCCTCGGTTTCCTTGAAACTACCGAGGGCCTCCACCACAGTATCCTCTCGTCCCCATTCTGGGTGCTGTCATCTGCTTCATGTAGAGGCCGGAGGAAGACTGAAAGTGTCTTCCCCTCTCTAGGCTCCTCTCTCTGGTTTCCCATCTGGGTGCTGTCATCTGCTTCATGAATCACACATGGGGGAGAGAGGCATGGTAGCAACAGCAGCCCCTCTCTGGCTTTCTCCACATGTGACTCACCTTTCGACGTCTTCAACACCTCCGGGTGGGTGCTCTTTGGGACCTCCTTTTCGGCGCTCCTGGATTGGAGTGCTGGATGGCGGGGTCCTGGTTCTGGCTCAAATCGGTCCGCTGGACTGGAATCTGCTCCCGGATCAGCCGCTGCGAACGGGTCTCCACCCCCCTTGGTGTACTCCCGGAGGAGTAACCCAGTGGGGATGAGACAAATGACAAGTTGGAGCAGGCACCATGTGGAGGTGCACCTGCTCCTCCACCGGCCCCTGGCTCTCCATTGGGACCCTCCACCGTGTTGTTCGGTGGAGGGGCCGTTTTGCAGTGTGTCGCATGGATCCATGTCGGACGACCCTCCACTTTCACAGCTGTGTGAGTCACCAAGAGAAACCAGGTATGGACCGGTCCATCTCGGTGAGAGGGCAGTCCTCCGTTTGTGCACTTTCACGTACACGTAGTCTCCCGGTTGATAGGGATGACATGGCTCCCCAGCGGGCAGCTTTCACCTGTGAATGCACAACCCTGGCTGCTCTAGTTAGGGCAAAACAAAAGTTTAACATTGTATCATCCATCTGGTGGATATCCATCTGTTTCAATGATAGTGGGGGAGAGACAGGCAATCTCATTGGTCTCCCTAAAACGATCTCATGTGGGGAAAGTCCATTCCTCCTCTGGGGAGTGGACCTCATGGCCATAAGAGCTAGTGGGAGTGCATCAGGCCATTTTAGGCCAGTCTCTTCACATATCTTGGCTAGTTTGTTTTTCAAAGTTCCATTTTGCCTCTCCACTGCCCCTGCAGACTGTGGGTGGTAGGGACAGTGGAAATGCTGGTTGATCTGGAGCGCTTTACAAAGTTCCTGAACAATTTCATCTGTGAAATGTGAACCTCTATCACTGGACAGTCTTGTGGGGGTCCCATATCTACAGATCACATCTCTAATGAGAATCTTGGCTATCGTGGTAGCATCAACTTTCCGACATGGGTAGGCTTCTACCCATTTCGAGAACATGTCAACAATTACAAGTACATATTCAAAATTACAACACTTGTTCATCTGCATAAAATCAATTTGTAAATGAATAAAAGGACCACTTGGTGGTGGGTGGGCTGCGTCTCTTCTCTTTGGTCCCTTTCCAGGATTATGCTGCTGGCAGGTATGGCACTGAGCACAATGTTGCTCAGCCTTTGTGGAAAAACCAGGTGCAAACCAATCAGTATTTACTATTGAGACCATACCCCCCTTGCTCGTATGGGCACAGCCGTGTGCCATGCGAGCTAACCAAGGGAACAATGCACGTGGCGCCACCACGCGGCCGTCGGGGTGGCTCCACACTGCCGAAGTTGGATCTTTCACACAGCCAACGGATAACCAACCATCCCTCTCAGTGTTATCAGCAGCGGCTTGAAGGTCTGCCACATCATGAAGAGAGGGAGTGTGTGTTTCCGGTTGCTGAGACACAGAAAAAAAAAATAGAGACCTGGGACACATCAGAGGATTTGGCCGCAGCCTTTGCTGCTAAATCAGCTCTAGCATTTCCTCTTGAAACATCATCTGTATTGTTAGTATGAGCCTCACACTTAACAATAGCTAGCTTTGTCGGTAGTAGTATTGCAGATAACAAATTATCAATCATCTTTCCATTCTTGATTGCTCCACCTGAGGAGTTAATGAAACCCCTTTTCTCGCCATATGGCACCAAAATCTTGAGTAATTCCAAATCCATACCTCGAGTCTGTGTAAATATTTACAACCTTGCCTTCTGACAAACAACATGCCCTTGTCAACGCAAACAAATCTGCCTGCTGTGCAGTGCATTGTGGAGATAGTTTACCAGATTCGAATGTCTCACTGTCCGTGCAGACCGCATATCCGGAGTTTAGGGAGCCATCCCATGCTCGGGACGAAGATCAATCTACGTACAACACAAGTTCAGCATTATCCATAGGTTTGTCAAACAAATCAGGTCTGGGTGTTAGCACTTTATCGACAACCATCTCACAGTCATGTGGTTCACCATCATCAGGGGTGGGCAACAATGAAGCTGGATTTCAATGGGGAGCATCTATGGATCGTAATGTTACTTTGAGTCAACAAAATCAATTCATACTTTGTGGCTCTGGTGGCTGACAGGTGTTGAGTTTTGGTGCGTAACAGAAGAGCACTTACTGCGTGAGGAACCATCACTGCCAAGGGCGACCCCAGCGCTATATCTGTAGTTGCTTCCACACATGTTGCCGCAGCACAGACTGCTCGTAAGCACGGGGGGGAAACCTGCTGCCACAGTATCTAAAGAAGAACTCACATAGGCGATAGGCCTCCGAAGATTACCATGCTCCTGGGTCAGTACACCCTGGGCAAACCCTTTGGCCTCGTGGCAGTATGTGTGAATGGCTTGCTGTAGTCTGGCAGACCGAGAGCTGGCGCCTGGGCGAGGAGTTGAATCGAGGAGAGGTCTAGCCAACACAGCATAATCAAGGATCCACTGACGACAATACCCGGCTGAACCTAGAAAAGATTTGAGTTGTTTTGGTGTTCTAGGCTTCGGTATCAATCGGATGGCCTCCACTCTATCAGGAGTCAAATAGTCGCTCTGTACCTTTGAGTGTATGGCCCAGATACTTGACCTCCTCAGACCATAACTGCAGTTTTGCCTTTGAGGCCTCGTGGCCCTTCTCAGCCAGTGCATGTAATACAGCAATAGTGTCCTGTTGGCAGGAGACAAGATTCTTAGAACATATCAAAAAGGTAATCAATATACTGCACCAGAGTAGAGCCGGGTGCTAAAGTGACATCCTGGAGGTCCTCTCGTAATGCTTGACTAAACAACGTAGGTGATTCGGTGTACCCCTGTGGTAGAACTGAAATGTATAGTGGACCTGGCGAAACGTGAATGCAAGCAGATACTGGCTCTCTTCTGCAATGGGAACAGAGAAGAAAGCAAACAATAGTCATTCACAGAGCAAGAAAGTAACAAGGTTACTTGCTAAGTATCGTAACAGGGTTAGGCACAACAGGATGTATAACACAGGCATTATCTGCTTATAAACCCATAATAAACTTCCAAGTATGTTATTAGCCTTAAAGGATCACATTGACCTTAAATCTACCTATGACTCCTTGTTTCAACAAAGCATCAATAACTGGGACAATACCTTTCCCTACTTCTCTATTACTAGCATACTGAGGTACGGTTCTCGAGTTGTACTACAATCAATGATAATAACAACTTGGGTAGCATTGTTAATGCGCCCAATATGATTAGTGTGTGTGGACCACAGTAGCTCAGGCCCAGCTTCTAGCAAGGCCACATCTGCGGTCGCTAAAATCTGCATTCCACTGCTGGGGGATGTGTATGGGATTGCTAGGCCAAGTGTTCTTTATCCTAAGGAATAGATAAGAAACAGTCAGTAGTGCATTTCATTTCGGTTCAGTTTGCACAACAAATTCCTTTCCAACAGATTTACTTGTTACTTACTTTTACTTAGTTGAAAGAAATACATGTTCATCTTTCAAAGATCCATCTATCCACCCATAAGAGCTAACTGACAGTTGTGTCCACAGGAATCCTAGAAACTACCACTATCATCTCATTGATTTGGGTACTGTGTACTGTTGACCTAGCTAACCTAGTAGCTCTGTGTCTTACTTGAAAAAGAGGAGCTCTCTGCCTCCCCTATTCTTGATTATTTATTATTTTGATGGTGGCTGTTTACTGTCTGAGTGTCCTTGAGCAGGCCACAGCAAGCTCTTCGTTCTGAAGAAAACGGGAGGGGTTGAGTGCAGTAGTATGGAGTATATGACTGAAGGGTACTGACTATTTCTGTATACTGTGACAATAACCTGCCCTGTGGCGTATCTGTTTACAGAGTATGCACATATCCCTGTCTATCTCTTACTCCCCTTGCTGCCTGCCCCTGGCTCTCCTTTTTCCTTTAAACATATTATTTTCTTTCTGTAAGACATTCATTTGCAATGTCATTAATTTCTCAACTTTCTTTTCTGCATTCTCCAGCATCATGTACAATTATGTTTGACATAATCCATAATCATATCAACAGTTTTGTTCTCCCAATGTAGAACCTGTTTCTTAACTTCTACCTGGAGTTCAGGAAGCAATCCACATATGAACACATGACAAAGTGGCATGGGGATGCAGCTGCTGTAAAACCAGAACTTTTTTTTCCAAAAATCCTAGTAAGTCTTTCCAGATAATCTGTAGGATCCTCATCTTTTCTCTGTTTGCAATCATACACTTTGCTCCAGTCAAGCAACACCCCTTCGGTATTACTGCCATTAAACACCATCAGGAATCTATTTCTCAACACACCGGGCGGGAGTGCAACCTCTAACCCTTGATTCAAATCAATAAAAGTATGTATGGCATTGATAACTATTTGCAAATCTCTTAGAAATGTTGCTGAGTCCTCTCATGTCAGGAAATCCCTTTCCTAGCTCCCTCAGCTCAGTAGTGCTTCTTCTGTTCTTAGGCCTTCCTGACGTTCTCGTAGTGGAAGCTAAATTACCCATACTGAATTACAATGTATCTGTAACAAATCTCATAACGGTAGGCTATGTAGCCAACTCTTATGATTTACTGCAGCAAGAATCACATAGCACTATTAAACAGTCGCACAATCTCATAGCACTGTAAAACGGTCACAATATTGAAGAATAAAAAGAACTACAATATCATGTGGTAGTGAACTACAAATATGGCCTTTTTCAAGCCATACTATCCTCGCCCTCCGGCGCTCGATCATGGGACGCGCCTACAAAAAACCAACCCTTTTGGGAACGCGCATACAATAATTTCCTCAACTCCGTTACCTCATAAGTAACAAAATAATCACAATTCGTGCTTAAGAGAGACGAGTTAATCTATAAACTGCCAGTCTATCTTTCCCTCAGTATTTGATTGTGTCCCTCGCTGATCATTTAAATGCCAAGCTTGTCAGTTAAAAGCCTAACTGCCCCTTTACATTGTCAAAGTATCCCTAACTTGTTTAAAACAACTTTACCCTTAAAAGTTGGTCTCTCGCATAAAGCCTGTGACCCTGATACATTATGACCGCCCACCTACTGTGCTTGGTCTTAAGAAAAGCCCAAAACAAAACTTAATACAGTTACAATTCAAACCAAAATAAAAGTCCCACTAAGATCTCTGTTCAAAAGAGAAAAGCCCAACACAAAACGTAATACAGTTACAATTCAACTTAATACAATTCAAACCAACATAAGATCTCTGTTCAACTAAAGTTTTCAGCTGTAAACGTGCATTTTAAAAGAAACACATACCTTTCCTTGTTTGGTTCACCCCTGGTCTGCATCTGTAAAACCATACTCTCTGTTATCAGATCCTTTTCCCCAGATCAAGAGTATGGGACGTATTCTCTTAACAGATCCTTTGCCTCAGATCAAGAACACAGATTGTTTTACATACTTTTTCAATACTTCACACGACCAGAGTTCTTGTACGCTATCAGAGTTTGCCAACTCTGACCAAGTAAAAATAGCAAGTCAATTAATGACCCAAATTTACTAAACCAAAACTCTAATATTATCTTCCTCCTGTTGAGGCCTAGCAGACTCTGGTCTGCTAAGACCAGGCTCCCAACTGAACGTCACAATAAAAGGTTCTTAAATTGTTTACGTTACCAGCATCGCAGAGGGACAGCAGGCGAACCAAGCATAAAGCAGTCCGTGAATGGGGTTTTGGAAAAGGATCCCCTTACCATTTAGTTTTGTGCACCACGGGTTCTGCTTTATACTGGTGCTGCCGTGGGTCTCTCCTGGATCTGGTTCTGTAATCCTGCTGCTCGACAACGCCAATTGATGAAGAAAGTGTTTGTCCGTCTCTTCATAAACGGAGTGACTAAGTTCAGTTAAGTTCTGGATTTTAATACGTATTTATCAATCTGCAGATTGGGAGAGAAAACCAGTCTTCTGACCATAAATGACAACACAACACCAAGCTTAGGTCTCAACCAGGTCTCCCCCCGCTCCGAAAGCCGGAGGACCATCTTTTATAGGGCACAAGAATGTAAACATAGATTGTGACAGTCAGGCAGGAATGACGTTACAACAGTCTCAGAGAAAAAGATTCACTGCTCCCAACACATGACAACTCTCACACTAGAGAGTTCATAGTTGGAGCTCTCCTTGTAGTCATGACAAGGACCGTTTAGCCAGTACTTTCTCCTGACCCCGAACATCTATTAACCTGACACAGACACAATATACTGTTATTAATAGCAAGCTTACATGATAAACGTACTAACTAGTATCCAATGACTAGTTCTATGGATTAGTGATTAATGTAAGCACGCAGGAAATCCCAATTTCTTCCACACCGTCTGCATTACCTTTTTAGAAAACCTTATTTTTAACCACTTTCAATACAAGATAGAGGATACTTTAGAGCGTATGAAATGTGCGTACCTTTGTTGTGAATTCAGAACAGCAGGCAGATTTAAGATAGACTATTTTGTTTAAAATTTATGACCACTGAAGTGATGAGTGCGATAACGCTATTCTAATCTAGAGCGATGGCTCTCCATAACTAAAAACGGTTCTACTTTTTTCAACAATCAACCAAATTGGCCAAACAAGGTATGTACATTGAATTTAAAGTGTACATAATCTAGCTAGATTATTTTTCTTTAAGAAAGTTTCACAGAAATCTGCAAAAATCGAGGCTCAACACTGTCATAGCCGACTGTCACGAACATCCAAACCGGGGTCACGAAAGGTTTACTGCAGCTGGCGTTACTACGAACAAAAGCTTCGTAACTGAAAAGTTTTTAGTTGACGATATTGAACACAGACGTTAAGAAACTTGTCTTTACTCTAAATATATTCTCCGTTTTCAATTTGAAGCAGTAAATCTAACACAGTAGGAATTCTCCCACGACATCCGCTCGCTCCGCTTTGACAAACATGTTTTCTCAGTCCACCATACATTAGACGAGCAAATTTTCGAGCACTTTCAATACAAGATACAGGCCATGTTAGAGTTGATATATATATATATATATATACATAATTGTGTGGGCAATGTAGAACAGCAGACAGATTTGAAATATGATCGTTTGTTTTAAAGTTATGGCCATTCTAGGGACGAGTGCTTACAACGCTGTCATCATAACGTTAGCTGCCATAGAACGGCGAAACAAGGTCACATAGCTAGCTACGTCTATCGTTCGTTACCTACAAACAAATGCTTCGTAACAATATTTACTATTTATAGGCGGTATTGACAACGGAGGTTAAGGAACTTGTCTGTATTCAAAATATCATCTCCGTTTTCAATTTGAAGCAGTAAATCTAGCTTACTGTAGGAAATCTCCCATTGAATCCTGATACTGAAACCTAGATTCTAGGTTAGAAATGTTGACAATGACCAATGGTTGCTACGTTACAAGGAACCAATCCGATTGGCCAACGCTCTTCACTGTTCCACTGTTCAAACTTTTTTCTGTTTCTACATCTTTCAATTATTAATACTTTTCAGAATGGGTTTTATTCACCAAGAAAAATCACACAGACAAGGAATTTACTGTGGCAGGAAGGTGCACACATTAAACATATAAGAATCTTAAATAAGAGGTGTACAAGTCTAACTAATATTAAGGGGCTAAAAATGTAAAAGGGTTAGAATGAAATCAAATATAAAATGGCTCAAACATAACGCTTCAACATTTATGAAATTAAATAAGATACCCTTTTCATCACTCTTTTTTCTCCTTTTTCAACCGTGAGAAAATATTGCAATGCATAACAATGACAGATATACTTTTAACACTGTCTCACCATTTTGGTTTCAAAGCAACACTTTTTTTCACCTTCATACTGCTGACATACTTTTGTCTGCTATGATATTGATAACTGTTATGCAATATACTATTCATCACTATATTTGCTAATTTTTCTTCAAACTTTTCTGTTTCTCAGTCTTTCATTCTTTACTACTTTTAATGCTTAAAAATGTATGAAAGTCAATAAGATACTCTTTTCATCACTGTTTTTTCTCCATTTTCAACAGTAAGAAAATATCGCAATGCATAACAGTGACAGATATACTTTTAACACTCTCACCATTTTGTTTTTAAAGCACATACCTCTTTTAAAAATTTTGTAAAACCTTCTTCACTATTCAAGCCATCAAAACAATCGTTTCAACTGCTTTCAGCAAACACACATTTTCTTCAGGAAATGTACCTTTCTAGTTAACTTTTGAGAACGTCTTCTGGACCAATAGGAACAGTGTATTGGTCCAATTATTACACAAGTATATAAGAAACTTCTGTGTGCAAAATTAAACGCTGCAAGGTCATATAAGGAATATTAAAAGTAAACATTTTTCACAATAAATGAAAATTACGGTGGCCCTGAAGTGCAAATCGCACCCACTAACATGAGTGCATCCCCCAAATGAAAACACTCCCCCCAAATAGGATGACTTGCTCACCTCCCCCCAATACAAGGACACGCTCCCCCAAATGGGAAACAACATTACATTAACTCAAAAACACATTACATTAACTCAAAACGGAAAGGGTTGGTACTACACTTCGTTGCTGAATGGATGCAGTAACTAACAAGAAATTGCTCGACAGAAGTACAAAATGCAATAGCCTGACAGTTACGTGCACCAGGACATTTGTTTGGCTATCGAAGCATGTAGCAAGTAGTAGGCTACTTACGCAAAAGTATAAATGCATGTTAAACGTCAAAATCGATAGCGAAACAACCATCCTGGTCCACATAACTCTGTCATTACCATGAAGTTGATCGTTTTGGTTGGAAGAAAAGAAGAAACATTTGTGTTAACAATTCAGAGTCATGACTTGCACTACTCTTTATTTTAATCAGGGACATTCCTAGGAAATCTTAGATATGCTGTTAACGTTTCACAACATTAAAATAAGTAGCCTATGCGCACGCTAAAAACACAGTTGAAGGAAGCAGGACTTTTCAGAAGAAAAAACGAATAGGCCACAACAGAAGAACGAAATGCCACAATGACAGTTACGTGGACCACGATAATTGTTTGGCTATCGATTTTTACGTTTAACACGCAATATATAGGCTACTTTTGCATAAGTAGCCTACTATTGGCTACATGCTTCAATAGCCAAACAAATGTCATGGTGCACGTAACTCGGTCAGGCTATTGCATTTTGTACTGAAGGTCGATCAATTTCTTATTAGTTACTGCATCCATTCAGCGACGAAGTGTTGTACCTACCCTTTCTGTTTTGAGTTAATGTAATGTGTTTTTGAGTTAATGGAATGTTGTTTCCCATTTGGGGGAGTGTGTCTTTGTGTTTGGGGGAGGTGAGAAAGTCATCCTATTTGGGGAGAGTTGACTCGTATTTGGGGGGAGTGTTTTCATTTGGGGGATGCACTCATGTTAGTGGGTGCGATTTGCACTTCAGGGCCACCGTAGAAAATACCCTGAGTGATGTGTTGACCACTATTCTGATAATAAATTATAAACTTAAAGTATTTAAACTACAGATTTTGAGCAAGGAATACCAGTTTGTTGACTCTGTCTGGTTTCAGTGCTGTTCTGCGGCATGTGATGATGTTACCACTTAACACCGCTCTGATGGGGCACTTGTGGCTGCGATGCACAAATACTTTTTTGCCAGGCTGGCCACCCGTGGAAAGTTGGCCTCATGCTGCTTCCACCATTCCAGTTCGTTGGTCTCACCATCAGCCTCCACTGTTTGTATATAGCTGTTAAGCTCCAGTTTTATGGACTCTGTCTGATTGAGGGACAGCTTGGCCTTGGCGTGATTTGAAGAAGCTGCCCAAACTCCTCTTCTTCTTAGCAGGAGGAGACTCTGGCTTGTCTGTGACGGCATCAGCTGGTGGAATGGAGACTCCCTCTGCAGACTTTGCCTGTTCAGCCACCAGGCTCTCCATCTCTGCAGCAGCTTTGGACTTCATGTGATCCACCCTCTCTGCCTCCCATGTATGTAATTTTAAAGCGAGGGTCAAGAAGGGAAGCCATGTCAAGCAGGTCTTGGGTGAATGGTTCAGCATATTTTTCATTCAAGTACTGGAGAATATTTGTTTTGATGTCCTTGGTTAGCTAGGTGTCATCATCCTGTGGCTTAAGAACCTGCTCATTGAAAAGATGGAGCACAGGTTTTAAGTACGACACATTCACGTACTGCTCCCCAGACAAGGCATCTGTGAACTCAACGAGAGGGCTCAATGCCTTGTTCACAGATTCAAGAACATCCACGTCCTGCCATGTTAGAACCAAATGCCTGGTCTTTCAGTCAGCCCGAAGGACGTAGCCTTCTCCTGCTCAAGGACTCGTTAAATCATTTGTTATCGAGAGCCCCATCTGGATGGAGTCTCTGTTATGAGCTTGTGAGCAGGCAAGCCCAGCTCTGCCTGAGCAGTGGCCAGTTCACGCTTCCTTTATCCAAGTATTGGAGAAGGCACTCACCACTTTCTTGCAGACACTAACTGCACGTTCCACTTGGGGCACTTTCACGCTTCTCTCTGTTTATAAAGATGTGGGGGGAAAGATTTGTATAATACATGTTTTGACAATATCTGACAATTACATTTACCAGTGTTTCCTCTAGGATTTTTTTTTGCAGTGGGGGCAGGTCTGTCCTATTTCCCCTAAAGCAATAAAGTTAGGATACTTAAAGACACGTACACTCATAGAGTATGTTCTAAATGGCATAAATGCTGCCAATTAATAATTGACATAACGACTTATTGTAAATGGTCAGTAGCCCAGCCTATTGATTAAGGTAGGCCACTCTGAAGCATGTACACTGTCTGCTTCATTTGATCTTGATAGGCTAAGCATTCTGTAGCGAATAATAACAATAAACCTACTATTTATTAATTAAAACTACTTCAGCATAATAATGCACCTAAAATACAAACGTGAGCAAGGGCAGCAATCGCTATTGAATCAAGACATGCAATTTAGCTAGCAGGGGAAGAATACAAACACGAAAATCACCAGTTAACTTAATTTAAATTTGCAAGAACTATAGACTAATACAATAACAGGCTTAAATGAACTGACAACATAAGTTATACGACTTACAGTTCTCAAGGACGCACACACGCAATCTCAACTGCGGTATGAAGCGCTTGTCCGTGCTATTCTCCAACATGCACTCTAACATTCACTGCTGATAGACGGCCTAAAATTTTGTACAGCCCGAGCGGCAGAAATTTTAATCAACATAGAGGCATAGTATTTATCATTTTGCTATCATGTATATAATTTATTATTATAATGTCAGGTGGCTGAGCGGTTAGGGAGTCGGGCTAGTAATCTGAAGGTTGCCAGTTCGATTCCCGGCCATGCCAAATGACGTTGTGTCCTTGGGCACTACTGCAAGTCGCTCTGGATAAGAGCGTCTGCTAAATGACTAAATGTAAGGTATGTTGTTTGTGGCATTATCTGTGGCATTATCTGCTCTTTCGCAATCCCCATGATTTCAGCGCATCCCTTTAGAGCTATCATTTCTCCTGTGTGGTCTTCTGGGAAATAAGAGGTCTGCAGACATCTACTGCACAGAATCCAGTCTTTGATGAAATGGGTTGTTATATTCATGTACGGCTGTGTGGTTCGGCTCGTCCACATGTCCGTTGTTGTAGCATAATATATAATACTGCAATGTTCCTCTTCAATTTTGTGCCGGCATTCTCCATACAACCGTGGCAACTCGACTTCACTAAAGTGCTTGCGGCTTGGCATTAGATACCTTGGGTCAAGAGTTTTGACCAATTCTCTGAACCACCTTTTTTTCTACTGTGTAGATCGGGACCACGTCTTAACATATGTGGGTTGTAATGACATGTGTTATCTCCTTCCATCTTTTTGATGTTTTATCATACACAGTGCCTCTGACAAAAGACTCTTCTAAACTCTTCTGTGACTGAGTTGGTTTTCCTTTTGGAGCAATGGATGCACCGCCTCCGCCACGCATCTTTTGGCATTCGTAATACTCGTGTTTCATTTTTAAATGGTGAAATAGGTTACTGGCTATTACTTAAAGGCAACAACAGTACGAGCGTTCCGATTGGCTGATGCGCTTTCACTCTAAATGAGTGAAAGCGATCAGTCTTACAGTTTTACTATCCATATCTAACTTCGGTTTCGGCGTATCAACCTCATTAAAGCTCAGTCGATACGTTAAAGCCTCAGTTTGATATTTCCCGGCATGGCCTCACTCAGTTAGTAAGTGTTAGCCATCACTGATCATCTTAGATCAAGAATGCTAGCAACGCCACCAGTGTAATTTTACAACAATACTTTTACAGCACGAGAGATAAAACTTGAAGAACAAATCGAATTGGTTACCTGATTTTATGACCCGAATTGGTCATAAAATATATAACTAATTATCATCGGCATGAATGTGGTCCGCTTAGACAAAATACACTCCACATCAAAAATTCCGTCAGACCAACACAAATGTACTTCAAGGTCAAACGAAAATAGCAAATAAAATAAAAGTTAAACTACAATTCTAAATATCGCAAGAATGTGATTTATATGATGGCTTATATACAATACAACAACAAGACATTTAATTGACACGTGTAATCCAAAAATATCACAAATTTGTAAAGACTTTGGATGCAAGCCCTTTTTGCCCAACCTACCTGCTGCAGTTATCGTCTTCTCTGCTGCAGGGCAAAAACAACATGCAACTACTGTGTGAATTTGTTTTCAAAATAAGAGTATACATTTGTTAAATGAATGTATTTCATGTGAGTAGGGGGGTGGGGGTTATGGCATATATGCCTAATAAGAATGTATGAAATACATAATTTAAACCAATAAAAAAGAAAAGAAATGTATACCGCGGTTGAAACGGTATAGCCAAATCTCTCCTGGTAGACGTATTTCTACCGTCATACCGCCTAGCCCTAGTCTTAGTCATATGTGGAACGTATGTTCCATCTAAAATAGTAATATTTAAAAAAAACAAGTGAAAGGAATACTACAGTACTAATAGCATTGATTTTCATAAAGTTCACATGTATCTGCTTCTTGATCGGACTTGTACCACATTCTGCCAGTTTTCTGCAATGCCTTAGCTCCAGCTCATGCCCGCGAGTGGTTGTCTCAAAGTCTGACGTGTACAGCAAGTTGCAAGCGTGCATGAGTAATCATCACGGTTAGTTGTTGTGAGTAGTTTAGATTGGAAAAAAAAAGTGTGATTACATTTTGGCTAGTTTTTAAAAGTTCTCCTCCAGGAGCTTCTGAATCAGGCTATTGCCTCGGTCATGACGTCACAGGAAGTCTAAATTACTCACTAAACAGTCTAAATTACTCAATTTCAGTTAAATCATTAGTATCGTTTCAGTATCGAGTACCGCAATACTACACTTGGTATCAGTATCGAAGTCCAAATTTTGGTATCATGTCAATACTATTGTCTGTTTTTTCTGCATACTTAACCTTACTTTTAGGTACATGAGGTTCTTGTATTTAGTTGGGCAGTTTTCTGTCCCTGTCTGATCGTTGATACATCAGCAATTTTTGACATTTGCTTGAATGTCTCTCTTCCTGTTGGTACTGTTGAGCTGCTTACTCATGTCCTTCTCAGACAACACCTGGATAAGTTCACGTATTCCCATTGCATAAATTAAAGTCTTTGTGCTTTTAAGTATTTTTTTTATTAAATGCAGATATACCAACATTGAGCATTGATGAGCGTCATATTGGATTAATACATTATTAATCAATGTGTTTGTTTGTGTCCACATTAGGGGACAGGAAAGTGCTGGTGTTGTCACTAGTAATGGAGCCAACCCACCAACATACACAGCCCTGAAGGTAAAACAGTAAACACGAAGCATATATGTATCTTATGTGTCTCATATTTCCCTAAATCAACTTTTATCCAAACTTTCTTTGAAAAAAAATCATGGTATTAGCTTTACTTTAAATGTGTAGTCACATATTCAGTACCAGTTGTTCTTATGCAAACTGAATACCAGGGGATGTTCTTGCCTGAGACCAATTGAAATGATCTTGTAGCGGTAGTAGACATGGGTAGCTTTAAGTTTGGTGTTTTAATAAACACATCTAAAGTCATAGGTTTTATTATTAAAACTATAAATAAATGAAGCACCCAGATAAAGTAGCTGAAAGGTAAACAAACATTTAAATAATAGGGGATGTTTTAAAAATACTAAATAAGATATGCAAGATGAGTGGCTGTTTTCATTCATACAGGCAACTTGTTTCTTGCTCATCTCCTCAAAGGTTTGATTCATTTGGGACTAAAGTTTGTGCAACGTTGCTGTGTTTATTTACATGCATATACTGTGCCAGCTGTGTTATTCTAGCTAGTTTCGTTATGACTGGCAACATACTACTGTTGCTCATCCACAGATGCCCTAATAAACGCATAGTTCGCTTCTCTTGCTAGGCTACCTGTTTGCGCTGCCAGGTATCTAACACTGCCTCGCGGGACATGACACATGACTTCCATTGAAAATGAATGGGAGGCAAGATTAAGGTCCCCCCCCCCTGAAAAACTCCTAGGGGAAACACTGAAGTTAAGATGGGAAACTTGGAAGAATTCCAAGTTGGACATTTTATGGGAATTTCCTGGAATTAAAGTGAATTAATTGTAAATTTGGGGTAATTCATACAAACTGTATAATAATCACATTTTGTTTGGTCATAAGCAGACATGCATGCAAACAACTACAAATGTGAGAAAAAATTAAATAGTTTGTGAGTTGAACTTTAATCGATTATTTCATTGAACAAAAAAACCATGAATGTTGAATAATGAATTTAATTAATGCGATGGAAGGAATGCATAGTGCATGCTGGTGGTGTGGCAGCAAGTAGCTAAGTACCGTTTTGTGTGCATGCGATTTGAGGAATGTTCAGGGTAGAAATTAAACTGTATTCACATTTAAATCGTTTTTTTTTTACATAGCTTATGCTGAAAGATGTTTTATTCAACTGCATTCAAGTTCCCTGCAGTTTTGTAAATGTCCAGTTCATTCCCATATATTCTCATTAATTTCCATATAGTTAGTTTCCAACTTGGAACATTTTCCGGCATTTTGCAACCCTGCAGGCTATATATTTGTTTGGTGTGCATGTATGTTTTTGTGCATATGTACAACAGCTATTTTTTCTCTCTCTTTGTATTAGGGCATGGGGTTAGTGAACAATGCTTTCCCTCCTGAGGATCTTCTGAAACTGCGCTATGGTAACCTAGGAATTGGCCACACGCGCTATTCCACTACTGGCATCTCTGAGCTGCAGAATTGTCAGCCGTTTGTGGTAGACACGCTACATGGCAAAATTGCTGTGGCACACAATGGAGAACTGGTCAATGCTGCAGTGCTCCGCAAAAAGGTGGGCAGTGTAACTGTGCATGAAAGCAACATTGATCATGATTACTGTACAGTACAGGTTTGGCAAGTCTATATTATCACATGTATATACATTTTTTTCATTATTATTTTGCCACCCTAACTAGTCCCTCAATTTTTGCACTACATAGATGCTGTCGGTGTCAAAATGTTCGTCTTGATCTTGATTGCAATGCTTGCATTTCCGCAAAGGTTCCCTTTCACGGTTTAGGCAGAAGTTTACATTTTTGTGTTAAGTGCAGCTAATAGTAGCTAACTTTCTAATCAGAAATTTCACATAATGTGCGTTCGTAACAAAGCTTGTACAATAAATGCAAGCTGGTATGTTCAAGTGGAGACCGACTCAGTGAACAAGTCATTTTTCTACTTATATAAACCCCTCAAAATTAAATTGTTTTATGATTGTAATTTGTACTGTAGCGCTTTGAGTGCAAGAAAGGTGCATTATACATATTATATTATTGTTATTATATTCTGAAAAAACATCAAGAAAAACCATAACAAAACCTGTTATCTGGCAGTACCTCCTGGAAGCTAACTAGCTATAGCTAACAAAACTGATAAATATCTGCAAAACAAACAGGGTGACACTATGGATGTAGCCAGCTATGTTTTCTGTGATAACACCAGTTGATGGCTCAACTGTAGCTAACTAAACTCCTCAAAAAAAGTTAGGAAACGTTATTTTGGTCGATTATTCCTCCCCTTCAATAATACCAATTGGTATTGTATTTTATATCGTTGGAAAGCCTGATTAGTCACCTTTACAACGAGGATTGTGCATTCGTGGAATGAGCAACACAGCTAACTGTGGGTAGCGGCCCAAAAAACTTGCCAAAATCCCCTGCAATATTCTTCTGTTGGTATTCACTCTTGTTTTGAGTTGCTTGGTGGATTGGATGATGGCACTCTTCCACAGTAATAAGGAAAAAACAACACATATTGGCCATTTTTACACTTTATTAAATTTACACTGTCAGGGACCTCAGTAGTGTGCGGAAGATCCATAGCAGCCACAACAGCTTGGCACCTCCTCCTCATGCTGGTCACCAGCCTGGTCACACACTGTTGTTGGTTGGCATCCCATTCTTCAACCAGGATTTGTCACACGTCAGCCAACATGTTTGCGTTGGTCACTCTGGCACATACAGCATGCCCAAGCTGATCCCACTTGAAGCTCCAAAACGAGAGTGAATACCAACAGAAGAATATTGCAGAGGATTTTGGCACATTTTTTGGGGCCGCGACCCACACGGTTAGCTGTGTTGCTCATTCCACGAATGCACCTTACAAGTTGTACCTCGTTGTAAAGGTGACTAATCAGGCTTTCCAACTATATAAAATACAATACCAATTGGTATTATTGAAGGGGAGAAAATACTCGACCGAAATAACGTTTCAGAACTTTTTTTGAGGAGTTTAGTTAGCTTCAGTTGAGCCATCAACTGGTGTTATCACAGAAAACATAGTTGGCTACATCCATAGTGTCACCCTGTTTGTTTTGCAGATATTTATCAGTTTTGTTAGCTATGGCTAGTTAGCTTCCAGGAGGTACTGCCAGATAACAGGTTTTGTTATGGTTTTTCTTGATGATTTTTCAGAATATAATAACAATAATATAATATGTATAATGCACCTTTCTTGCGCTCAAAGCGCTACAGTACAAATTACAATCATAAACCATAATTTAATTGTCTTATTATTATTGTATATTATCAATTAAAAACCAGATTAAAAAGGTAACGACTAATCGAAGGAGCATTTCTGATGGAAACAGGTAGCAAGTTCCACAATTCAGGAGCGGAGCATGAGAAAGCCCTTCCCCCCATGGTCTATCATTTGCAGAGAGGCTGGTACAGAGTAATAGTCAGCTGACCAAATAAGTCTGGGTGGAGTATGAGGTGTAACCAGATAACAAATGTAAATTGGGGCCTGCTCATGCACTGCCTTGAAATTAACAGAAGTATTAACATTTTACAAAATCAGATTGGACTGGCAGGCAACTAGAGGTAATGTGAAGATGTGTGGGTCAGGATACGAGCAGCCGAATTCTGTACGAATTATATCCTCTTTATTGAGTTGGCCAAGACTGGGTCCAGACTGGATGAAAGAATAAGCCTTTCTACATCTGGCAGACAGAAAAGGCCTGACACAGGCATTATTTCTGAGATGGAAAAGAAAATCCTACTTTTGTCATAAAGAGTTGTGTATCAAAGAGTACCACCAGGTTCCCCACTTGGTTTGCAGTAGTAATTGAGCAGTCATCCACAGAGCTTCAAGTTCCTACATTTTCTGATAGCAGTCAGAGTGCCAATCAAAATAATTTCAGTTTTGGAACATTCTATTTCCCAAACTTATTATCCACCAGTTCTTGATTTGCAGCAAATAAATAGTGTGGAGGATGCTAGTGAACAGTCTGGCAGAAGGCTGATGTAAATCTGGGTATCAACAGCATAACGATTACTCAGAGGTTTTGGGTAGGTTATCTGTCCAAGAGGCAATATTTCGATTTTGAACAGAATGGGACACAGAACTGACCCCTGCGGAACTCCCTGACACATTTGATTGTCTGGGATCTACCTATGACAAATTGTGAATACTCAGCTACATAGTATTTAGAACAATTCCAGAAGCGCCAATCCACTGTGCTGTCTGTCTACCAAGATAGTGTGTAAAATGCGTCAATGAGGTCCAAGATACTAAAAGCTCTCGAGTCGGCAGTGGTGTAAGACGCTCATTCATGACCCCCACAAGTACTATATCCAGACTGATTCGAAAAGGTTCTAACAGATGGTTCATAGATGATTTTCCAATTGATCCATAACTACACGTTTGCGAACCTTAACCAGGAATAGTAAGTAAGAAATGGACCTGTAATTGGACATCTCAGCAGTGTAATTTCCAGTTTTTTTTAAGGACTAGTATAACTGCAGCTGTTTTAAGAGCAGAGGGGACAACCCCATTTTAAGTGAATCAGGGCTTGAAATTGCGAAAGTTTTGGTCATGTACGCTCACGAAATGTAGTCTGTGCGACCTCAAAATATATTAGAGCATTTGTGCAAGTTCAAATAATCACTATGATGCGACCTGTTTTAATTTCTTAAACGCTCGCTAATTTGCCTACTTCACAGTACGTGCCTGCTGTGAGCTGACACTGACCAGTTCGCCGTTCTATCCAACGTTCCATAACCAATTAAACTTCATCTTTGCGTTCTAAACTTTACTGCAGATTTTACATTTAGAGGTTAATATTAGTTGTCAGTGGGAATAGTGGCCTGGGATATAACCAGAGAAAGGGAGGGAGGTATTGGGGTAAGTGGGTATGTGGATTGTAAACAGGCCTGTGGATAAAGACCACGTTGCTAGCATTTGCGAGTCAAAAAGACCGCCAGAGCCAAAAGCTAACTTTCCACATCCCCTAAGAAAATATTAAAGATGGTTGAAATCAGATTAAGTTAATTTGGACTTTTTAAGAGCTGCATCATTTGATCCACCACATGGATTATAACTTTTTCAATAGAGGAAGGGAATGATTGCAATAAATTCTGGAGCTTTTTAAATTCATTTCGTAGGCAGTGGCACAGGGGCAAGTGTGTGACTGCATTGAAGAAACACACATCCCCTTATGGAATCACAGACTATCAGTGTTGAGGGGGAGAAAAGCGGCCGAAGTTTAGTCTGGTCTCCATAGGTCAGGTGTGTGCCGCATTTACCGACTGTGGTTGGATGGTTGTAGCTGTAGACTGCACCAGCGATGGGGTGCTGTACTTATCAGAGGGGTTCCCTGCCGTCACTGGGAAGAAGAGACTGAGAGCTTCTCCTGAACACGGCTTTTTCGGCAACCTCGAGGGAGAGGAGGAAGGTTTGGCCACTGGAAGGCAAGAGCATCCTTTAAATGAAAGGGGTGTTTGGAAGTGGAGGAGAGGGAGACAGGCGCTTAGCATCATGTTTGTTCCTGCTGGAAACAGTCTGGTGCTCCGGTAGATGTGTAGATTAACTCACAGGAGTTCAATGAGTAGTCATGCCTCTGCTGAGATGTGGCAGTGATGAGAGCTGGCCTTTTCTTTGGGCAGTTCTCTGATGACGATCCAAGGATCGTCAGGCAGGGCTGAAACAGCCTCAGGTTGTAGAACCCCACAGACAATGGAGCCGAACCATAGAAGATTTGGATCTTTGTCCGCCACTGGTGAGGAACAGCCGGGGAAGAGAGATGTGCTGGTCTCGTACCAGTTTCCGCGGCCAGAGGAGCTCAGGACTGCTAGGTGTTGGTGACACACATTTTTGCGATGAAATGTGCTTCTAACACGCAGTGAACAATAACTCCTAAGTCATTTTGCTACCTACTACCTAGTTACTTTTTTACTAGTTATTTCACTACCTAGTTACAGCTGTCAAAAATACAGACCAGGGTGGTGTTTTATTTCAGGAAACATGGCTGGCTGCATTCATGATGTTTCCCTGTATGTTCTGCTGTTTCTCAGTTTTTGTTAGCTTGGTGCCCATAGCTTCTGGCAGATAGTTGGCTAGCTATAACTGCTACAGTACAGTAAACAGGCACAAACCAGTGTGATAATGTGTCATATGATAGCATTCTTGTCTATAAAACGTAAGTAGGCTACCCATAGTTTAACTTAGCAATCCCACACAGCAGTAGTTAGTAGTTACTTAATAGCAATAACTACTTCCTCCGGTCTGAAACTTTGGAGCAAAACGGATTATGGAGGAAGAAGCAAAGCATCACGACTGCAGCCTGCTTCTCCATGTGAACAAAATGGTACATTATTCCTGCTAGTGTGCTACTGTAGTTGCTGTCCTGTAACTGTAGTTCTCCAAAGCACTGGATCTTCCAGCTACCAGCAACTATCGACTACTAGCCAGTTAGCCAAATACTTTGTCAGCTTTTGTTGTACCTGTCCGTGCTCAGCGGAATTCTGGTGGGACTGATCGATTATTAAAACAATAAACTATGAGAGGGCATCAAATGATGATCATAAGGCCTGGAGATCAATCAATGCCATCCAGTAGTTAACACATACCATATTTCTTCGAATAAAAGCTGCACCAAAAATGAACGTTGTGGAATAAACGGCGCCCTCGAATAAACGCCCCACCCAAAAAATCTGAAAACGGTTATTTAATTGGTTAAATTCTACCCCAGTATTTATTACACTTGTACATAACTTTGTTTGAAAGCTAACGTGTATGAACGTTTCGGCATGCTGCTTCAGAGTTCTACACAATGTAGAACACTTGTATTTGAGACATTTGTACTACTAGTGGGAGTCAGGTGGCTGAGCGGTGAGGGAATCGGGCTAGTAATCCGAAGGTTGCCAGTTCGATTCCCGGTCATGCCAACTGACGTTGTGTCCTTGGGCAAGGCACTTCACCCTGCTTGCTTCGGGGGAATGTCCCTGTATTTACTGTAAGTCGCTCTGGATAATAGCGTCTGCTAAATGACTAAATGTAAATGTACCAACGCACACCTAATTGATAGCCAACGAGAAAGGGAGTTGCCGCACTCATAGACAAAGAATAGACAAGGAGGTCAACGGTAGTAAATGAAACCTGAGTTTTTAGCTGCATGATTCATTTGTCACAATGCCAGCAACAGTTGTCTTTGGCTGCACTGCAGCTACAATTCACGAAATCTCTCTTATGATGAGCGGTATCACGACGGTGGTTATCAACTCTCTAACTCAACTCTTTCCATCTAGAGTCGTGCGCATTCACATAAAAGGGGCGGTGTTTGCACCGTATCCGCAAACATGGACAAAACAAGCTGCATATTTCACGCAGGAGGAGCAGATAATAATCTTACTAACTTTTTCTGCTCCTCCTGCGTGAAATATTGTAATACAAACCTCAGGAACCATCAGGAATACAGACATATATTACAGGCAAAAAGCAACATAGTCGCTGCTGCCAAGCTGGCAGACGCTGTAAATGTAAGCTACATGACTTATTGATATCACTGCCCTAGGCACATGATGTGACCATAATTACACTTGTGCATTCCATAACGTTAAACTTTTGTTGCTGTATTATTTCAGTTGCAACTCTGGCACTGGCAAATGATCGTGGGAGCAGATAAAAAAATAAATATAAAAACATAATTCAAACTGGTAAGTTGCAGTAGGCAATACTCGCACATATTTTAAGGCCAACAAGTACAAGGCTGAATTGCTTGAGTCAGTCCCATTTGTAGGATATTGTTTTACAAAGGGCCTATAAAACAATGAAATTAGGAAGAAAAACTAGAGAGGATACAATTTCTGGGGAAATTGTAGGGTGTGCTTGCTTGCGTCGGTTGCACAGGGGTCTGTATATTTTATATAAAAATGCATCGGGCCTACTTATTATTTATAAAGATTACATAGATTTAAAAGCATCTTTTTTTTGCTGCTCATTTACAACTCAAAATACGAGTGAAGTGTAGAATGAAATATGATGTCTTCTCATTTCCCCTGCAAGAGGCAGCTGACAGGCTGAATCAAAACGAATACATTTGGCAGACCGGTGTACAAATGGACCTAATCTCTATGACTTAAACGTCCTTTTAAGTTGTCCCTTCTCGTGATATTTTCAGGCATTTAGCCTACTCATATTGCATTCATTCATTAATAAAGAACCCCCTTTGAAGATTATTCTACGACTTTACCGGCAGAAGATAGAATCGCGATTCAAACAGTACCATCTGCTAACTGAAAATATGCCCCCCAAAACGTAAATAAGCTTGACATTTATTTAGTGGAAAATTGCTCATTCATAAAAAGCTCACTGGTAGCGATCATTGTCAGTAACAACGCAAAATGCGATATAGCCCTGTGTTGAGAAGCTGCCCCGGTAAATTGTACTACTACGGTACAGTACTAGACTACTGCTGTGTTCGTCTTGGTAGCGATTGCGTTGGTTGAATTGGATTTAACGTTCCGTTGTACGGTTTAGGCTGAAATTAATTATTTTCATGAACAGATTGACAACGTTTAGGCTGTGGCAATGAAGTTCAGGTTAGTAGTTAGATAGACTTTTGATTTAAGTAAGGGGAGTGCCGAACATTTTCTGTCGCCGTTTGACTTCCTAAACAGCTGTGTACTGTAGCTAGATGTTTTTGTAGTGTGTCTCGCGTAAGCTACAGCGTTGCAGTGAGCTACACTGGTTTGAAACCACAGGTAATGGTAATTTCACCAACAAATCGTTTTCTAATGTCAGAATAAATCCTACAACGAAAATGTATATGTGAGGAATGTTTATTTTAACGATTGAAAACAGATAACGCTACATCATAGACCACTGTAGTATGTGTTGCCCGGGAAACACAGGCTAATGTCATGATGCTAATACTTCAGTGAAATAGTAGACTACTGTTTCCGAAAGTAGATGTACTTCCTTAATAATATCAGCTTATATTGTACATTACACATCACAATTGTGTGTCATATCACAAAGTAAAATGAGTAAATAGTTATCACCCTGGCCTCTTTTCTTGTGGCGTTTCTGCAGCTGCCTTGCAGTAAAGCTATAGTTAGCCTAGCTATCCCCCAAGTTAACAGATGTGAAACGAATGTTCTGGCAAAGGTAGTCACGCGTGTTTTCGTGACGTTAGTGACGCAGTGACGTTAGTAACGTCAGTGACTGTGGCTAGCAAATTAGCCACCGTTAGCTTCACTTTTCGCCACAAAAACTTAACTTACGCTTAA
Organism: Osmerus mordax; assembly: GCF_038355195.1. Lineage (NCBI taxonomy): Eukaryota > Metazoa > Chordata > Actinopteri > Osmeriformes > Osmeridae > Osmerus > Osmerus mordax. The sequence goes on from NC_090075.1 coordinate 9,182,351, forward strand.
ACCATGCAACGGAACGTAAATTCCAATAGAAGCAACTCAATCGCTACCAAGACGAAACTTTTGACACCTACGTTGTCTATGTAGGCCAAGTATTTACTGAGTTTTAGGGGGGCAAAAAGAAATAAAAAATAAAATAATAATAATAATAATAATAATATATATGTGAGAGAACAAAGGTTGTGCTCTCGCCGAAGGCTTGAGCACACCCAATTAGGCAAAGAACTGGAGGGGTCCCTCCTCCACAGGGCTTCACTTCTGTTAAGGAGCTGGCCCTCACCAGCAATCAGGGTCGCCCCATGATGGAAGGAGTCGAAGGGGGCATTTCTTCAGACCCTGGTGGCAGCAGCTCGGAAACCCAGGCATAAATTTACATTTACATTTATTCATTTAGCAGACGCTTTTATCCAAAGCGACTTCCAAGAGAGAGCTTTACAAAGTGCATAGGTCACTGATCATAACAACAAGATAGCCACAAAAACATTGCGAGTAGCCAAAACATGAAGCACACATTATGAACAACCAAAGTAAGTTCCAAAGGGAAGAACCATAAGAGCATGGAGTTAAACAAGTTACAATTAAACAACATGAACCGCTATAAGTGCAAGTGTACCTGTGGGGAAAAAACAAGCAACAATAATAAAAACAATATATCACAGCGAGTACAACATTTTTTAATCAGTTACCACTAACCACAAGAGCAACAAGTCCACCACCACCCACTGTCGACCCCCTGTGCCATACCGAGGTAACAGTGAAGCTAATAGTCATACGCTAGTATGTATGCCATATGTGGTTGCTGAATATTGATCAAATAGGCCATTTACTTTCTCAAGTAGAGGTCCTAGATGATCAGGAAACTGTGTCTGCCTGCTCATAAAGCGCTTTGGGGGTACACTTGATTTTTTTTTTTTACCACTTGCAACACAGATGGTGAGAGTGTGTGAACGTGTGGCTGTGATTGAAGTGTCTGTAATGACTTGCTAATAGTGGTGGTCTGAACATGATGTAGCGGGGTATACACGTTTAAGATTAGGAATACTTGATCTATAATAAAGTATTTAGTTGACGGGACACCACCCCATGATTTGTTTAAAGGGACTGGGGAGACCTTGTTGAATAATAGCCTTCGTAATAATCAGCCTAATCTTAAGTAGTGAATTCTATGAAAGTAAAGCAGATCAGATAACGTGAGAGATACGCGAGTATTATACACAATGATTTAAGAAAATGTAATTATTATGAACAGATACCAGATAAGTTATGGGTTAGTTTGGCTAAAGCAGTACAGTAGGCCTAGATCAGGGGTGGGCAAACTTTTTGACTTGCGGGCCACAATGGGTTTTCAAATTTGACAGAGGGGCCGGGCCAGGTGCATTTGGAGGGAGTGTTTGGGCCGGATATACTAAAGCATTAAATGTAGTGTGTGCAAACCTCATAGCACAGTAAGAACACTACAACCCAATTTATTAACTGTCTTTCAAATGTGAAAAATAGCCCTTATCAATTAATAAATTTGTCTCAAGGAATATGCAAGATATGACATTTACATACTATTTCGCAGATACTGGGATGAGGAAATGTAAATAGATTCAAATAACACACGCACTGTGATTTATCAAGATTGCGTCTGTTTTTAATAAGTTTCAATTTAAGGTGCAAAGTTAAAGAAATCAACATTTATTGAAAAATGGAATCACTTTCAACATTCAAAACATATTATTACACAACGAAATACTCAAGCTCAATAATATCTACTTGTGTTAAACTCCGCAAAATCATAAATGGATTGTCTTGACCGCGCGCTCTACAAACTCGCCACGGAAGACCTCGCCTTCACGTGCAAACAGTACACGTGTATTGTTGCCAAGCACACAGACATGGGCTGTATTAAATATGCTACCTGTAGCTGAAAATTTAAATTAAGAGCAATGTGCGGCGTGTTAATTGAGCTACTGTACCGCTGCTGTGCGTAAATACGCATTGCTCTTAATTAAAAGACGCACTTCCAAACTTTTCAAATGCATTTTTTCAAAACACAGCAGAAAAACTCACAATTTCAGTGGGAACAGTGTTGTTGGTCTCCCTTTTTTGCCAGTGCATCAAAGTCTGGAGTTAGTTTTGTTGTGGCAATTCTCAGGACAGATCTGAGGTGTTGGTCAGTTAACTTGGATCTGTGATGGGCTTTGTTGATTTTCATGACGCTAAACGTGTTCACACACGTAAGTCGAGCCAAACAACACCAGCATCTTCTGCGCCGTCCTCCGGAGGTTTGGAAACGCGGTCTCGTTAAGTGAAGCGTAAAAGTCATTCAGTTTAAGAGACTTGAACTTCTCCTTTGATACGGAGTCAGACTGAAGATCGATCAGTTCTAATTGCAGCTCCTGCGGTGCTAATTCGGGGTCTTGCGACAGGGGACAGGACACCAGTTGAAGTGACTTGTCAATTTTTTCAAAATCACAGAACCGACGGCAAAATTCTCTGTGCAGATCGTCCAGTGATTTGCAGTATTTCTTCGCATTTCGGGCGGCCTCTTTCTGCACGGCTAGTGTGGGGAAATGTGCGAAAGATTTGTTTGACAGGGAAAGGGGAAAAAAGAAGGTTTTTACTATAATTTGGACAAGTTCGGCGGGCCGGATTAAAAAGCCTAACGGGCCGTACATGGCCCGCGGGCCGTAGTTTGCCCATGTCTGGCCTAGATTCTAATGATGGCGAGCACATGGGGAGGGGGAAGGGAGAGAGAGAGAGAGTGAGAAAGAGGAAGAGGTAGGCCTCTATAGCAACAAATGGACGATCAATGGCAACTGACCTAACGATGGTTAGGTTAAATCATTTGTAAACTGCAATCAAACATCAACAATTAAACCACAACATGCCCATATGTCACAAGTAAGAAATATTGCAAATCACAGTTACTTTTGTCGGTTTGAAGAAAGGAGTCAATGGTTCGTTATGTCCAACGAATAGAAAGCGGAATCTCGTTCCGGGCGCTCAGTGAATTTGCAAGTTAAGAGGAAAGTCAGAAATGACGCGTTTCACTCAAGCCCCCACCCCTCGCCCCTCGGCTTGAAGCAACGGCCCCGGTGGATGTAGGTGGTATTGCATTTCTTGTTAGACTTCCGGCTCTTCCGGTCGTTTTTATTCTATTAACTCCAGTCAACATTTACAAAACTATCTCCCCCAATAATTTTTTTGGATTCTCGAACCTGGCTCACACTATTAGCTTTTTCATAGAATCATTTTTCCTGATTTTTGTAGTTTGAAACCAATCCGAAATGGGTAAACTAGCACCCCATTTATTTGCTTACGTCAATAAAAGTTGCCTGCAAATGTGCTCGCGGATACTAACAGGGCACGAAAAGTTCACATTGGCCGATAGCCGATTTACCTGGAGCTGAATGAGCCATATTGAATGAGCACAGGGAGAAATGGCTTGAGTTACCTGCCCTGTTGTAGCAAGTTTAGCAAATGGTTGTCTCACATACATGAAATGTTGTTAATATAGTTTATTCCCGTTATTTAAAAACAGATTTTTCTGTCAAGAACGTTTTTACGTTCATGACATGATGGCAAATATTATATTATGTTAAAGATCCTGTAAAGTGGACCTGAAAACAAGTTTTAAGTTCGCCACACCACAGAATAATGTGTTATTAACTACCCATCCAAATTAGAATGAAAAAAGAACACCAAGTATGTTAAATTAGGCTTTGAAATCGTGAAAAAATCAGCAGTCTTCTCTGCTTGAGACTGGGGGGGCGTGTCGCCTGAAGGAGCTGAAGCTCCGCCCCTCGCTGCCTAGTGCCTACCTCCGACCCAGATAATAGACGCTATGTCAAGCTGAACAAAACCATATATAGGCTGCAAGGTGAACCACGAAAAGTCTTTTAGAAAATGATTCCCGCTCCACAGTCTGGCATCTACACAATCTTTAGCTCATAAAAAAGAACGATTCGTGCTTAGCTACCAAAAAAAAGTTTGTCGTGATACACTGCGGCTGCAAAAGTGCGTGTGAGACAGGCAGATGTTCATGTTTTTCTGCAGGACTGTGTTGTACAGACTTATGTCGTTGTTGTAATTGTGCCAACACAAAAGAAACTGAGAAACTGGGAGATAACTGTCCTGACACTGACAGTGAGGACTGAGTGTCCTTAATCTGTTATTCCTTATTATGTTTTGTACAGTTTTATATATCATTTCATATTTTTCATTACGATTGTTTTTATGGTTGATATGTGTTTTAATTTGTGGAAGAATGAATGAATGAATGTTACAACAACGACATAAGTCTGTCTCTCCCCCCCCCCCCCCAGGTTAATGTAATGGCCTAGTTTAATAACTAATGTAATATTGCACATATTTTCGTACTATTTCCCCTAAAGCAATAAGGTTAGGCTACTTAGAGACCTTCCACTCATAAAGTATGTTCTAAATGGCATAAATGCTGCCAATTATTAATTGACGTATTAATAATTGACGTTGGTCAGTAGCCTATCGATTAAGGTACTCGAAAGCATGTACACTGTCTGCTTCATTTGAGCTTGATAGGCTAAGCATTCTGTAGCAAATAATAACAATAAACCCACTATTTATTAATTAAAACTACTTCTGCATAGTAATGCACTGAAAATACAAACGTAAGCAAAGGCAGCAATCGCTATCGAATCAACAGACATGTGCAATTTACCTAGCAGGGGAATAATACAGATCACCAGTTAACTTAATTTAAATTAGCAAGAATATAGACTAATACAATAACAGGCTTAAATTAACTGACAAGTTAGCTATACGACTTCTCAAAGACACACAATCTCAACTGCGGTGTGATGCGCGTATCCATGCTATTCTCCGACATGCACTCTAACAATCACATAGACGTCCTAAGATTTTGTACAGCCCTATTTCTGATACCATGGCGGCAGAAATGTAGTCGTGGCGGGCCGCCACGGCAAAATAAACATAGGAAACACTAACGTGCAAGGTCCCATCCTCTTTTTGACAACCATATCCATCCATGTTGACAAAAAGCAGCTACCTTATTGGTGTAGAAGGATCACGTGTCGAACCGCGCCACCAAAATCCTATTACGCTCTGAAGAAACTAGTTCTGCATAAAACATAGACGCATCGACAATCGACTGGAATTTCAGCAACAATTTTTTTTTGGTAGCTTAGCAGGACTCGTTCTTTTTTATGAGCTAAAGATTGTGTAGATGCCAGACTGTGGAGCGGGTTGAAACGATAACAGGGTTCACCTTACGGCCTAATAGGCTAGAATTAGAATTTATTTGTTCAATGACTGAAACATACAGATGCATATTAATGAAATGTTCCCCTGAGCTGTAACAGTAAAAATGGACACCAGAGACAGCAGACAGTGAGCTCTCCAACTAGGCTACTTCTAACACATTAGCTACCATTTCACCAAAATACCATCATTCTACACCGAGTAGCCTATCAATTTTTAGCGGTTTGCACTAACTCATAGCAGAGATACCTCTGGTAAAGTTATCTAGTATAATTATAACAAGCACACAGAACAGAGTGATGAACTGCTGGCAGTGGTGGATTGTCCAGGTGCGACCGGGAGGAGGAACGGCCGGGAGGGCGATGCTTGGTACGGCTCCGCGCTGCAAGAGAAGCCGTGTGTCCGCGAACCCCGTCTGTCTCTGGTCCATGTTAAAACTATCCGCTGTGAAATGGTCACTGCATTTACTCATTTAGCAGACTCTCTTATCCACTGCAGAGGCGGCTGTTGGAGTTTATCCGAAGCTTTCCATCAGCGTGGCTCTTCACAAAATCTATCCACCTATTTTTCCTTTCATTATCAATAGGGAACTTAAATGGCGTTGCAGCGCAGCTGGAGTTCTTGCATCCAGGGAAGATGCAGTTGCGGTTGGTGGGAGACATCCTGAAGCTAGCTAGCTAGCTGATGTAGGCTACAATAACAGTACAGCAGGAGGAGCCATTCAGTGATCTGATGTAGATAGGGCGAAATGACGTAGATAGGGCATTTTTTGGCTCCGCCCATTAAAACCTGATCTGAAAACGGAAGAGAAACTGTTCTTCGGTTTAACTCCACATTTCAGTGCGACAAAGTTTTAGCGCTTTGCACATGCTTTCAGGAACTCATTTCACACGTATATAATGTACTTAGAAGCAAAACATGGAATTTACTTTACAGGATCTTTAAGCGTGAGCATAGATTGTTGACATGTCTATCTGGAGCAAAGACGTAGATTAATACTTATACTGATACTGATACTGATAACCACAATAAGAAATGATATAAATATGATTAGTCTTGCCTTCAGAAGCTTTTGTTAAACACACCCATTATTCTTTTTTTAAATCATGTCATCAAGCCAGACTGCTTTTGTTGGACAATGAAGGTCCTCACTGACTGTCACCCCTACTTATATCTGATGGAAACATCTTGTATATAGGCCTAGTTCTGTTAATATGCCCCTTTCAAAGGCACATTTTAAATAAAGTATATTTTAGACACTTCTCAAGCTTTTATTTATTACATTATTTCCAAGTCTGATCACGTTATATCCATTAATAGGCGTTTGGTTTTGTAGGTTGAACATATAAAACACAGGCCACATTTCTACATTGATATGTGAATTTCATGGCATTTCGTTTGAATATACAGTTCACAGTAAGCTATGGTAAGTCTGCATTATGGATTTCTGTTACCAAAATAACTATTAAGCTTTCTTTGCCTGGCGAGAACAACGACAGAGCTAGGTGTTCATGTTAACAGTTTATTTAATCCGATACAATGCGTTGGAAATCATACTCAAATCACAAGAAAAAAAGCAACATGTGATGAGTTCCATCTAGAATAGCCCTATATTTAGCCCTATAGCCTATTTCTAAAAACCAAGTGAAAGGAATACTATACAGTGACAGAATACATTTCCGTAAAGTTTGCATAATTTCTCTGGAGAATTTTCTTTCGGAGCTAGGGAAAAAAAGAGCCACTGTTTAAAGCTAGACCGGAAGACTCGGAAGTGGAAAGATGGCGCAGTCCAGTTTCGCGCTCTCGCTTGCCTCACTGCGCCACTGAGCACTTTTCATAGAAATGAATGGGGACGCCATCTTGGAAGACAAAAGTTGCTTCCTCTAGTAATATTAACTCTATGGTTTCACTTCAGTTATTCCTACGAGCAAGCGGGGGTGATTGTACGTTTGAGGGTTTTATACTCCAAAGAACAGGGGGGTATCCATGTGAAGGTGAACTCGGTCATTGGTCAGTTATTCCCCACCTGGGCGTCATCCTGAGATTTGCCTAGAAGTGTGAAGTGGCTGCTAGCTTTGAGTTCCGTTATTTCAAATGTCCATGGAATGCTTAAACTTCAGAATATAACAATACAACATTCATAAATGGTTTTGTTAGTATGACACAATTATTTTGGATCTACAATTGACTAACCTAACTCTTCCTGAAGGGAAGTCATACTCAAACATCAATTAAACAACGTTCTAAGTAAATGAGAAAAGCACTCATTATAACACATTAACTACTGTCATTGAAATAGTGTTCATGAGCCATGTAGTCCTTGAGAATATGTTTGTAAATCCACAAAAGAAAGTTCTTCCTTAGAAATCCTTTGTCTGATACTATGAGGCTGTGTGGCCTCTGTTCCTGACCCCATGCTGGGCCAGAAGCTTTGAAGCTCCTGCTCTGGGAGATAAGGACAAAAGGGGGAAGACCCTTTCCTTGTTGGGGGTAGGAGAAAGGTGTGGATGGTACCATGCTTTGTCTGTTGACTCTCTGCTACAATGAGACACAAGACCTTACAGTGCTAATTTCAAATATGACTCAATTGATTAAATTGCTATGGTGTTAAACTCAGCAGGAAGAGGAACTTCTTCCTCCCCCTGAGCCTAGGGCCTCCACTTCAAGACAAAGACACAAGGTATAAGCAATGAACCTTGAAACACAGTAGTCAAATGGACACCTTCAACTTTCTCCAAGTGTGCCTTGCAAAGGGACAATGTTCTTAATTTGTTTCAGGTTGGAGCAGACAATGTGAGGGCCCTGTATAAAAGAACCCTGGAGCACGATATAGAGTATAAGAGGCGTTTAAGTAAGGCTGGTTTTAAAAAATGCTATAAAAGTGAATGAAACATCCAAATTCAATTAAAGTAGTGAAATGATCATTTATTTAACTTGTGAAGAGCATTGTACGGTACCATACACGTTCTTTTTGGTTTGAAATGTTTTGGTTGAAGGAAACCCAAATTTCTGATATGGAAATAATTAGAAAATGGGTCAAAGCAACCCAAGGACAACAGAAGGGGTTAAGGGGAGACACCCCACTGAATAGGGATAACATATCAACATGACACTACATAAAAGTACCCGTAGCGAAATAACGCAACACTATGCATACAGTCTGTGGGACTGTGAGCACACGGCTTCGATGTGTCGCATTGGCAACATACGACTCAAGAAGTTGGCAAAGATAAGTAATTCCCTTGGGAATCTATATCTTTCATAAAGATAATCATCAGGGAATGCCAAAGGGTTTTGTCGGTCTCTAAATGTTCTGGCTCTTCTGAGCGCACCTCTCACTATCAGCGCACCAAGCTCCACAGAATCCTCTATGAAGCCATTATCCTCAAGAATTGAGTTAGAGAGCGGGGCTTTTATACCGGTTGATCTCCGATCTCCAACTTAACCTGCTCCTGACCAGGTTAGGCTTTCAGCATGTGTTACCATGGCGATCTACCCCGGTAACAAGTGATCTACCGTCGTGATACAGAAAACTCCGGGTTGAACCTGAAGTTACCTCGTTACACCAAATCTTGATTCGTAGTACAGGCAACTGGTGTCGCTTTTATGTAACCAACATGTAGATAAATCTTGTCCATGTTCACCAAATTTGGCAAAGATGACCTTCAAACCAACCTAACAAAAGATATCGGATGGATTTTTTTTTTTCTAAACAATTTTTCCAATACATCCAAATTGGCGCTTAGCCACCAAACAGGAAGTTGCTTTGTATGCTCTTTGATGCATTTATACCAAACTCGGTAAATGTACTCTGAACCCAGTTCTGCAGATTTCCAAAAGGTTTTTGTGTCATTTGCCTTGCGGGACTGCTTGGCCTCCTTTATTGCAGCTGTATTTGACATGTATTATTGATAAAGCAATGTCAACACTTGTTTAAATAAACAATAATGAGTTGTGTTTGCAGGTAACATTGTAAACTACATATTATGTCAAAATCTCAAATTCCTATGGAAAGTTTCATAATGTATCCAATAATTTAACAATTATGGGGAGATCCTAGCATTGGCGGAAATACCAGGGGGGTGGGGGGGACATGACCCCCCCCCCCCCAGTCCTAGGCAAAATACAATTTGTCCCCCCAATATATATTACAACGTAGGTAATGTGTTACAGCACTACTTTTGATGTCCCCTCTCAAAAATTGCAATTGAGAACATTTCATGTAATTGTCCCCCCCAAAGTATATATGATATTTTTGCACCTGGATCCTAGGTACTCAAACACACAGCATGGTTGTATTTATGGTCATCTATTGATTGGTATCAGGCATAGGCGTAAATTTAGGGTGGGACAGTAGGGACATGTCCCCACCAATGTTAGGAAACATGTAATGGTCCCCACCAATAATTGCGAGTCTAAACATATTTTTTTCATTCTTTTAACATTTCTGAATTTGCTACTTAACTCTGAAGGTCAGCGTTACTCCTGATTGGCAGGAGAGCGCTGATCACAATGTGTACCAGCCTGTCAGTGTCAGTGGTCAGGTGAGCATCGAAGCGAGACTGTGACAAATAATATGGAAGAACAATAATAATATTGATAATATCCAAGTTATTTGACTGTGAGAAGAGATTTAATGATTATTTCTGGCAGGCTAATCCTGTAAGCTATATGTTAACATTGAGTGAATAATAAATGATAAAATCAAATTATATTACACAGTTAACAAGCCTTTGCTAACTCTGGAACACAACTACGGAATTGTCTGCTTGCTAGACTAGCTATCGGACATTCATTTGTCTTGAATGGACACTATACCGTAGTTGCGGTCAAAGCTATGCTAGCTAGTACCTGCAAACTTGTAAAAGGATTTGTTAAGTATTTGGTAAAACTGTGTCCCCACCAATGTTCTAACCAAACCTATGCCCTTGGTATCAGGTGTACATGAGCATCATGTGTCGGATTGATGCGTATCAATGTGTGTGGTGATTAGATGGAAGATGGGAGTTGTGCTCTTCTTCCTCCTATATAACTCTACAGCCAGATGGCTGGTTTTAAAGTATCTGTGCAGATCTAATTACTCTGTATGCACTATATTTATTCTGATTCAATATGTGACATGCAGGTGATGCGTCATGGTGTGGGCCTGTCTACCAGCTCAGACAGTGAGCTCATCACCCAACTGTTGGCTCTGACACCACCAATGGAGGAGCTAGATGCTCCTGACTGGGTTGCCAGGTAATTCACAAATCTCAAATTAGCAAATGCATAGATAATACTTATGACAAGTGGTATCTAGTTACCTTGCTTTTGTTATTTATTCTCTTACAGGATAAAGAATCTGATGACTGAAACGCCTACTTCCTACTCCTTGCTAGTGATGTATACAGATGTAATCTATGCTATCCGTGACCCATATGGAAACCGACCCCTCAGTCTTGGACGCCTTGTCCCCATTTCTAAACTCCACACATCAGGTATAGAGACACTGAAAGTTTGTTTGTTTCTGCAGAAAAAAATCTAAATTAATCAACCAAATAATGTTAATGAGGCAAGTTATCTAAGTAACAGGCATTATGCTTGGATCTAAGGCAATCCCTGATTTGGCAAGCTGGTTTCTAGGGAGAATGAATCATTAACTGCTCAGTTATATCACTCTCACTAGGTGCTGGAGAAGGAGATACAGAGGGCTGGGTGGTGTCATCAGAGTCTTGCAGCTTCCAGTCCATTGGTGCCAAGTATGTTATCACCTGACCTCTCTTTGCCTCATTGCCATAGCAAAGTCTGGCCCCATGGCTCATGCACTGCAATCCCTGGTTGTGTGCTCCTCAGGTACTACAGAGAAGTCCTCCCAGGAGAGATAGTACAGATCTCAAAACATGGAGTGAAGACCTTGAGTATTGTTCCCCGCCCAGAGGGAGATCTCCCAGCCTTCTGCATATTTGAATATGTTTACTTTGCCAGACCTGACTCCATATTTGAAGGTACATTTAGTGGCCTCAAATTGGCCAAAACTGCAGCAATCTTCTCATTATACAACAAATACATACAATGGCATATGTACAGTTTAACAGTACAAAACATGTATGTCATTTTGGATGCCAATGTCTGCTAAATGAATACATGATACTACAAACAGGACATACTATTTTGTCATATATTAATGTGAACAAACAGTCAAGTTGATGCAACACTAGTAGCAGTTGCACTAAGTGTTTCCTCTTGATGTCTCTAGGTCAGATGGTTTACACAGTAAGACAGCAATGTGGCAGACAACTAGCCATTGAGTCTCCCACAGATGCAGATGTTGTCAGCACTGTGCCAGAGTCTGCCACCCCTGCAGCATTAGGTTACGCACAACAGGTGAGTGAAGTGAAGCTACGAACTGAATGTATACATTTGTACTATGAACACATACTTTGACTTGTTTAAACTAAGAATACAAAGACAATGCACTTATTTGTTAAAAAGTGTGTGTGGAGAGGAGATGGGGGGGGGGTTTCAGTCTTTATGCTTATATTCCCTCTCTGAAGTCTGGGCTACCATATGTGGAGGTTTTGTGTAAGAACCGATATGTTGGGAGGACGTTTATTCAACCAAATACACGACTGAGACAACTAGGAGTGGCAAAGAAGTTTGGTGCACTGACTGACAACTTTTCTGGCAAGCGAGTGGTGCTTATAGACGATTCCATTGTCAGGGGCAACACAATCTCCCCCATAATCAAACTGCTGAAGGAGGCAGGGGCAACTGAGGTGAGAGCAACAAAAGAGCAATCCAAAGTAGTTAGAAAATGTACACAGTACACAAATACATTAATACACAGTACACAAAAACTGACTTAAGTACAATCGATGTCAATTTATCTTTCCTTTACTAATGCACTTTTACTAACCATGGCTCACATGGTCTATAATAATTTTTACCACAGGTTCATATCAGGGTAGCTTCTCCTCCAATAAGGTTCCCTTGTTACATGGGGATCAACATTCCTACCAAGGAAGAGCTCATTGCCAACAAGCCAGAGTTCAAGGACATAGCTGGCTACATTGGTAAGAGAATTAACATAGCCAGTTGGTGTTTATTTTTTTACATTTAGCTTTTTAAATGAAGGTGATTGTTGACAAGGCCTTATCATTTTCCGTAACATCTGTAAGGAGTTATTTGATTCAGACACAATTTGATGTTTTACAGGTGCCACCAGTGTTCAGTACTTGTCAGTGGAGGGCCTGGTGTCAGCTGTTCAGGGAGGGATCCCATCCCTCCTGGAGAAGGATGAGATGATCGACTCAAATAACAAAGCAAATAGAAAGGTTGGCCACTGCACTGCTTGCCTGACAGGGAAATACCCTGTTGAGCTGGAGTGGTAATGACACAACCCCACGACCCGCCCAGGTTGGAGGAGAGAATAGATGCCGAATAACGTTTTTAGTATACGAGGTATCAATTAAATTCAAATCTAACCAAGTGCCAACAGTTAAGTAAAATAATACCTGTTTTCCTGATCTGAAAGAATGCTGTGGGTTGATTGAAATTAATCTGTTGTAACTCATCATTGCACTACAATAATAGTATTCACAGCAATATTGTTTAGCATAAACTGAAACCATCCATTCCTCCATTGGGATCTTTGAATTTCATATTCCTTTATTAAACCTGCAAATCAGTGTTTGATGCATTGTCCCATGTAGGAGGAAATTGTTGCCAGATTGGTTAGTTTAAAATGCAATTAGTTAAAACCAAAAATTTGAGTTTATAAAACTCTTCTAAATATAAAACATCTCGCAGAATTACCTCACTTGTGTTACATGATTGTTAATAGGTGTTTTGCATGTATTTTTTATAATAACCATACCATACCAAACCTTTCTCTTTACCTAAATACTTACTGCTGTGCCATCATTGTTCAAAGTGTATATTATCGGCACCTGGACAGATAGGGCTTCATTTTGGATTTAACATGGGTATGTGTATGTATCAAACTGAATAAAACTGATTATTGACAATGTGTTTGTGCAATGCTTCCACCTTGCAACCAGGCCTTCTCAAGTTGCTACTGGACCGAGGGGGTCATTGGAGTGGCACACTGGAAGGCAGATCCTGGTGACCTGAGAGACACATCTTTCTTCCTGCTGTGTTAGATGTAGGCCTACCGCTTTTAGCGTTTTGTAAATGAATTAAAACAGGTCGCATCGCAACGATTATTTGCACCCGTACAAATGCTCCCAAATATATTTTGAGGTTGCACTAATTTTATTGTGAAAATACCTTAAAGTAAAATAGACCTGTTTATGATTTAATGAAAAATAGAAAAGAAATGTATTTTGAAAACAGTCAATCTACCCTGGAACTAAAACACTCAAGTACTCCTTATCTGAATTCCAGCATCCGAAATCCTGATGTGACTCAGTTCAGTCTCTCCACAGAATGGAATCGGACACCGCTAGCCACACTGCATCCATCTGTAGAATGTCACTCAGGACATGCCTATCCATAATTGTCTCACACGACTCATCCATGGCAACGGCATTGAGTCCCCAGACAACCCCTTATTATTGACAGCCTCAATTAGTCTAGTCTAGCCCTTCAACCAACATAAACCCTTAAGGAAGACAAGGAAAAACTTCCAGCATAACTCATTGACAAAAATCTTTTGAAACCTTGGAAGGAGAAATTCAGTGCAGTACTGTTACAGGTAGAGGCATAACTAGTTAACATTGATTAGTTTGACATTTCAACACCTCATTCATCATCAAAATTACCAGTAAATGTTAACAGGTAGGCTTATACCTTCTGCCTACCTGCACAGCGGAATAATGATTCAGAGGAATGAACGGACATTTAGACGTTTGTCTCTTTAGCCATCAATGCGTGGCATTATTTATTGAAAGTATAACATGCTTCTCTCCGTGAGAGTCAGGTAACAAGTGAAGAGAGAGAGGGTGAACATCCCCCTTTATAAGATCATCAGTCACACGTGCCTCCTCCTGGACAAATATAATTACATACATACATTCATACACTTATCCACTCTCAACAGTAAAATCACAAACTTTAGTGTTTGTCATTCTGTACTGGAGATTGCCTCAAGTTTAGCTAGCTACAGTAGCGGCATTTAATTTGTAAAGGGATTGGCAAAATGTGTTTCAGACTAGTAGACTGCAGTATATACTGCTATATCACAGAAATCACTGGGGACAAAATAAATAAAATGATTTATGACATTAGATTGAAAGTAAACTATAAGTTGGTGAAATAAACATTATATACCTGTAGTTTTAAACCAGTGTAGCCCACTGTCACTGGTAAGGAAAACAATTCCACAACTGTTCTAGGAAGCCAAACGGCGCTAGTACATTTTCGGCACTCCCTTAGTTTTTCGGCTCTCCCTTATTTTTGCAAATGTGAAACAATCTGACTACGAACTTGAATTTCCAGTGTGCCAAAGCCTAAACTGTAAATCTGTTCACTAAGGTTTCCTCTACAGCGCTGGAAAACAGCTAACATTTTCCAGTTGGGACTTTTGAGGTATTTGAGTTTATGTCCGACGAGTGCTCCTGTTTTAGGGCTACATTCTGAGCGTTGACAAACTGCCCTTTGCTATAACTAGTTAGCTTGCCACGGACATTTCTCTCCCGGCTGCACAAAAACAATATAGAGAGATTAGGGAAAATAGTGCCTTGTGTTCGCCCATTTAGTCCGATCGACCTCATAATCGGTTTCCATTAGGGATGTGCATCTCCATCAGGACGATGCAATACCCATCTCGATGCACTGCCAACGATCCAATACATTAAAGATACATAAAAGCAACTACTAATGCCATACGATACAATTCACCCCTATTGCGATCAGTAGCGGAGACAGAGGGGTGTCCGGGGTGGCACTGGACACCCCTGACATCTGATTGGCCACCCCGGGTGCCACCCCAAAATTTAATTTGCTACTGGAAATTTGATGCTGATTGACATCTCATTTGACCTCTTGTTGAAAGAAGAATTTATTTTGCTGCGTTGCATTATTCAAATCGAAGAGAGACGTTTGTTGTGAGATACAGAAGAATAAGAACAGACAGCAGAATAGACAATATTTCCACAGCTCCACAAGCTCTTTTCGTGATTGAAAAAGGCATAATATTTGAAGTAAGTTTTAAGGTCTGCATTGGGTTTAGGTGTCCTGAACATTTTTTACGAATGTTGATTAGCCTACAGTAGCTGTGTAAGTTAATGTTAGTACTTCGACTCCAATAACAGACAAACTGACACAGTCAGTAGGCTTGTACTCCGATTTTACAGTTTGCTTGTGCTTGTGCGGCATATATTTCAAAGCAGTTTATAATCCGGTTTTAAAACAAAAAAGTGGCTTCGTCTCAAGATCTCTACAGACCGTGCAGCTAATTTAATGCTCAACACTTGAACAGGGGCTTATTACTTGACAGAGGAATTATTTAGGCAACACAGTAGTCTCAGTTACACTATCAGGGCTTGGTAATACAGTGACTTGCTAAAGTAGGCAAATGGCTAGTAGAACATAACATTTCATCATAATTTCAGTTAATCAAACAGCTGCAAGACCCAGTGAAATGTTATAGGCTAGCTAGCTCTAGCAAAAATAACGCTAGCATCGCTAACAACATTACTAATTCAACTTTGGTAGTGTAACCGAGCTCTTTGTAAGTTTGTTTTAGATCTAATTGTATATGATTGTGTGGACAATAAGACACGGACGCGGTCTCTTTTCATAACTTGTATTTTACCACTGCTCTTCTTGGCATCGCTATTCGAACAGCCCTCACTGATTTTACAAATGCTTTCAGCATCAAGCCTACGGCAACTCCCGAGGGACAAAACACCCTTGTCCGTTGTCACATAGAAAGGTCTGCTACAGTAGGCTATCCTCAGGATTTGCAAGTCAGCTAAACTTATACTATATCTAAAATAATTTTGTAGACATAACAATGGATTCTGCCACTAAATGAGTGACTTTGCTTTATTTCTGGACATACTATCCACAACCGAAGTGTGTTACACAATGCTGTAGATCGCCTATACTCGTGCATTGCTCTTGGTACCCAGAATGCCCTGCGGCAAGCTGAAAAGCTACTAAATTAAGGGCATTAGCTTAGTTAAATAAGCATTGTTTGGAGTTCTATAGTTGTGTTCGTTCTGTTTTGAAATGTGTAATGCTATGGCCTTTAGATCATTTGAGTGTTCACCCTGATCGGGAATGTTGTCTAGTTAGATGGCAAGTAATCAATCGTGAGCACTGGTGCAGAAAATACAGAAATGAGAAAATACCCGCAAGCTGAAATGAATTTCAAAAATGTGTGTGTCACACAAAAGAGGCAGTGTGGAAACTGAACTGCATCATCTAACAATGCTAAGAGCTGAAATACAATGCGGGAGAAGCTTAAGGTTGAACTGTTAAACAGAAGAAAAAGTAGGCCTAGGCTAGCTAGTCATAAAAAGAATATTATAGTCTTAACAGTTGAAATTATAGTTGGGATAGTAATAGCAGTAGCAGATGTAGCCTATCATTGAGTGCGTTTACTCGGCTTTCTTAGTAGGATTCAATGTGTTGATTGAATGAAACATACAGCAGTAGGGCCGATACAAGAAGACACGGCGACACTTTGTTGCAGAAGGATGATGGTGCAAGTTCTGTCCATGGAGCATACAAAGATTAATAAAAAGAATCATGTAGACGCGCTTATTGAGTAATCGCATAACTAATTACACATGTAAACGGAGTACTATCCTCTCCCAGGACCTCAAGTGGGAACTGAACATCGGCTCCCTCATCAAGAAAGCACAACAGAGGATGTTCTTCCTTCGGCAGCTGAAGAAGTTCAACCTGCCAAAGACAATGATGGTGCACTTCTACTCAGCCATCATTGAGTCCATCCTCACCCCCTCCATCACCGTCTGGTACGCTGCTGCCACTGCCAAGGACAAGAGCAGGCTGCAGCGTAACATCCGCACTGCTGAGAAGGTGATTGGCTGCAATCTGCCTACCCTCGAGGACCTGCACACCTCGAGGACCCTGAGGCGAGCGAGGAAGATTGTGGCCGACTCCTCCCACCCTGGACACTCGCTGTTTCAGTCACTCCCCTCCGGCAGAAGGCTGCGGTCCATCAGGACCAATACCTCACGCCACAAAAACTTTCTTCCCTTCCGCTGTTGGCCTCTTCAACAAGGCCAAGGGACCACACTGACTCAAATGACATCCTGCTTAAAACACACTGCTTTTTGCACTGCATTACAAAATTGTATCTTGTACATTTGTATTTTTTGTAATATTTGTATTTTTGTATTTTTAATATTGTAATTTACGGCAATTTATATTTTATTTTATTGTATATTTAATTCAATTCAATCCCACTTAGTACTGCTAGTTTATGTACCCTTAGTTATAGATAGTCCACATATTTAAATTTTAGGTCCCTATATGTTTATTGTATGCACCTTCCTGCCAAAGCAAATTCCTTGTCTGTGCAAACTTTCATGGCGAATAAATCCCATTCTGATTCTGAGTAGAATAAAACAGTTCCATTAGCAATAGTAGTAAAAGAGATATTAGCAGCACCTGCAGTCACCTCTTGTAAATTGTATTAGGTTGAAATACTATCAAACTCTGTCTTGTGACTCCACTAATCAGCTAATACCAATCACCTGCGTGAGACTGAGTGGTGCGTGACTGTCGTTGTCACGGTGATGCAGGGCCGGATTAACCATTAGGGCAACTGGGCACTTGCCCAGGGGCACATGACATCTAAGGGGCCCTGGACAATGTCAACTAAAATGTTATATCACGTTATGAACGCAGTCATGACTTTCCTTAATGTGAGTACTTTATTGCAACTCGTTCGATCAAAATGTTATGTTAAATCACGTCAAACACAGTGTTTGTGTTGTCTAGTAGCCAGTGCCGCCGCTCCCATAACGCTCACTACGCGCTGTGCGTAGGGCACCAACTCCTGAGGGGGCACCAAAAAATAGCCAACTGAAAAATCATCATAGTTATAATACTTATAATAACGATATTATTTTAGTATAGAAATATTAGACACGTATATTACAAAACAGGCAGAACAAGAGATGTATTTAAATGCTCACAAAAAGTTACGATGGTGCCTATGAAGGACCAAACCTGCCATATTTACAAATGAATGAATGAATAAATAAATGTCCACATCCATGCATTTAGACAGAAATAAACGAATATATGTATTCATTAATGCACAATTGTCAAACAATAGTTACATATATTCTACATTTATGTATGTATTTATTTTTGTATTCATTTATTTATTCATTTATGAATTGATTGAATGATTTATATATTCATTTATTTATTCATTTATATATTCATTCATTCATTCATTGACGTGAATGCCTGGGACACACTGGCTGCGAAGCGCCCTGAAGCGCCACAATCTGCTACGAATGGCGCGATGCTGTTCACACTAGACGCGCATTTCTCCACGCCGGTCACCAAGCCTTTCACCTTGTCTGAGCTTTCCTTTTATACATGTCAAGCTGACATGGTACATAAACATGGCACAGGCTACAGTCTAATTAGGCAACTTGTTGCTCCAACCCGTTGCAACAGCATCCCATTCCCAACATAACGTGGCAACGTTTGGCTTTTGTTGCCGTAGTCTTTGTAAAATACGTGCTGTGGGGAATACAACTCCATGTAGGACTAAGCTACATATCATCTTCGATGATTAACTTTGTGTCGTCAATCTTCACAAATTTCTCTTCTGCTTGATTGGGGGCTATGACAGATCGTCTATCTTGCTCTTACACACAGGACAAAAATGTTGGTTTGACAATTAACAATCAGGATTTTTTATTTTTAAATGTTTACATTTTGAGAATTGATCGTAGACAGTTGTCTGTTGAATCCAACAGACGTACACATTTGTTCAGAGCCCCACGAAAGCGAGACAAAGTCCAACTCTCGCCCCATAGAGACCAATGCAAATCTGGTGACGAAAATCGCTAATCTCTGAAAATAGCATGAAATCTTCACTAATCTCAATATCTTTTTCAAACTTGTGTCAATAAATCTCAAATATACACCAGATTATTCTAATAATGTCTGGCCTACTTCCACCCCCTTTACTTTTCCAATAAAGTTTTGAATAAAATTCCAATTAATTGCTAATCTATGAAAATAGCATGAAATCCTCGCTAATCAATATCTTTTCAGACTTGTTTCAAAAAATCTCAAATGCACACCAGATTATTCTAATAATGTCTGGCCTACTTCCACACCCTTTACCTTTTCAATAAAACTTTTTTTTAAATGATAGAAAATCGCTAATCTCTGAAAATAGCATGAAATCCTCGCTAATCTCAATATCTTTTTCAAACTTGTTTCAAAAAATCTCAAATACACACCAGATTATTCTAATAATGTCTGGCCTACTTCCACAGCCTTTACTTTTTCAATAATGTTTTTAAAAGAATGATAGAAAGTCGCTAATCTCTGAAAATAGCGTGAAATCCTTGCTAATCTCAATATATTTTTCAAACTTGTGTCAAAAAATCTCAAATATACACCAGATTATTCTAATAATGTCTGGCCTACTTCCACACCCTTTACTTTTTCAATTATGTTTTTAAAAGAATGATAGAAAATCTCTAATCTCTGAAAATAGCATGAAATCCACGCTAATCATCATAACTCAAGTCTTTATTATTGTGGTATTAGTCATTTATTAAAACAAAGACATTATTTTTAGTGCAGGACATTTTCAGACACCGTCTGTTGCAGGCAAGGCATTTCCAGTCTGTTTCTTTTCTTGCGGCGTTGAACTCTCTGTGGGTCATGTCATGTTGGGTGTGCGTAGGATTTGAATTTCCCTTCCATGACAAATTATGGCAACCCAAACAACCTTTTTAATGCACTATGAGTAACCTATTCTTTACAGCAGCAACCCAGTCATCCCAATGGGCCTCATAAACCAATATCTTCTAAGTTATTTCTTACATTTGTTCTTAAGAAAGTTCTTAAGAAAAGTCTATGTGTGATTCATGACGTGTTCCTAAACAGCAGAATTGTTCGCAGGTGTGGTCTTAGAATGATGAATCCCAATATGTCGTAAATTGAAAGCTTGTGCCCTGTGAGCATAGGTAAACCCCGTTAATTCCCATAAAAGTCCATGAGATGGCAGGGTCGTGTGCACACTCGTCTCTACCATGTCGAAAAGACTTGGTAAAGACGGTGGAGGCCTCGACTCTAAAAGAAAGAAAAACTTCAGTAATTCTGAAGCGTAGGTACAGCTGCAAGAAGTTAGTGAATAACGACGCATCATATTTAGTTCCGTCAGCGGTGGATACAAAGCAGTAAATACACCAGTGTGTGGAGTAGTCCTAGTGTGTGGAATAGGCCTACTTTGGGCCTATAAATACCGTGATCAGTCATTATTATTGGATGGAAAGGTTCCCCGTTAACATAATTGATGTGAATTGAAGGCAAAGCAAGGTTAGTTTATTTATATAGGCCTAGCACAATTCATACACAATGGCAAGTGCTTTTCAAATGAGCAGAAGTGTAAGTGGTGTGTATTTATTAAAACAAACAAACATATCATTGTGTAAAATAATGAAAATTATTAGTTGCAAAATTATAAAGGAGAGAAATATTCAATTTTTTATTAGAACAGATGAAAACGGCATAACTACTTATTTTGCGCAAACATGTCAGCTCTCAATTGTGTGTAAGTGTACTCTTGGGTGTGCGTAAATTCTGTTCTTACCTAAGTACAAATCCCAAATAAGAAAACATTGGTGAATGCCAGAATCATCGTGAAAACTGCGTAAGTGGGGTTTAAGAACAAATTTGTTCTTAACCCTTGTGTTATCTTCGGGTCATTCTGACCCATCAGTCATTGTGACCCACCGTCGTATTGCGACAAATTTACCTCATACAAAAACAAAGTGAAGCATTTTCTTTTAACTGTCGGGCTGTCTCAGACCCCCCACATTGGAATGGTTAAAAGAAAATTATTTTTATTTGTTTTTGTATTGGGTAAAATTGGGTAAACACAATGATGGTTCGTTATGAACCTTTGGGTCATGTGACCCGAAGGTAGCACGAGGGTTAAGAACATTTGGTGAATGAGGCCCATTGTCCAGGTTTTATGTACAAGACAATATGGCTATTCCTAAACGCTCAACAGTTGATGTGTAGCAGAAAGGGTGGCTTGCAACCTCATGCTCTTGAGTCAAATATGAAGTAATTTTGCTCTCTTGTTGTCCATCTCTAGATCTTTTACAATGTACATTTTTCATTATCAGATGCCCGAGCCACCTCAACTGGCCCCTCTCGACGCGGAGGAGCAGCGGTTCTACTCAGAGCCCCTCCCGGATGACCGAGCTTCTCACCCTATCTCTAAGGGAGAGCCCGGACACCCTGTGGCGAAAACTCTTTAATTTTATCTATTGTATTCGCGATCTCGTTCTTTCGGTCACTACCTACAGTTTGTGACCATAGGTGAGGGTAGGAACGTAGATCGACTGGTAAATAGAGAGCTTCGCCTTTTGACTCAGCTCCTTCTTCACCACGACGGACCGATGCAGAGCCCGCATCACTGCGGACGCCGCACTGATCCGCCTGTCGATCTCACGCTCCATCCTTCCCTCACTCGTGAACAAGACCCCTAGATACTTGAACTCCTCCGCTTGGGACAAGATCTCCTCCCCGACCCGGAGATTGCACTCCACCCTTTTCCGGTCGATAACCATGGCCTCAGATTTGGAGGTGCTGATTCCCATCCCAGCCGCTTCGCATTCGGTTGCGAACCGCTCCAGTGAGAGCTAAAGGTCACGGCCTGATGAAGCCAACAGGACCACATCATCTCCAAAAATCAACGACCCGATCCTGAGGTCACCAAACCGGACTCCCTCAACGCCCCGGCTGCGCCTAGAAATTCTGTCCATATAAGTTATGAACAGAATCGGTGACAAAGGGCAGCCCTGGCGGAGTCCAACCCTCACCGGGAATAAGTTCGACTTACTACCGGCAATGCGGACCAAACTCTGGCACCGGTCTTACAGGGACCGAACAGCCCCGATCAGGGAGTCCGGTACCCCGTACTCCCGGAGCACCCACCACATGAGCCCCCGAGGGACACGGTCGAACGCCTTTTCCAAATCCACAAAACATGTGTAGACTGGTTGGGCGAACTCCCATGCACCCTCCAGAACCCTGCCGAGGGTATAAAGCTGGTCCACAGTTCCACGGCCAGGACGAAAACCACATTGCGCCTCCTGAATCCGAGGTTCGACAATCCGACGGACCCTCCTCTACAGAACCCCTGAATAGACTTTCCCAGGGAGGCTGAGGAGTGTGATCCCCCTAAAGTTGGAGCACACCCTCCGGTCCCCCTTTTTAAAGAGGGGAACCACCACCCCGGTCTGCCAGTCCAGAGGCACTGTCCCCGATGTCCACGCGATGTTGCAGAGTCATGTCAACCAAGACAGCCCTACAACATCCAGAGCCTTAAGGAACTCCGGGCGGACCTCATCCACCCCAGGGGCCCTGCCACCGTGGAGCTTTTCAACCACCTCGGCAACCTCAGCCCCAGAGATAGAAGGGCCCCCCCCCAATGTTCCCAGACATCGGAACGCGTGTTGGTGGGATTAAGGAGGTCTTCAAAGTATTCCTTCCACCGATCCAGGACGTCCCCCATCGAGGTCAGCAGCGCACCATCCCCACCATATACAGTGTTGACAGTGCACTGCTTCCCCCTCCTGAGTCGCCGGATGGTGGTCCAGAACCTTTTCGAAGCCGTTCGGAAGTCATTCTCCATGGCCTCGCCGAACTCCTCCCACGCCCAGGTTTTTGCGTCCGTGACCGCCAAAGCCGCATTCCGCTTGGCCTGCCGGTACACATCAGCTGCCTCTGGAGTCCTACCAGCCAACAAAGTCCGATAGGCCTCCTTTTTCAGCTTGACGGCTTCCCTCACCTCCGGGTCCGAGGGTTACCGCCGCGACATGCGTGATCCCCCTAAAGTTGGAGCACACCCTCCGGGCAGGGGCCATTGTTTGTTTTCTTCATGGTAGGTTTTTGAGCCACGCTTTGTCTGGTCCTTCGCCTGGAACCTGTTTGCCTTGGCTGACCCTACCAGGGGCATAAAGCCCCTGACAACATAGCTTCCAGGATCACTAGGACATGCAAACCCCTCCACCGCTGTAAGGTGGTGACTCAGGGAGGGGTTGCATAACCTGCTTTCTGAAATACCCCCCAGGAGGAAACCTATTGTTATTGTTAGTATTATTAGGATTCCTCCGTCAGGAGGAAACCTATTGTTATTGTTAGTATTATTATTAGGATTCCTCCGTCAGGAAAAAACCTATTGTTATTATTAGTATTATTGGGTGTGCTTTGCATTCGGCAAGGGCGCAACCTTTGTTCTCTCATATATATTCTTTTTCTTTCTGTTCCCACCCCTAAGCCTCAGTCAATATTTGGACTACATAGACAGCGTAGGTGTCAAAAGTTTTGTCTTGGTAGCGATTGAGTTGCATATATTTTTATTTACGTTCCGTTGCATGGTTTAAGTTTAAATTCAGTTTTTGTGGCAAAAAAGTGCCTTATGTCAACGAACTCAACGTCACAACGTCGGCACACGTTAGCAACGACGCATTAGATACGACGTGCATATAGACTGTTGCACAGAAAGTATCGTATTGTGCCTTGGTGTACTAGCAGCATTATACATTTAATCAATTCAAGACTTGCATGTACAGTAAGTAATGTCACATTAAAGAATGTATTTAAACTCAAGCTTGTGTGGTGCATCACTGTCTTCAATGCCACAGCCTAAACTTTATGTCAAAAAGTTTTTAATTTCCGTCGCATTCAAACAATCCCCTCAGTGTAGTTTGGCTAGCAACAGCAGCTAGCACTAGGATACAGTAGCTTGCTCGTAGCACAATTCAGCTTCTCCAGGCAGGGCTCTAGACTGAGACCAAAAAGTCGCTTTTGGCTTTGTTACTGACAATGATCGCTTCCAGCAAACTTTTTTTGAATTAGCCATTCCCCCTAAATAAATATCAAGCTTATTTACGTGTTTGCAGTCAGCAGATGGTACTAGTACTGTTTGAATCGCGATTCCATCTGAAAAATACTGCCGGTGACAACGTGGTTAGAATAGCTTGTTTCAAAGGGGGTTCAGCTTGTTTAGGGAGTCAGGTGGCTGAGCGGTGAGGGAATCGGGCTAGTAATCCGAAGGTTGCCAGTTCGATTCCCGGTCATGCCAACTGACGTTGTGTCCTTGGGCAAGGCACTTCACCCTACTTGCCTCGGGGGAATGTCCCTGTACTTACTGTAAGTCGCTCTGGATAAGAGTGTCTGCTAAATGACTAAATGTAAATGTTTATTAAATGGACCCATCTGCAACCGACGCAAGCAAGCACACCCTACAATTTCCCCAGAAATTGTATCCTCTCTAGTTATTATTATTTTTCCTCTTCTCCATGAAATGGCTCAATAGCTCAAAAAGTCCTCAACCCGATTTTTTCAACTCTCGATCTTCTACAGTGTACATGTTTATAATATTTTGCCAGTTTGCGGAGGAACCCGCATCGCTGCTTGCAGCTATATTTATATGGGTTCCTCCGGTAGGAGGGAACCTATTGTTTTTGTTAGTATTCTTATTATTATTAGGGTTCCTCCGGTAGGAGGGAACCTATTGTTTTTGTTAGTATTACAATGCTGGTTCCATGGGATTCAATGGCAGCCCCTAGACCAGAGCTGTTAAAAGTTTTGAAATTTGGCATGTTTAAACTGCAGACCATTACCAAACATGGGTCACTTTAGACAATAGGTGGCGCTACAGGCCACACCCCAATATGTCAATTTTAAAAGTGATGCCATTTGCAGGCCATAAGTCCCAAAATTCTGAAATTCATTACATATGCCTTATTTCTCATGAGGAACAAAAAAGTCTCAAGAACCTATAACGGCCGCCATATTGGATTTTTCTGTACAATAAAGATTAAGGAAACACGTTTTTTCGCTACTCCTCCTACATATTTGGTCAAATTTTCTTCAAAATTGCCAGAGATTATCTCCAAACTGAGCCTCACAAAAGGCATCCTAGGGATTTCTGATTTTCTATTCTGATTCTGAAAACCGTTTGTCCGGTACAGCAAATCAAAATCGGCAGCAAAGCAACCAAACAGGAAGTTGGATCATATTTCAGCAAATCTTTGAGATATTAACACCAAACTTGGTATGTCACGAGGAAGACACTACCACATGTTACCATGTGCAAAGGCAACTTCATATCTCCAAAAATGATTGAAATAAAGGTAATTGAATTTATCGCTGACGCTAAAATAATGCTTTACACATCCGCCGGTCAAAAAGTGATACTTTGATTCAGTCACAAGTTCAAAAAGACTCTTCAGAATGCTTAGTACACAAATCTGAGAAAAAGTTTAATGTAAGATGAAAAGTAGATTTATTGTGAATATTTCAAATATGCATGCTTGGCTAATTGCTAGGGCTTTTCCCCCAAATCCTCCCTCTGCTCCTCTGCGTGCGTGCTCCAAATTCTCACACACACAAGGGGCCAGAGCCCTTGACACACGCGCGAGCTTGGGGAGACGCACCACAATATTTCAGGACATTGTGGGCTGACCAAGCCCCCACCTTCACTCCTTGGCCTAATAGCCATTCTAGACTAGCCACTAAGCAGTGGTGCCCAGAAAAGTTTCATAGGAGTGGCGAAAAAGAGAAGCAGAACAGTGGAACACCATCCCTCTACCATTATCTCTTATTCACTCTCATTTGATTTTAGATTAGATTGTATCAAGGCCAATTGGAGAAGAGGCCAAAGGATATTTACAATAGTTTGAACCACAGCTATGTTGTGACAACTTTTCATAATAAAAAAATAAAGTGAAACATTTTCTTTATCCTTCGCGCGGTATCAGGGTTGTTTTGACCCACAGCTATGTTGTGACAACTTTTCATGATAAAAAAATAAAGTTAAACATTTTCTTTATCCTTCGCGCTGTCTCAGGGTCCTTGTTACCCCCCTGCCGTGTCCGCGTTGTGTATTACAACACCGCCACTAATGTGGCATTGTAATAATGTGTTTTGCTCCTTGTATATTCTAAAATAAGGAGGAGGAGAAGGAGGAAGCATACACCTGGTCCAAGCCACTAGTCTGAAACCTAGTTTCTTTCTCAATATAATGTTTCAATGCTTTTGACATGCGTTTGTTCAGAAACCATCATGAGTCAAAGATGAGTCATAGTTGGTGTGTGATGATGACAGTCATGTAGACACATCCAAGACTACCACAGCACTAACTGAGGAGGGAAGGGTAAACACCTCCAAAATAATTGAAACTAACACACACACACACACACACTGACAACTCTGAGAGACAGGAAGAGTAACACAAAAAGTGAGAACATTTAATTCGAAATGTTATTGTATATAAACAAACTTAAAAACAACAACATCAGTGATGGTGACCTTGTGGTCACCATCACTGATCCTCAGGTTCCTGGGCGTCTAGGAGGTGGAATCTTCAGACTGGAGACGACGCAACCGAGTGTTGAGTCCTCCCGTCTGGCGGACCACTTGAAGTCCGCCCCCAGGAAGGCATACAGCAGCGGGTTTAGACATCAGTGGGCAAATGCCATTGGTTCAGCCACCGCCAGCCACACAACCAGCACCACCTCCAGACTGCAGTCCCTGTGAAGGACCTATAGGCGCATGAGGGCATCCACAGTGATTCCAGCATCATACAGGAGCCAACACAGGAAGAAGTAGAGGACCAATGCCACAGTGGTACTGACAGCTCTGCGCTTCTGTCTCTGCCCCTGCAGAGGGCCGCTGCGGGTCAGCCTGGACACGATGACACAATAACACACCAGTAAAACTAGGTCCGGTACCACCAAGCCCACCAACACCAGCTGCAGGTGGAACACTTACACCCAGAGAGGAGCGTTGTCAGCTGGGTATAAGCGCTGGCACACAATCATCCCATCTCCTGCTTCCCAAGTCTTGGCAAACACTTGTCTGACACTGCCAAGAGAGGCAACCATGCTCCTGGAAAAGGAGAGGGGTTAGGGAGACAAAGAGGAGATTTGGTGGTTAGATCAGGAGATGGAGAATACAAGTGAAGATGTACCTCTGTACATCTGAGGCATGGGCACGTTGTGAGAAAGAGAGAGATAAGGGATGATGCTAGAGACCTAGCTCACCTACAAACACCAGTCTCCGTGCCAGTACCTGTCTCGTGCGTGAGGTGTGCGCGTCTGTTGCTTTGACCACGGCTAGGTAGCGGTCCAGACTGATGAAGGCCAGGATGAGCACACTCCCATACAGGTTCACCGAGTAGATGACGTGCACGGCCACACAGGTGCCTAATCCAAAACGCCAGTCCGTCAGTGCGGCATCCGCTGCCCAGAACGGGAGCGTCAGCACGAAGAGAAGATCGGCAGCAGAGAGGTGCAGCTGGTAGCGGTCTGTCAGACTCAATTTTGACCTGGGGACAATCAGATAAAACCCTCTGTGTGTCATCTTCTAAATCAGAATCAGAATTTGTTTTATCCGCCATGTAATGTGTTCACACAAACAAGGAATTTACTGTGACAGGTAGGTGCATACAATAAACGAATGTATGGATCTTAATTTTTTTATGATTAAAATGTACAAAGTAACTAACTAAACTTACTAATGAACTAAACTAATATCATCTTTGTCATCGTCTTCATCATCCATCTTTATTCTCACCTGCGCTGGCAGCCAAGCACCATCACCACCAGGCCGTTCCCAGTGATGCCCAGGACAAAGATGAAGTCGTAGACCACAGGGAGGAACACTGGAGGTCAGGGGTTATAACTTGATCCAGGTCACACGGATCCTCCAGGGCCACCCCCAAGTCGCCAGAACCAGTGTAGTTTATGTCATAGTCAAACACAATATGCTGTAGGGAGACAGAGAGACAGAGAGACAGATAGGAGAGGGGGGGAGAGATGGCAACAGTCATGAGATACATAGAAAGACACTAGTAGATTAAGTGAGAGAGAATAAGCAGTTTCACAAGCCACCATAACTTGCCTTGGTAAAAAAGGATGACATGATGACTGGTCAAAACTGAAAAGATTCTTGACCAAACATATATTTTTCAAGTTGCACAATCATCTTTCTATTTGCTGAGACCAACTTTCCAGACTATAATGATCCTTTATCCTTTTTATAAATATCCTTTATCTAAAGATAGATTTCAAAGACCCAAAAGAACTAGACAGACCTGCCACATTGTGACTGTGGGACCTTCCATTGGGGAGCAGTTGTAAAATGACCTTCAATGTACACCTACAAATCATAGATACATAAATACAACAACAAAGCTGAATAAGACCTTGCTGCATACCTCATAGTAGGACATGATTGAGCGGAGCCTGGGTCTCTGTCTCCTCTGCTGAGCGGAGCTGAGTACACTTCTCCCTTCAGTGGAGTTTAATATCTCTCACATTCACCCCCAGAGCCCATACAAGTCTTGGTAGGAGGACTACACTTCCTCGTCTCAGTTGGAGAAATACACTGCCTCGTCTCTGTTGGAGAAATGCACTTCCTAATCCCGGTTGGAAGAATAGACTTCCTCATCTCGGTCAGACAAATGAGCACCCTTCCCCCCATCGTCTTTGTTGGAGAAATGCACTTCCTCATCCCGGTTGGAAGAATAGACTTCCTCATCTCAGTCGGACAAATGAGTTCCCTTCCCCCCATCGTCTCTGTTGGAGAAATGCACTTCCTCATCCCTGTTGGAAGAATAGACTTCCTCATCTCGGTCGGACAAATGAGCTCCCTTCCCCCCCTCGTCTCTGTTGGAGAAATGCACTTCCTCATCCCGGTTGGAAGAATAAACGTCCTCATCTCGGTCGGACAAATGAGCGCCCTTCCCCCCATTGTCTCTGTCGGAGGAAATGAGCACCCTTCCCCCTCCCTGCAACTAGGTTGGACGAAATGAGCGCCCTTCCCCCTCCCTGCAACTAGGTTGGACGGAATGAGCGCCCTTCCCCCCTCGTCTCGGTCGGAGGAATGAGGAAATAGGAATGTTGTCTGCGTTGTCTATTACACCACTCTTTCGCTGTATCCGCGTTGTCTGCTTGGACACTGAGTGCTTGGACGTTTCAGAGGAGGTGGGATACTGAGAGCTTGGACACTGAGCGCTTGGACATTTCAGAGGAGGTGGGATACTGAGCGCTTGGACACCGAGCGCTTGGACGTTTCAGAGGAGATGGGATACTGAGCGCTTGGACACCGAGTGCTTGGACGTCTCAGAGTAGGTGGGATACTGAGCGCTTGGACACTGAGGGCTTGGACGTTTCAGAGGAGGTTGTCTGGGGAAGTGCTCCTACTTACATACATTCAGTGGGTTAGGGTCAGGCCAGCAGCCGTTGTCTAGAGTCACGCAGCTATGGCTGACAGCAGATGTTTGCAAATGTCGAGCAGGGTGACTCTGAAGAGGAGGCCGAGGATGTGTCAGAAGAAGAAGACGGGGAAGAGCGCAATGCAGAGAATGTGTCAGAAGAAGAAGGCGAGGAAGAGCGCAACGCAGAGAATGTGTCAGAAGAAGAAGAAGGCGGAGAAGAGCGCAACGCAGACCGCCGCGACCTGTCGGCGCCCGAAGAAGACAAAGCCGACAATGATCCTCATGAGGACCAAGTCCCAGATACTTTCGTGTTGAAAAACGGCTCAGTCTCCGGGTCGTTGTGAAGCACAGTCATGGCGCATGGTGTGACCACTTTTCATAATACAAAAATAAAGTGAAACATTTTCTTTTATTCCTTACGTTGTCTACCTAGTCTGTTACACCACTCTCGTGCTGTATCGTGTTCATTGAGACTCACCGATCCTGGTCTGTTTCACAACTCTCGTGCTGTATCCAAGTCGTTGTGAGTCAAAGTCATGTTGTGAAAACTTTTCACAATAAAAAAATTCTGTGAAATATTTGTATTCCTTACGTTGTCTACCTGGTCTGTTACATGACTCTCGTGCTGTTTTCAAGTTGTTGAGACTCACCGCACCTAGTCTATTACACCACTCTCGCGCTGTATCGGGTTTGTTGTGACTCGCCGCACCTAGTCTGTTACACAACTCTCGTGCTGTATCCAAGTCATGGTGAGTCATAGTCATGTTGTGAAAACTTTTCACAATAAAAAAATTCAGTGAAATATTTGTATTCCTCGCGTTGTCTACCTGGGGCCTGTACTACGAATCAAGATTTGGCGTTAGAGAGGTAACTTCAGGTTCAACCCAGGGTTTTCTGTACTACGACGGAGGATCACTTGTTACCGGGGTAGATCGCCATGGTAACACATGCTGAACGGCTAACCTGGTCGGGAGCAGGTTAAGTTGGAGATCAGAGATCAATCGGTATAAAAACCCCGCCCACTAACTCATTCTTGAGAGGATAATGGCGTCACCGTTCGTGGAAGACCCCGTGGAGCTTGGTGCGCGGATAGTGAGAGGTGCGCTCAGAAGAGCCAGAACTTTTAGAGACCGGTAAAACCCGTTGGCATTCCATGATGACCATCTTTATGAAAGATATAGATTTTCAGCTGAGGGAATGACCTATCTTTGCCAGCTTCTTGAGCCGTATGTTGCAAATGCGACACATCGAAGCCGTGCGCTCACAGTCCCACAGACTGTATGCGTAGCGTTGCGGTATTTCGCAACGGGTACTTTCATGTACAGTGTGGGTGATGCGGAGAACCTTAGTAAAAACACGGTCTGCCGCGCTATTCGCAAGGTGATGCTTGCTCTAACGGCACACGTGGACACATTTGTTGTGTTCCCAGGGCACCTGCCCACGCAGACAATAAAAGAGGGCTTTTATGAAATAGCAGGTAAATATTCCCTTAAATTTTTACTTCATCTATAAATAATCTTGCATATGAAATATATATATATCATAATATTGAAATTCATCAAACTCTTTAGGCTTCCCAAGGGTGATTGGGGCAATCGATTGCACCCATATCCCCATTGCTGCATCGCTGGGGCATGTTTGGTCATACTGGTAAAGGAGGAGTCCTTCTAATGCACATTGATGTTTCCCTCACGTTAATGCTGTTATGTGGATGGATTCTAACACAAGATTATTTTGCAGATGACTTGTGACCATCAGTGCTTGGTGACCAGCATTGAGGCAAAGTGGCCTGGGTCAGTGCATGACTCCCGGATATTTAGGGAGTCTGCACGTTGCCACAGACTAGAGCAAGGTATGGCAATTGTAACTAACATTTTGTATTGCATTTTGTTATACCGATTATGCTAATATAAATTTTCTTCTTCAGGGCTCTTCAGTGGATTGCTGGTAGGGGACCGAGGGTACACCTGCCAGCCCTTTTTGATGACCCCCTATCCGGACCCCAACACATGGCCACAGAATTCCTTTAACGTGGCCGTCAACCAAACAAGGGTCAAGATAGAGATGACCTTTGGGATCCTGAAAGCACGCTTCAACTGCCTGCGTGGCCTCCGAGTGGCCCCAGACCGGGCTTGTCAAGTGGTGACAGCCTGTGTCGTGCTCCACAATGTGGCCTCCATAAGAAGGGAGAGAGCCCCACCTGTCAGCCAGCAACCCCCAGATGTGGTAGACCCCATCACCCTCGACTACCCTACTGGCAGGGCAGTGAGAGACGCTATAACGCGGCAGTTTTTTGTTTAAGGGGAGACAGGCTAAGCCATTTTTCTTTAGTCATTTTTCTTTACATTTAGTCATGTAGCGGCATTCTTTACCTTTTACTTTTCAGTTGGGCTATTTTGGTTCCATAGAATTTGAGCTATGTAGATTTTATTTGTGTCCTTGGGCAAGGCACTTCACCCTACTTGCCCTGGGGGAATGTCCCTGTACTTACTGTAAGTCGCTCTGGATAAGAGCGTCTGCTAAATGACTAAATATAAATGTATTTAAAGTTGCCACCATATTCGGATTACGGAGTGATGAAAGATATCCAGAGTTCCCTCTGTAGAAACTTTGGACTCTTAATATGGTGACAAAATGAAACAAGGATTTGCATTCTGTCTTCATCCAATGTTCTGATTTCCGTGCTGGAAATGTATGCAAATTATATTATATTTTACAACTTAATACATCATTTGCTCATTGAAACATACATTTAGAGGAAACTAGTATTGAAAACAATATTTGACCTAATATTAGTTATCAACTGGGGAGGTTTCATGTTGATATGTTATCCCTATTCACTGGGGTGTCTCCCCCTAACCCTTTTGTATTTGGGTTGCTTTGACCCATTTTCTAATCATTTCCATATCAGAAATTGGGGTTTCTTTCAACCAAAACATTTCAAACCAAAAAGAACAACGTGTATGGTACCATGCAATGCTCTTCAAAAGTTAAATAAATGATTTCACTACTTTCATTGA
Source organism: Osmerus mordax (assembly GCF_038355195.1). Taxonomy (NCBI): domain Eukaryota; kingdom Metazoa; phylum Chordata; class Actinopteri; order Osmeriformes; family Osmeridae; genus Osmerus; species Osmerus mordax. The sequence continues at coordinate 9,215,033 of NC_090075.1, forward strand.
ATTTTGATGTTTTTTTACATTTATTTCAATTTTCACAAACAATAAATAAAACATTGAAAGAAAGAAATTTTGAAAACCCCCTCAAAGGACTAAGGCACAAAATAACTCTTTGGGGACAAGCCACAAAAAAGGTATAAAAAGTCCAAAACATAGAAAACAAAATGCATCCTCCTCATGCGTCATTCTCCCTTTCCTAGGAACACAGAAAAAGAATGTCAGTGTAACTGTAAGTTGATTGTAAGTCATTCATACATTCAGTCATGTACTACCTTCTTCTCATACTGAAGTTTCTCAATCTCCAGCCTTGTTTGTTTTATTAATAGAGTCTTATGCTCAATATCGAGCTCCAGGGTCCTCTTGCAGAGGTCCCTCACATTGTCTGCTCCAACCTAAAACAAATAAATAGCATTGTCCCTTTGCAAGGCACACTTGGAGAAAGTTGAAGGTGTCCATTTGACTACTGTGTTTCAAGGTTCATTGCTTACCCCATGTCTTTGGCTTGACCTTGAGGTGGAGGCCCTAGGCTCAGGGGGAGGAAGAAGTTCCTCTTCCTGCTGAGTTTAACACCAAAGCAATTTAATCAATTGAGTCATATTTGAAATGAGCAATTTAAGGACTTGTGTCTCATGTTCTGACCACCACCATTAGCAAGTCATTACAGACACTTCAATCACAGCCACACGTTCACACACTCTCAGCATCTGTGTTGGAAGTGGTAAAAAACTGAAAAGCATACCCCCAAAGCGTTCTCTGAGCAGGCAGACAGAGTTTCCTCATCTAGGGCCTCCACCTGAGAAAGTGAATGGCATATTTGATCAATATTCAGCAACCACATATGGCATACATACTGGCGTATGACTATTAGTTTCACTGTTACCTCTGTATGGCACCGTGGGATGACAGTGGGTGGTGGCAGCAACACCACTGTATTTCCTTTCACTACAGAGAACAGTAATACATTTCACTCCTACAATATTCATAAATAATTGTTGAATGAACATGGTCACATAGATTACTTGAAACATACCCTGTACATATGCCTGGGTGTCATGTAACAGAACAGTTGAGACTCACCGCTATTACCTAGTCTATTACACCACTCTCGTGCTGTATCGGGTTCGTTGAGACTCACCTCACCTAGTCTGTTACACAACTCTCGTGCTGTATCCAAGTGGGGTTTGTTGTGACTCGCCGCACCTAGTCTGTTACACAACTCTCGTGCTGCTTCGGGGTCGTGGTGAGTCACAGTAATGTTATGAAAACTTTTCACAATAAAAAAATAAAGTGAAATATTTGTATTCCTTGCCTTGTCTACCTCGTCTGTTACGTGACCCTCGTGCTGTTTCCAAGTTGTTGAGACTCACCGCACCTAGTCTATTACACCTCTCTCGTGCTGTGTAGGGTTCGTTGAGACTCACCTCACCTAGTCTGTTACACAACTCTCGTGCTGTATCCAAGTCGGGTTTGTTGTGACTCGCCGCACCTAGTCTGTTTCACAACTCTTGTGCTGTATCCAAGTCATTGTGAGTCATGTTGTGAAAACTTTTCAAGATAAAAAAAATAAAATATTAAAAGTGAAATATTTGTATTCCTCGCGTTGTCTACCTGGGGCCCGTTCTCCGTACGTCGCTAACTCAGTTAGCTGGATTTGATTGTTGACGATTTCTCATTATCTTGGATTGTTCGGTTCTTCGAAGCTCATCCTGGACTTGCTGTCATAGCAACAGGTCTGTAAACTTAAACCTGCTCGGGAGCAGGTTTATTTTATGTAAACACGATTAGATTGAGGCTTTACAAGCAGAGGTGATACAGGAAGTCTGTCACAGACATGTCTTGTCCGTTTTTACTACAGGAACCTGTTGCAGAAGGTGCAAGAATAATTAGCAGAATTTAAATGAAACCGAATTAATTGCTCATTGCGTGATAGATAGGCTCCTTAAGCACAGCGCGATATTATGCTAGCCATACTTTTTGAGAGGATAGCCTATAGTTTTTTTGTGAGGGTGTCATTTACATAATACATTTGTTGAAACCACATCATATGACATTAAAGATGATAAATGAAAATATGAAAGTATGAAAATAAAAAAAAACATAGGCCTAGCTTACTGTAATAAGCGATAAAACGCGTCACTCCTCTACATTTAATTTGGTCTGCTACTTTTTGCCAGCCCTCTTTCTTGGATTTTGCAGACTTTGAGGTGTTCCCTGGCGTTCTGATAAAATCTTCAAATTCGGAGTAACCTTCGAGCAAGCTGTTGCTCTGTTGGCTCTGTTGCGGAAAAAACAGGGCGCTCATTTTGGCCACGGTGAGCAGCCATAGACTTATGTGAGCAGCCAATAGCAACGTTGCTGATCAAGGATTCTACTATCGATATACTCTTTTAGACCAACGTATAACTCAATCCAGCTATACTAATCATAAACAACAAGTGTGTTCGAAGAACCGAATTAGCCAGATCATGATAAGCAAGATGATGTCATCTTGGATGTGTTATTTGATCTCGGATGTAATAAGTGACATAATGTACTTCACCTTAACCATTTTTTATATTAAAACACTTCCATTCTGTAGGAGAGTTTAATGGACTTCTGCTTGGGGACAGAGGTTATGCCTGTATGTCATACATGCTGACACCCTACCCAAAACCAGCAACAGACCCAGAGAGAGCCTTCAACCATGCCCATGCAAAAACCAGGGCACGGATTGAGATGGTCTTTGGCCAACTGAAATCTAGGTTCCAGTGCCTAAAAGGTCTCAGGGTTGCTCCAGACAGGGTCTGTGACATAGCAGTTGCCTGTGCAGTCTTGCACAACATCGCCACCCTCGTCGTGAGACACTGCCCAGAGTGTTGACGGAGGAGCAATGGGAAGACTTGAACCCAGCCCTTCAGGACAGAGGAGGAAGAATGGGGTTTTACAAGAATACTTATTTCAGTTAATACCCATTTTAGTCACGGTCACCTTTGTTTGAATTAACCATTTATTTCAAAGCTCAGAATGTCAGTTAAATTGGTTTGAATTCATTTAAGAGGGAAATTTTCCTTGTCTTCCTTGAGGGTTTAGGGGGGTTTAGGGGGCAGTTATATGGGCATACACTACCGTTCAAAAGTTTGGGGTCACTTAAAAATGTCCTTATTTTTCAAAGAAAAGCACTGTTTTTTTTTCAATGAACATAACGTTAAATTAATCAGAAATACACTATACATTGTTAATGTGGTAAATGACTATTCTAGGTGGAAACGTCTGGTTTTTAATGAAATATCTACATAGGTGTATAGAGGCCCATTTCCAGCAACTATTACTGTATGTGTTCGAATGGTACATTGTGTTTGCTAATTGCCTTAGAAGACTAATGGATGATTAAAAGGATTATAATTAGAATGCCCACTTGTCTGCAATGTTGTAATTGCTGCAAATGGAGCATTATTTGACGAAAGCAAAGTTTGAAGAACAAAATGTATATTTCAAATAAAAATAATTATTTCTAATAATAATAATTAACCTTCTAAATGTCTTGACTATATTTTCTATTATTTGTTAAATAAAAATGTGAGTTTTCATGGAAAACACGAAATTGTCTGGATGACCCCAAACTTTTGAACGGTAGTGTATGTAAAGGCCTCTGTGACAATGCTTGTAAAACAGAATATACAAAACAACACATTCAATTTCATTTGATTTATTTATTTTCATCAAGCTGTGAAGACAAAAAATAAAAGTTATTAAAAAGTCCAAACATGACCTTCTGCAGTGTTTTAAATGTATACATACATAATTCTCCAGTTTCTTTATCTCCAACTGCAACTTTTTAATATTTAATCTATTATACTCCATGTCGAGTTTTTTGCTCTCAATATCAACAATCAAATGCCTCTTGTATATTGCCCGGACATCCTGTGAAAAAGAAAATTGTCAGAGTAGCCGATAATGTCGTCAATAGCAATATTAATAGTTACCTACTTCTTGTTCAGTTAGCCTTGCAATATGAACTAATCTACTAGGGAGACTCGCAGAGACGTAACTGCATCTTAAGAACTGTGTTCCTTTATTGAACAGGTTACATATGGAAGGTTCCTACCCCGTATTCTAACTAATACTACATCCCCCTTTCTGACTTCAAGATGCTGTCTAAGAAGATACATAACTAAACAATAAAACTCATGGAGTCAGTTGGCTGAGCGGTGAGGGAATCGGGCTAGTAATCCGAAGGTTGCCAGTTTGATTCCCGGTCATGCAAACTGACGTTGTGTCCTTGGGCAAGGCACTTCACCCTACTTGCCTCGGGGGAATGTCCCTGTACTTACTGTAAGTCGCTCTGGATAAGAGCGTCTGCTAAATGTAAATGTTAAGAAAACAGTGAATATTTTTCTTTCAGTCCTCCTGAATGTTTAACTCAACACTTCACATATTCAAGCATAAACAGGTTTATAAACTAAGACTGTTTTGTGTTAATCTCATAACCTTTTAACCTTTATGAAATAGTATTACTGGAAATATAAAATCATATCCAATGTTAACAGTTGACATATTCACTTTCAACACGTTTTTGAACATCATTCAATCATAACTTTAACAAAGTAACAGCAGTCAACATTTGTACAGTTCTCATGTCTTTTTCTTTTTTTCACGAACAGTCATAGTCATGTAAATACACTGGCGGTACTCTCACTCTGGAAGGGACATGTCTTTCTTTTACTGCTGTCCGCTGCCCAGAGTCACAGGGGATTGCAGGTGTGACAGGTGTGTTCACTGCAGCGGGTGCGGCATACTCAGGTAAGTTGGTGTGTGTCGCTGATGCTATAGGAGTGGGCGAGTGATGGTATCGGTTTCTTCGCAGAGTGCCCCTAGACGTCTCTACAATGTAGGATCTCGGAGTGCCTAATCTTTCTGCCCATGAGGAGCTCTGCTGGACTGTGTCCGTTCGCCAGAGGTGCGGCGCGGTAGGCCATGAGGTCAAGGTAAGGATCACTGGATTTCTTCAGGATACCTTTGATTGTCCTTACGGCCCGCTCTGCCTGTCCGTTGCTTTGTGGGAAGTGGGGACTGGAAGTGACATGACTGAAACCCCACTCTCGTGCAAACTTTCTGAAATGCTCAGATGCATATTGTGGCCCATTGTCTGAGCGCACTACATCTGGTATGCCATGATGCGCGAATATGGATTTGAAGTGCTCCACCACAGCCTCAGATGTTGTATAGGTGAGTTTGGCCACTTCGAAGAATCTGGAAAAGTAGTCTACGATGACCAGATAATGTTTTCTGTTTTCTGACTGAAACAAGTCTGCCCCCACAGTGGACCATGGTCTTGCTGGAAACTCGGTGGGTTGCAGTGTCTCTTTAAAGTTGGTTCTCTCACGACTGCATATGTCACAGTTCTCTATCAGTCGTGTCAGGTCTTTGCTAAGGCCTGGTCACCACACAGATTGCTTGGCCCTCTCTCTGCATTTAGTGAGTCCCAGGTGGCCCTCTAGCAGTTTGTTCAGCATGTCTGCTCTAAGTGACGCTGGAATTACTATTCTACAGCCGTAAAGTAGCAAACCCTCATTAACTGTTAGCTCACCTGAGTATTGCAGGTAGGGACAGAATGCTCTTTGTATGGAGAATTTATCCGGCCAGCCCTTCTTGCAGTATCCCTTCAGTGTGTGGAGTGTCTTTGTCCTGATGTGTTTCTATTTCTATTTGTCTTTTGTCTGCAGCTGGCAGGCTTGCCGTCACAGTATCCACATACAGGCTCACCTCTTCTTCCTGTAGGCCTTCTGCTGTGTTCTCGACTGGCGCTCTGGATAGCACGTCAGCAGTGGCGATGTCCTTGCCTGGCACATGTGAGATGGTGTAAGAGAACCTCATGAGCCTCATACGTAGACGCTGTATACGAGGTGGCAGTTCATCCAGACTCTTTGAGCCTAGCAGGGGAACCAAAGGCTTGTGATCTGTCTCTATTGGGTCGTGTCCCCCCCAATATTGAGAAAATATCAATCTGTCCCCCCCAATATACAGCAGAAAATATGTAAAATATATGTTCTCCTTTTATGAACCCTGTCAATGGATCGGTCTCTTGTTATGTTTTATTTTTCAATTTATTTCTGTTTGTTAAGAAAAACATAAGTGTGTGAATCCCCCCTCCTAATTGTACACTTGTGATTTTGTTTGAATCCACCTTGCGTCGTTCTGCGTTGTTATGGTTACCTAACACTTTTTCGTCAGTCAGTTGAGCACAAAGAAAGTAACGTTAGTTAACTTGTTGGAGAGGAGGTAGGGTAATGGAGGATTTGAGGTTACCTAAAAAGCGGAGAAAACTGGACCAGCAGCCAAGCATACGCGTTTTTTTTCAGACAGTGAGTAAGCTAACTTGATACCGAGCTAAATTTGTAAGCAAATAAAACGAGTACCATCATAAAAGCACGAGTCGCTGTTTTTCTGATAAAATGACAAGTGGTCACAATGCAGGTGTAACCAATAAACAGAATTTCCTCGGGTTGTGATAGCAGTTTACTATCGATCCAGTTTTATTTAACATTTGCTGAACTGAAATGCGTCTTACTTGATCACAATGTAGGGCAGGAAAATCATAAAACAGTAAACCTTAAATCACATGGAAATGTGATTATATCAATTAGAAGAAAAAAAAAAATATATATATATATATTTCCCCTTTTTAGGCAGTTAACCAAATACTTAAATGTCTGAACAACACCCTGTTATTCAGTACAAAAATACCTGAAGGAATGTTACTCCTCTTCTTTAATTAAATGTGTCTTTCTCAGTCCATTAAAACAAAATGAATACCGGTCTTCTTATAGAACATAGAACAAATCTTGAAGTGTCCTTATATTGTCTTTAGCAACAACAAAAAATTAAGTAACGTGCTGGCCAGCAATAATATTATAGAGCTCTATATGTGTGTGGTGGTTCAGTAGTTTTGCCTGCAATCCTCAGGATATTCAGAAGATGACGACGGCTCTTCACGAGCTCACCAGCCACAGGAAAGCACTCAGGAAACAGCGGCAGCGTCTCGTCAATGTTCATTCAATCGGCGGAGTTCCTTGCAAACGGTCTTCTTGTGGATAAACGTTACCGACGGACTTCCGGATATTATCCAAAGAAAACCGAGTACTTTGTACGGTAAATATTTCACTTAAAAATACTTTAACAAGTTAAACTCCAAAATTAAACAGCAGGAGAATCACAGCTGGACCACACATTGCTTGCAGGCATTGAAGAAGAGATCTACCCGCGAAAACTTCGTCTCCAAGGTAACAATAACACACACCGTAAAACAGCAGTCGTAAAGCTGCCGCAACATAAAGTGGTCGTAACCCTTAAAGAGACACACCAAAAACAGTGATAATACAGAAAAGCATTAGCTGACTGAAAATATATCTGGGTTACACAGGCAGTCACTGTCTCTGTGAAATGTCACTATTCCTTTAGATGTGAATTCAAATGGTCAACGTAGTCCTCGAAACTATGTTCTAAATGTGCGAATTTTCATATATAAATATAGAATTGTAGGCAATACACGTAACAAAAAAAATATTATATGGGGAATGGTATTCATTTGGACCCCCCCAATGTCTAAACTATGGTTATGTCCTTGCCTATTACCTCTCAATATTCCTCATACACAGTGGCGGAACCAGACTTTTATATATGGGGTGGCCAAGGGGTGGCCAGGGCTACTTCAGGGGGTTCACAGACCAATACTGAAAATGTGTGTGTAACCTTAGCCTGGCATCTAAGCAGTGTAAATTATTCATATGATTGCTGATGAGAAATATAAATTCAAATTCACTTAAGCCTGAGTTATTCAGTGTGGCCTAATATGGTCCACTAGGGTTACTTTAATCAAATTCTACATTTACTATGAATAGACTGTGACTCTACATCTGAATTGCAACTCATTTCTTTCTTACACACACTGTACTGTACTCACAAACTGGAGAGACTTTGGTCACTCTGTTTTCATGAATATATAATCTGGGTCTAACCAGGTTAGAGGTTTTACTTTTTTTTTTTTTACATTTTTAGTCATTTAGCAGACGCTCTTATCCAGAGCGACTTACAGTAAGTAGAGGGACATTCTCCCCGAGGCAAGTAGGGTGAAGTGCCTTGCCGAAGGACACAACGTAATTTAACACAGCCGGGTATCGAACCAACAACCTTCTGATTAATAGCCCAGCCTTTAAGTTACTAGATCATGGTTAGCCCTACTCTGAAATACATATTTTAAACAGGCATTATACAATAGCAAACAGCCAGGGTAGCTATCTGACTGCAGTGTTAATCTTTTGTAACGTTAATAGATTGATAAGGCATCTTATCAAGGAATCTTAGCAGTTAAAGTACAAAAATAGTGTAGCGACCCACACCGAAAGACGTGTTATATGTTAGGCTGAGACATTCCCTTAGCCCTCCCCTTTAAGGGGGAGGGCGGGAGTCAGGTGGCTGAGCGGTGAGGGAGTCGGGCTTGTAATCAGAAGGTCGCTGGTTCGATACCCGGCCGTGTCAAATGACGTTGTGTCCTTGGGCAAGGCACTTCACCCTACTTGCTTCGGGGAGAATGTCCCTGTACTTACTGTAAGTCGCTCTGGATAAGAGCGTCTGCTAAATGTAAGGGGGAACGATACATTTTCCCTTCCTGTTGCGTTCCCACACTCGCACCATCAACCCAGACACACATACACACAGAGTTAAGATCAAGATGTTTCATGTGATTGATGCCAAATAACAAAATAGTGGCTTAGATAAAACACAGAACTTTTGACCATAAGTAGAGACTGACTACAGGAAGATTTCGTAGAAGAACTGTTTGGTTTATTTTGAACTTATCCTACTGAGTTGACGTTGTATAGCTATGATGTTAAATGTGGACACTTAGCTAAATGTTCACGGTAGATTACGTGTTGAAAGAAATTAATAGTAATTTAAACCAGTCAGGATAGGTGACAACTATTGCAAGTGTGATGTTCCCTGTCATGAAATTTGCAAAACTTGTGTAATTACCTGTGCATGTAAGATAGCTGTGTTGCAAGTGGTAAATAAAACTCAAAAGTGTACCCCCAAAATGCTCTCTGAGCTGGCAGACACAGTTTCCTGATCATCTAGGACCTCCACTTGAGAAAGTAAATGGCATATTTGATCAATATTCAGCAACCACATATGGCATACATACTGGCGTATGACTATTAGTTTCACTGTTACCTCTGTATGGCACAGTGGGACAACAGTGGGTGGTGGCAGCAACGCCACTGTATTTCCTGTCACTGCAGAGAACAGTAATACATTTCACTCCTACAATATCCATAAATAATTGTTGAATGAACATGGTCACATAGATTACTTGAAACATACATATGCTTGGGTTTCCGAGCTGCTGCCACCAGGGTCTGAAGAAATGCCCCCTTCCACTCCTTCCATCATTAGGCGACCCTGATAGCTGGAGAGGGCCAGCTCCTCAGCAGGAGTGAAGTTCTGTGGAGAAGGGCCCCCTTAGTTTTCTTTGCCTTATTTTTCTTCCTGTTGGCTGCAAGCAATTTTATTGTTCTATAGGCCCTTTGTAGCTATACCAATATCCTACAAAAGGGACTGACTCAGGCAATTCAGCCATGTACTTGTTGGCTTTAAAATATGTGCAAGTATTGCCTACTGCTACTTACCGTTTTGAATTATGGTTTTATATTTATTTTTTATTTGCTCCCACGATCGTTTGCCAGTGCCAGGGTTGCAACTAAAACTAGAGAGGGTACCATTTCTGGGGAAATTGTAGGGTGTGCTTGCTTGCGTCGGCACAGGGGTCAGTTTTTGAATGACATTTTTATAACTGATATTTCTGTATATTTTATATAAAAATGCATACTTATTATTTATAAAGATTAGCCTACATAGATTTAAAAGCATTTTTTTTTTGCTGCTCATTTAAAACTGAAAATACGAGTGAAGTGTAGAATGAAATAGATGTATTCTCATTTCCCCTGCAAGAGGCAGCCTCATCGTTGAATCAAAACGAAAAAATTTGGCAGACCGGTGTAAAAATTGACCTAATCTCTATGACTTAAACGTCCTTTTAAGTTGTTCCCTTCTCGTGATATTTTAAGGCATTTAGCCTACTCATATTGCATTCATTCATGAATAAAGAACCCCCTTTAAAGATTATTCTACGACGTTACCGGCAGTAGAAGATGGAATCGCGATTCAAACATCTGCTAACTGAAAATATGCCCCCAAAAACGTAAATAAGCTTGACATTTATTTAGTGGAAAATCGCTCATTCATAAAAGGTTCACTGGTAGCGATCATTGTCAGTAACAACGCAAAATGCGATATAGCCCTGTGCGGAGAAGCTGCCCCGGTAAATTCTACTACTACAGTACTGTACTAGACTACTGCTGTGTTCGTCTTGGTAGCGATTGCGTTTGTTGAATTCGATTAAACGTTCCGTTGTACGGTTTAGGCTGAAATTAATTATTTTCATGAACAGATTGACAAAGTTTAGGCTGTGGCAATGAAGTTCAGGTTAGTAGTCAGATAGTTTCATCTATTGAAAGACTTTTGATTTAAGTACTGTAAGGGGAGTGCCGAACATGTTCTGTCGCCGTTTGACTTCCTAAACAGCTGTGTAAATTAGATGTTTTTGTAGTGTGTCTCGCGTAGGCTACAGCGTTGCAATGAGCAACACTGGTTTGAAACCACAGGTAATGATAATTTCACCAACAAATCGTTTACTTGTAATGTAATGTCATAATAAATCCTACAACGAAAATGTATTTGTGAGGAATGTTTATTTTAACGATTGAAAACAGATGCATCATAGACCACTGTAGTATGTGTTGCCCGGGCAACAGAGGCTAATGTCATGATGCTTATGCTTCAGTGAAATAGTAGACTACCGTTTCCGAAAGTAGATGTGGGCCTACTTCCTTAATAATATCAGCTAATATTGTAAATGTAATGTACATTGTACATTACATTTCACAATTGTGTTTCACATCACAAAGTAAAATGAGTAAATAGTTATCACCCTGGCCTCTTTTGCATGTGGCGTTTCTGCAGCTGCCTTGCAGTAAAGCTATAGTTAGCCTAGCTATCCCCCAAGTTAACAGATGCGAAACGATGTTCTGCTTACAGGTAGTCACGCGTTTTCGTGACGTTAGTGACGTCGTGACGTTAGTAACGTCAGTGACTGTGGCTAGCAAATTAGCCACCGTTAGCTTCACTTTTCACCACAAAAACTTAACTTAGCCTAAACCATGCAACGGAACATAAATCCCAACCAACGCAATCGTGACCAAGACGAACCTTTTGACATCGACGTTGTCTATGTAGTCCAAATATTGACTGAGCCTTAGGGGCGCGAAAATAAACAATAACTAGAGAGGGTACAATTTCTGGGGAAATTGTAGGGTGTGCTTGCTTGCGTCGTTTGCACAGGGGTCCGTTTTTGAATGACATTTTTACAACTGATATTTCTGTATATTTTATATAAAAATGCATACTTATTATTTATAAAGATTACATAGATTTAAAAGCATTTTTTTTGCTGCTCATTTACAACTGAAAATACGAGTGAAGTGTAGAATGAAATAGATGTCTTCTCATTTCCCCTGCAAGAGGCAGCCTCAACGTTGAATCAAAACGAATACATTTGGCAGACCGGTGTAAAAATTGACCTAATCTCTATGACTTAAACGTCATTTTAAGTTTTTCCCTTCTCATGATATTTTCAGGTATTTAGCCTACTCATTGCATTCATTCATTAATAAAGAACCCCCTTTGAAGATTATTCTACAACGTTACCCGGTAGTAGAAGATGGAATCGCGATTCAAACAGTACCATCTGCTAACTGAAAATATGCCCCCCAAAACGTAAATGAGCTTGACATTTATTTAGTGGAAAATCGCTCATTCATAAAAAGCTCACTGGTAGCGATCATTGTCAGTAACAACGCAAAATGCGATATAGCCCTGTGTGGAGAATCTGCCCCGGTAAATTGTACTACTACGGTACAGTACTAGACTACTGCTGTGTTCGTCTTGGTAGCGATTGCGTTGGTTGAATTGGATTTAACGTTCCTTTGTACGGTTTAAGCTGAAATTAATTATTTTCATGAACAGATTGACAACGTTTAGGCTGTGTCAATGAAGTTCAGGTTAGTAGTTAGATAGACTTTTGATTTAAGTAAGGGGAGTGCCGAACATGTTCTGTCGCCGTTTGACTTCCTAAACAGCTGTGTAGTGTAGATGTTTTTGTAGTGTGTCTAGCGTAAGCTACAGCGTTGCAGTGAGCTACACTGGTTTGAAACCACAGGTAATGGTAATTTCACCAACAAATCGCTTTCTAAAGTCAGAATAAATCCTACAACGAAAATGTATATGTGAGGAATGTTTATTTTAACGACTGAAAACAGATAACGCTACATCATAGACCACTGTAGTATGTGTTGCCCGGGCAACACAGGCTAATGTCATGATGCTAATACTTCAGTGAAATAGTAGACTACTGTTTCCGAAAGTAGATGTACTTCCTTAATAATATCAGCTTATATTGTACATTACACATCACAATTGTGTGTCATATCACAAAGTAAAATGAGTAAATAGTTATCACCCTGGCCTCTTTTCTTGTGGCGTTTCTGCAGCTGCCTTGCAGTAAAGCTATAGTTAGCCTAGCTATCCCCCAAGTTAACAGATGCTAAACGAATGTTCTGGCAAAGGTAGTCACGCGTGTTTTCGTGACGTTAGTGACGCAGTGACGTTAGTAACGTCAGTGACTGTGGCTAGCAAATTAGCCACCGTTAGCTTCACTTTTCGCCACAAAAACTTAACTTAGCCTAAACCATGCAACGGAACGTAAATTCCAATAGAAGCAACTCAATCGCTACCAAGACGAAACTTTTAACACCTACGTTGTCTATGTAGGCCAAATATTGACTGAGTTTTAGGGGGGCAAAAAGAATAATAATAATATATATGTGAGAGAACAAAGGTTGTGCCCTTGCCGAAGGCAAAGCACACCCAATAATATATATGTGAGAGAACAAAGGTTGTGCCCTTGCCGAAGGCAAAGCACACCTAATAATAACTAGAAAGGTACATTTCCTGAAGAAAATGTGTGTGTTTGCTGAAAGCAGTTGAAACAATTGTTTTGATGGCTTGAATAGTGAAGAAGGTTTTACAATTTTTTTTAAAGAGGTATGTGCTTTAAAAAGAAAATGGTGAGAAAAAGTGTTAAAAGTATATCTGTCATTGTTATCCATTGCGATATTTTCTTACTGTTGAAAATTGAGAAAAAACAGTGATGAAAAGAATATCTTATTGACTTTCATACATTTTTAAGCGTTAAAAGTAGTGGTGGGCATAGATTATTTTTTTTAAATCTAGATTAATCTCACTATAACTTTGGCGTTAATCTAGATTAAAATGGCTCATTTGAATTCCACCGAAGGCATTCAGAATATGTGTGCTACCCAAATAATGACTAAAAGTAAGTCTTTGAGAACGGGTTTCTCAAGCCAGGTGGCTCATTAGACCAGAGGCTCATCTCCTGTTTCCAAAATGCATCACAAACTGCTTGAGAAAGCTGTTCTATATAATTGGTGATGAAAATAAATTATGTTCAATAAGATGTATTTGTGTGTATTAACTGTTTATTAGATTAGTTAGCTTGGCTGATAGACCTGTGCTGACGGGCTTGCCTCGGTTGCACTCAAACAGTAGTTTGACGACGACTCTTCCCCTGCGCTACATCAGTGCTTGACCCGGCATCTTCCGCATTAGCTAAGGGATGCTTTGCGTTTAGGTGGTATTTGAGACTGGAAGAACTCCTACAGTAAACTAATTCCGCATAGCACAAGGTGCAAACAACCTTAGTCTTGTCGAGGTTTCCATTGGGAAGCTTCTTAAAAATACATTTTCCCTGAAGCAAACCAGGCGGCTTCATAGCTGCATCCATGTTAGCACGTTACGTTTGATGTGATAATTTCATACACAAGGCATACACACAGGTTCAAAGACTTGTTCTCGCCCTCTACAGTGCAATTCGGCTAGGTATACATCCGCGCTAAAATATCAAGGTGAAAGTCATTATAGCTTGCGTAGTACAGACCCAGCTCCCAACCCGGGGAGTCAGTTGGCTGAGCGGTGAGGGAGTCGGGCTAGTAATCCGAAGGTTGCCAGTTCGATTCCCGGTCATGCCAACTGACGTTGTGTCCTTGGGCAAGGCACTTCACCCTACTTGCCTCGGGGGGAATGTCCCTGTACTTACTGTAAGTGGCTCTGGATAAGAGCGTCTGCTAAATGACTAAATGTAACCCAACTTTGAGAATAGATTAACGGCGATATTTTTTTTTAACGCAGCGCGTTAACGCCGATAACGGCCCACCACTTGTTAAAAGTATTAAAGAATGAAAGATTGAGAAACAGAAAAAAGTTTGAAGTTAGAAAAATTAGCAAATATAGTGATGAAGAGTATATTGCCTAACAGTTATCAATATCATAGCAGACAAAAGTATGTCAGCAGTATGAAGGTGAAAAAAAGTGTTGCTTTGAAACCAAAATGGTGAGACAGTGTTAAAGGTATATCTGTCATTGTTATGCATTGCAATATTTTCTCACGGTTGAAAAAGGAGAAAAAGGAGTTATGAAAAGGGTATCTTATTTAATTTCATAAATGTTAAAGCGTTATGTTAGAGCCATTTTATATTTTATTTCATTCTAAGCCTTTTACATTTTTAAACCTTAGTATTAGACTTGTACACTTCTTATTTAAGATTCTTCTATGTTTAATGTGTGCACCTTCCTGCCATAGTAAATTCCTTGTCTGTGTGATGTTTCTTGGCGAATAAAACCCATTCTGAAAAGTATTAATAATTGAAAGATGTAGAAACAGAAAAAAGTTTGAACAGTGGAACAGTGAAGAGCGTTGGCCAATCTGATTGGTTCCTTGTTTCTTGTAACGTAGCAACTGGTCAATGTCAACATTTCTAACCTAGAATCTAGGTTTTAGGTTCAAGATGAAGGAGAAACTAATCGTGCCTGCACAACCAGTCCTGTTCAGACACTTAATTTAAAGATGACATCAAAATAATAATCCATAGTGCAGGGTTGCCGATGTTGTCGTTGTCCCTGGTGAGTTTTTTAAATTCAATCTCGTCACATTATGTGACTTTGTTGTGCAACTGGAAAAGCTAGATAGTCTAACTCAGAATGGAAATTCTGACGCTCACGGTGGAAAAAGGAGTGATGAAAAGGGTATCTTATTTAATTTCATAAATGTTAAAGCGTTATGTTAGAGTCATTTTATTTCATTCATAAGTTCCTTAACCTCTGTTGTTAATATCGCCGATAAAAAGTAAATACTGTTACGAAGCATTTGTTTGTAGGAACGAACGATAGACGTACTAGTAGCTAGTTTCGCCGTTCTATGGCAGCTACAGTACTGTATGATGACAGTCGTAGCTAGCGTTGTAAGCACTCGTCACTAGAATGGCCATAACTTTAAAACAAACGATCATATTTCAAATCTGTCTGCTGTTCTACATTGCCCACACAATTATGTATATATATCAACTCTAACATGGCCTGTATCTTGTATTGAAAGTGCTCAAAAATTAGCTCGTCTAATGGTGGACTGAGAAAACATTTGTCAAAGCGAAGCGAGCGGATGTCGTCGGAGAATTCCTACTGTGTTAGATTTACTGCTTCAAATTGAAAACGGAGAATATATTTAGAGTAAAGACAAGTTTCTTAACGTCTGTGTTCAATATCGTCAGCTAAAAGTACAAACTTTTCAGTTACGAAGCTTTTGTTCGTAGTAACGCCAGCTGCAGTAAACCTTTCGTGACCCCGGTTTGGCTGTTCGTGACAGTCGGATATGACAGTGTTGAGCCTCGATTTTTGCAGATTTCTGTGAAACTTTCTTAAAGAAAAATAATCTAGCTAGATTATGTACACTTTAAGTTCAATGTACATACCTTGTTTGGCCAATTTTGTCGATTGTGGAAAAAAGGAGAACCGTGTTAGGTTATGGAGAGCCATCGCGCTAGCTTGGAATTGCGTTATCCCACTCATCACTTCAGTGGTCATAACTTTTAAACAAAATAGTCTATTTTAAATATGTCTGCTGTTCTGAATTCACGACAAACGTACGCACATTTCATACGCTGTAACATATCCTCTATCTTGTAGTGAAAGTGGTTAAAAATTAGGTTTTCTAAAAAAGTAATGCAGACGGAGAATACTTTTGTCTGCTATGATATTGATAACTGTTATGCAATATACTCTTCATCACTATATTTGCTCATTTTTCTAACTTCAAACTTTTTTTCTGTTTCTCAATCTTTCATTCTTTAATACTTTTAACTAGTGGTGGGCCGTTATCGGCGTTAACGCGCTGCGTTAACCTGAGACTCTTATCGGGCGATACAAAAAAATATCGCCGTTAATCTATTCTCAAAGTTTGGTTGGGAGCTGGGTCTGTACTACGCAAGCTATAATGACTTTCACCTTGATATTTTAGCGCGGATGTATACCTTGCCGAATTGCACTGTAGAGGGCGAGAACGAGTCTTTGAACCTGTGTGTATGCCTTGTGTATGAAATTATCACATCAAACGTAACGTGCCAACATGGATGCAGCTATGAAGCCGCCTGGTTTGCTTCAGGGAAAATGTATTTTTAAGAAGCTTCCCAATGGAAACCTCGACAAGACTAAGGTTGTTTGCACCTTGTGTTATGCGGAATTAGTTTACTGTAGGAGTTCTTCCAGTCTCAAATACCACCTAAACGCAAAGCTTCCCTTAGCTAATGCGGAAGATGCCGGGTCAAGCACTGATGTAGCGCAGGGGAAGAGTCGTCGTCAAACTACTGTTTGAGTGCAACCGAGGCAAGCCCGTCAGCACAGCTCTATCAGCCAAGCTAACTAATCTAATAAACAGTTAATAAACACAAGTACATCTTATTGAACATAATTTATTTTCAAAACCAATTATATAGAACAGCTATCTCAAGCAGTTTGTGATGCATTTTGGAAACAGGAGATGAGCCCCTGGTCTAATGCGCCACCTGACTTGAGAAATCCGTTCTCAAAGACTTACGGTGCTTGTCCACTGCAGCGACGCGATGCGAGCGACGCAATGTTTTCCATTCATTTTCAATGGAGCCAGGCGAATCGCTTGCGTGGTGCATTGTGGGTAGCGACGCGACGCGATTCAAGCGATTCGAGTTGAGATTTTCTCAACTTGATGCAAATGAGGAGCTATTTTCGCTAGCGATGGCCAATCGCATTGTTTTCCTGTTTCTCGTAACGTAGCAACCATGGTAAACATTTCTGGCTCTCAGTTTCAGAATGGAGGAGAAAATAATTGCTTGTGTAGCTGCTTACCCGGTGTTGTACGACACATCTCTATATTCGTACAGAGATGTTAATAAAAAAACGATGCATGGCGCAAGGTTGCCGAAGTTGTTGGTGCTTTTACTTTCAAATTCAGTCTAGTCACATTACGTAACTTTGTTCTGTGTTAACTACAGTAGCTAGCTAGCCCGGCTGGAACTCCCTATCGTATCGACAGATTAGCAGACTTTGAGTAATATAATAAAACGTTTTTTACACATGTCAACGTTTATGTCTATTAAACAGTTTTGTATTTTGTATACAAGTTGTATTTTGATCGATGTTGCGAGTATGTAAACCCAAGTCTGCACACTTGGCCATGACAACTACAACAGTGACTTTAGAGAACTACATTTTACATTAATCTGTTTGAAACGCCCCCGAGCGTGGTGAACTGTGGGAAGGCGAGCGATGGCAAGCGATTCGCGTCGCTGCAGTGGACACGCACTGTTACTTTTAGTCATTATTTGGGTAGCACACATTCTGAATGCCTTCGGTGGAATTCAAATAAGCCATTTTAATCTAGATTAACGCCAAGATTACAGTGAGATTAAGCTAGATAAAAAAAAAAATCTATGCCCACCACTACTTTTAACGATTAAAAATGTATGAAAGTCAATAAGATACTCTTTTCATCACTGTTTTTTCTCCATTTTCAATAGTAAGAAAATATCGCAATGCATAACAATGACAGATATACTTTTAACAATTTTTCTCACCATTTTCTTTTTAAAGCACATACCTCTTTTAAAATTTTTGTAAAACCTTCTTCACTATTCAAGCCATCAAAACAATCGTTTCAACTGCTTTCAGCAAACACACACATTTTCTTCAGGAAATGTACCTTTCTAGTTATTTTCATGAACAGATTGACAAAGTTTAGGCTGTGGCAATGAAGTTAAGGTTAGCAGTTAGATAGACTTTTGATTTAAGTAAGGGGAGTGCCGAACATGTTCTGTCGCCGTTTGACTTCCTACAGCTGTGTAGATGTGTTTGTAGTGTCTCGCGTAGGCTACAGCGTTGCAGTGAGCAACACTGGTTTGAAACCACAGGTAATGATAATTTCACCCACAAATCGTTTACTTGTAATGTAATGTCATAATAAATCCTACAACGAAAATGTATTTGTGAGGAATGTTTATTTTAAAGATTGAAAACAGATGCATCATAGACCACTGTAGTATGTGTTGCCCGGGCAACAGAGGCTAATGTCATGATGCTAATGCTTCAGTGAAATAGTAGACTACCATTTCCAAAAGTAGATGTGGGCCTACTTCCTTAATAATATCAGCTAATATTGTACATTACATTTCATAATTGTCTTTCACATCACAAAGTAAAATGAGTAAATAGTTATCACCCTGGCCTCTTTGCTTGTGGCGTTCCTGCAGCTGCCTTGCAGTAAAGCTATAGTTAGCCTAGCTATCCCCCAAGTTAACAGATGCGAAACGAATGTTCTGCTACAGGTAGTCACGCGTGTTTTCGTGACGTTAGTAACGTCAGTGACTGTGGCTAGCAAATTAGCCACCGTTAGCTTCACTTTTCACCACAAAAACGCAATTTCTACTTAAACCATGCAACGGAACGTAAAAAAAAATACAACCAACGCAATCGCTACCAAGACGAACCTTTTGACACCGCCGTTGTGTATGTAGTCCAAATATTGACTGATCCTTAGGGGGGCGAAAATAAACAAATAATATATATGTGAGAGAACATAGGTTGTGCCCTTGCCGAAGGCAAAGCACACCCAATAATAAGTATGCAGAATAACAATAGTGTTTTTGCTTGCAGCAAACACACTAATAATAAGTATGCAGAATAACAAGTGTTTTTGCTTGCAGCAAACACACTAATAATAATAATAAGTATGCAGAATAACAATAGTGTTTTTGCTTGCAGCAAACACACTAATAACAATAGTGTTTTTGCTTGCAGCAAACACACTAATAATAAGTATGCAGAATAACAATTGTGCTTTTGCTTGCAGCAAACACACTAATAAATATATATGTGAGAGAACAAAGGTTGTGCCCTTGCCGAAGGCAAAGCACACCCAATGAGGCTATTCAAATAACATTTCAACACATTTTAAAGCAGAGTTCCAGTTTGGAATCTTTAATGTTGTGAATTTCTCCACCCAGCAGTAAATACTATGCAGTTGCTCACAGCAAAATAATTTCTGTATGCAAATGACGTGGCAAAATTACTTCCATCTTTTTGAGGATTTCAACTTTGTTAAGAAGCAAAAAGAAGCAAGTTGTAAAATATCTGCTACTTTAACACATACACTGAATATGTAAACACACAGGCTTGATTCCAATATAATTTTCCATGAACATTTTCAGCATATGGTTGAGCTTCTTTCGGACAGACATAAGTTCAACATTTTGAGTAGGTCTCATGTATGAATTCCTTTTTTCTCAAATAGACATTTCTTACTAAATGAAATATTGATTTTGAGTTTACTGACTAATTACGCATTTTAATACAACAACTGATCCTTCAGATATACATTTTCTATCACAAGATATTGTCAAACAATTCATGTATTTTTTGTGGCAAATTGGTAAAAATGTTACCATTGAGTTGCATCAAACTGCACATATGCACAGTAAATGAATTAGGTAAGACAGACAACGTGGGTTCAAATTTTGGTCTTTGTTGTACAATCTTTAGTTGAACACAATTTTTGAAATGTGTATTTCTTTAATAATCATTCATGACTAAATCACATGGTAATCAAATCATAGTAGCCTTAAAATGATTACAAATGCTTACCTGAAATGTGACACGTTCTAAACATACTTCCAAAAAGAACATGAAACTGATAAGTCCGGCCTTTTGCAGTTGAAAACTAAAAAGGTACCCCAGTCCACAGCTAATATGCAGAAGGGCACATTTTGTACCAGTCCATTTCTGTCTTTTCCCCTCTCCTCTGTTCCACTTTGCATTGTGAATGACTAGTAAAGCATACATAATGCAAGAAAGTGATAAGTGGACTCAACATTGAGTGGGTTTGATAGAATTTGAGGGGTCATATTTCTTGGAGTCCCAGTCTGTCTTGGCCTGCTTGGGTGTGGATATGTGTGCCAAGGAGCTATCTCTACAGTCCGTTTGGGAAGAGGGGGGGCTGAACATCTGGTCAGTCTCTCCTCTTTGGGTACCTTCGTTTTGAACAGAGTGACAAAACAGTGGGCCTGAAGCATGTGCACTGTGACTAAAATCACCTATGCTTTTGAATTCTACTGCTACCTTACTGGGACTACCAGCATTTGTATCTCCAACTCCCCCTGCCGCTTCACCTCCACTTACTGCTCCCATCTGAATCTCTGCCACTATGCTGAGGCCTTTTTCTGAACTCTCCACTCCATCAACCTCAACCAACTCCACCCCAGACCCTTCTGCACTATCCAGCAGGAATTCACCAAGCTGCTGGGGAGCTGAGGTGGAAAATGCCTCAGTGAGGATGGCGGCAGTCTCTGCCATCCAGTTCAGGTCTGATGTAACTTCACCCCTCATTGCGAGGTTGCTGGGCTGAGATCCCTGCATGGGACCTTGGCCCTGGGTGGCAGCTTGGGGTTCTCTTGGTGTGCTGTTCTGATCAATTGCTTCCCCTCCCTGAGCTGGAGCTATGGCAGCAGGAATAGAGCCTTGGGTTGCACTCGTTGAAGTTGTATTATTGTTGATATTGTCCTGCAGGGCTGTCTGGTTGCCCTGGCCCGCCTGCTGGTTCTGAAGCAGCATCTCCTGGATGCGGATCTGCTGCAGGATGGCAGGTAACTCGTAGTGGTGAAAAAAATAGATCATTGAGTGCTGTGGATAGATGACGGAATAGAAGCCAGGTCATGGTTAATAAATGGTTTACGACATGGTTATGGATTTACAGACTTTAGCCTAGTTCCCTAACAATCTGTGATTGTAAATGTTAAAAGCCAGTTATTACTAGTTATTTGTAGAACGTATATAAAATAGTGTGAATGTCAACAACAGCATACAAATATTTGAAATGGAATCCTAGAGATTTGCAGAACTAAAACGGAAACTAAATTGGCACCACAAAAAAAGCAGTTCACTGAGACACTGTCCGAGTCAGTCCTCCATATGCCCAAATAAGTGCTTAATAATAAGCGCTTGAGGCAAAAACCTTGGTGGTATTGCATTTCCGATAGTATTAGTATTGCATTTAACAAGGCATGAGCAAAAAAGGGAACATTAGCCGATCGCTGATTTACCTGGAGCTGACTGAGCGCAGGGATAAAAGGCTTGATAATCTACACTTTCTTTGCACATGGTTGCACACATACAAAGTTTATTCCCATTATTTTTTATTTAACAGTTTTGTAATGGACGTTATTATGTTCATGACATGACAAATGTAGGGTAAGTATTATATTATTATTGTCATTATAGTGTGACGTTGTGACTTATGCTTATTCTACAGGGGTCATTTGCCATCACTTTTAAACCTTTTAGTTTTATCCTATTTTATTGACTACTAATAAATTGCTTAAGGTCATCCTGGGTGTTTCCCCTTTTTTAACAGTGGAAGTAACATTTAAATTGCTGGTATCAAACAAGAACCCCACATGTTTGTGTGACATATTTCTTAAACCTTGCAGAAAGTAATAGCAACAACGCATTCAAAAATGAGACGCACAGTTAGGGTGGGAAATAATAAATATGTGAGATAACAGTAGTGTGCCTTGAAAGCAAGCACACCTAATATATTTATTTTTTTACAATTACTAATACAATTACTTTTTTGGGGGCATTTATCCCTTGTGGATTTTGTAAATAGAATATCTAAAATAAGTCCCAAAATAACTAAATCTGTACAAATGTAAGGAATCTGAATGCTTTTTAAAGGCATTGACTAATTGAACTTCCACATCACCTGTATGAAGAGCCAGGAAGTAACCAGTGCCAGGCTGCTGTACTGCCCATTGAAACGGTAGTGGTAGGCGTAGAACGCAAAGTGATACAGATAGAAGAACCTTGAAAAGAAACAACAGGGACTGTCTTAGCTGAAATTGCCTCAAAAATAAGGACAAAGGACAGAGTAAAAATTATGAATAGCATTTACATTACATTTAGTCATTTAGCAGACGCTCTTATCCAGAGCGACTTACAGTAAGTACAGGGCCATTCCCCCGAGGCAAGTAGGGTGAAGTGCCTTGCCCAAGGACACAACGTCATTTTTCACGGCCGGGAATCGAACCAGCAACCTTCTGATTACTAGCCCACTTCCCTAACCGCTCAGCCACCTGACTCCCACCTGACTCCCACCTGACTCCCACCTATAGCATGACAAATTGCAGCTGAGTTTGGCTTATGCTTGTGTGATCCCATTTCTCCAGCCAATTGTATTGGTGTAGTGTATGGATTTGCTTAGACACCAAACAAGCCACTTACATGACCAGTGCTGGTGTTTACAGATGTGTTTGGGTTTTACCTCAGCCAGTGACGTTTGCTGGTGTTGGTGTGGCAGCAGATAGCATCATACTGGTCAGCCAACCACACAATTAGGATGATATAGAAGGCTGTGGTTGTGTCATTAAAAAATTCTGACATGATGGCTTCCATGCCTGTGGAAAGGAGGGGGGGAAGTATGTAAGTGTCTGAACTTGGTCATTTCCCCCATATTTATGAAGTAATGCAGAAAATTACATTTACATTTATTCATTTAGCAGACGCTTTTATCCAAAGCGACTTCCAAGAGAGAGCTTTACAAAGTGCATAGGTCACTGATCATGAGAACAAGATAACCACAAAAACATTGCGAGTAGCCAAAACATGAAGCACACATTGTGAACAACCAAAGTAAGTGCCAAAGGGAAGAACCATAAGAGCATGTAGTTAAACAAGTTACAATTAAACAACATGAACCGCTATAATATAAAATATATAAAATTCAATTTGTCACAAACAATGCATGTGTTCTACTATGTAAAACTGCAATGCCAGATCCCACAGAGGTGTTCTACTTTAATTCCAAACCGCTGGACGGTCAAAGGAAGGAAAGACAAATTAACAAGCCAAATTAATTATTTAACATTTCAGTCATGTGCATAAGAGGACAGAAATGCATCAATAAAGGCAAACAATATCTTAATTTGCTGTGCGTTTATTAATAGAATACAATAGAATTGTTATTTCTAGGTATGGTCCAAAACACTTGAAGGATCTTACCCACAAGGGCCAGAATGACGGTGAGCAGAGGAGCTGCAGGGAAGGCAATGGTCATATTCATTTCCAACATCTGCAGTAAGTCCACTGAGGGCAGAGTGGGGGGAAAAAAAGATCAAAACAAAAATACATTATCATACATTTTGGATGGATGTCAAGCTGTACACCTTAATTGTATGACTTTAAAGAGGTCATTGGCTGCAAAACCGAGTGTACCTTGTCCTAGTTGAATAACGACAGTTCGGTGGGTAAAATGGACATACAGTAAATCTCCTGTACTGTATGTCCATACAGTACATTGACACCTGGGCACCCATTGACCCAGGTGTCAATGGGTGCAAGTCCATTGACACCTCTTTCCTATCTAAATCTCACAATTTGAACCGGCTGCTGTAAAACGAGCGGTTTAAAAAAATCCACATTTGTGACGTCAAAAATGTGGCTCCACCTTTTTTGGCTCTGGTCTGTACCTTTGTCACGCCCCAAAATTTGCTGCACACTGCTCTGTGTACTTCCACGGAATTACAAAGAAGAACGTTTTTCAAGGACATTGAAAATGGACTACGGTCGTAAATGCAGTGTTCCAGGCTGTACAGGGAATGCTGACACTTTTCAGAGTCTTCCCAAAGAACCAAACACTCGACCGGCTGTGATGTTTGTCTATGAGAAGATCCCTGCGCAGTTCGACCCTCAATTACACATTTGCTCTAACCATTTCACCATGTAAAGCAGGATTTGCTATGAAGCTGTTGCTGAAAAGAGGTGCTGTTCCGACCTTATGTTCATCACAACCGCAAGTTGTAGTATGATTTTGATGCTGACAGTTATTAGCAATGCTAACGTATCCTGTATCTAGCATAGGTAGAATGTGTGATGATTTAGTTTATTGGCAATGGGGCTAACGTTATTTCATGTTCCTGACTGTGTTTCATTCGAATAAATAACCTGTGTTGTCACGTTAATCTACAATTCACGATTCATGTTTGTCCATATCTTTGTCAGGTTATTTTTTATTAGTTAGCAAGATAGCTAACTGAAACTGAGTTGAATCACGATAGTTTGGTTGCTAAGCTGTAACGTTACCCACCTAAGTCGATCCCGTTTGCTTGAACAACAGAAGTGGAAACAACTAACGTATCTAGTCAATCTGTTGAAAACAGTGTGGTGTAGACACAGATTTATTTGTACGTTTTTATTTCAAGTCTCCACCTTCTATGTTTTTTTAAGACAAAGAGTGATTTATTTAATATTAAGAACCAGAAAATACAATACACTGGCCACCTTCGATGTTTCAGTGAGTGCTGTTGGCCGTGTTGCGTCTTTGCTCCGTAGCTTCACTCGTTGTGAACCAACCAATCAGCGCGCAGCTCATCTATATATTCATGAGCATACCATAAAAGGGAGAAAAGCTCTCGTTTTATTCCAGGGCTATTTCACAGGGTGAAAGAGACCTTAAGGAACAGTGTGAAATACACTATAAAATCAGTAAATGACCCCTTTAAGGACAAATACGTTTGTGAATCTCGTCAATGAAATTAGGTTTTGGCATAATAAAGCAGTTGCTACTACTTAGTCAATGACCCTCGTGCGCAATCTGTGCAGAAGAGAGATTGTCCAAAATCTTTCACATTTACATTTATGGACAATGTTATTTACCACACAAATAATTTATTGTAAAATGTTTGCATTTTGTGTGTGTATTAGTATATTTTAGTAGTAATATTATTTACAGATGTTCCTTAATTTGAGGGTTCTGGTTTTGCGGTAAGATGCCACATGTAGCATGATGGGTGTATTATAAGTGTTTGCTATAAGGGGCCGAAGAACGCTGTGACACTGATACAAAGGCCTATATCAGACCAATTCAACTGTGGGCCAACGGGCTGAATCTGGCCCTTTAACAAGGTTAATCTTAAGAATTTAGAACTCTGTTCTGAAAGGTAGATTTAGGAAAACTATAGAAATATTTTAAATTAGACACACTACACTGCTATATGGCCAAAAGACTGGTGGTGAGTTATATTTAGATATCTGTAATGTCTTTATTTTGTATATGGAGTATTATTGAATTTGACTCTTTATATTTTATGAATTTTGTACTATGTGTAATATGTCTTTCACCTATATTTAGTCTGTCTATATTTTCTAGTACATCTTGTACTCAGGGCTCCCTTGCAAGGTTGGGATAAAATCTGCTCACCTATGAAAACGAAAATCTGGTGGTGGGAGTAACGCAGAAGCATAGAGACTGACAGGGTCTGTAGGTATGGAAAGAAACAAGATTGATAAAAAGAAAACATGTATGGCACAAACTAATTTTCCCTCATGTACACCACAAAAACCAAGGGATGTAAGGTCCCTTGATCTAAAATTAAAGGTTGCCATTGGGATGATTATTTTACAGCTAATTTGCTACAGAAAAGGTGCATTGAACCACTTACAAATATGACCATGATGACAAAAGCTGCCAGGTAAGAGGTGCGAGCCATCCACATGCTTACAAATCTGTAGTGTTCACCAGATACCACATTCCTAAGGAAACCTGTTGACAAAGTGCAAAAACTGCTTGAAAATTGCCACATATTCAAATAGGACAAAAGTGAGTAGATTAGAAGGAAGTGTACTTTCTTGTATTTTTGTGAAGTGTATTTCCTTAACAAACAATGCACATAAACATACCTTTATTTTCCTCATTCTCAGCCAGAGCCTTGACACTGGACATGAGGATATCATCGTAGCCGAGGAACTCATCCAGGAGAAAGCGGCTGAAACCATCTCCAAAGCACTGATCTTTCAGAGGATCTAAAAACAAAAAGAATCAGTTGTCACCTAAGATAAGAGGCAACCCTATTATGATATAATGCTCATCTGGGAGTCAAAGGACTATCCAATTATTTAATATTTTTATGAAATGCTGGCTAGCTAAAAAGCAGCAAGATGAATAAGATGAATTTCTCTAATCAAACTGTGAAAAGGTTAACCTGTGGTATATCATCAATTTTCAACGTCTGCCAATCAGTCAGATTTCAAGGTCGGAACTACCCGCTGTACAATGAGTTATCTATGCCAATACATAACTACATGCTCTTATGGTTCTTCCCTTTGGCACTTATTTTGGCTGTTCACATTATGTGCTTCATGTTTTGGCTACTCGCAATGTTTTGGGGGCTATCTTGTTGTTATTATCAGTGACCTATGCACTTTGTAAAGCTCTCTCTTGGAAGTTGCTTTGGATAAAAGCGTCTGCTAAATGAATACATGTAAATGTACATCAGCTGGTCAAAATACAGCCAGTCAGAATTTTAAGAGCTA
This sequence comes from Osmerus mordax, assembly GCF_038355195.1. Taxonomy (NCBI): domain Eukaryota; kingdom Metazoa; phylum Chordata; class Actinopteri; order Osmeriformes; family Osmeridae; genus Osmerus; species Osmerus mordax. Next base: position 9,241,922 of record NC_090075.1, read on the forward strand.
GATGACCATAACTAGCTATCTACAGTACTTGTGACTGGATAACTAATTAGTTAACATTGTTATCAACAATCACACCAACTCAATGACAGCATCAGTTAAGACATTTATTCTTGCCAGTTATAAAACTGAAGTAAAACCAAGGCTGGAAACAAATGTTTATGACATAGAACAGTAACATTCATATAGAATGCCAAAAAGCATTTAGGTGCTGCCAATCTCAATATCTTTAAGCGGGAGCTTGTAGTAAAAAAGTACAAACTGTCACAAAAAGGTATTTTTTGAAAGCCGTTGGAGGTTACAAACATTACACTAACGATTTTTTAAAGTCGCGTTAAGATTACATACATTTTTTAAATAAAAAGGAGCAAAATTGAAAATCTGTCCACCCTAAAAATAGTAACATATCAGTGTGCATGTAAACATACTGACTAATATTAGTTTGGAGAATAGGCAGCTGATAAGACACCAAGAGTTAAGAGATGGTTATGTGTTACAGACTTAAGTAATTCAATGCATGCAAGACATGTTACATAAAGTTCAAGACTTGATTGTATTGATTAGATTTAGTTAACAATAACAAAAGTGTCTCTGCTCCCACAAACAAGCTCTAGCTATGGCTGGCCTATTATGCTCTCTTTGTAATTTTTTTACTTAACTAAAGTCACATTCACTTTATAGTTGATATTCTTCTTAGATTGTAAGTCAAACTGATCAACTACATGAGGATGTCAAGGATCCCAAAATTAAGAAAGTGTTATCTGAATCGCATACATGAACTCACAACTGCTCATCTGCAAACCATGAAACAGTGATTTCCCCTGTGTACATGTTAAGGGTTTGATTCCCCATACATTCAATAAAGAGCTTGCAGTTGTCTTACATCACTGATTAGTTGTAATTAACTAATGTATATCTGGCAGAATAATGGCTCTGTACTGAGCTCAAATGTAAATTAACCTCTTCGCTGTACCCCAGTCACTCATTATGTCAACGTCTTAACAATCCTGTAAAATTAGCTAAACAAGGAATACCCAAAGTAAATTGAAAGTTAGAATCCCTGTAAGTGCCACTGCTTTTCTATTATTTAGGTTAGGCAGGGTATTTAGCACTTTTGTTGTTTTATTTTCTTTGGTACCGTTCATGGTTCTCCTGTGACGACTTTGTTGTTAATAAACACCTGGCTATTGACACCCTGTCTCGTTTGTGTTCTTTGTGGCTACAGTTGTTATACCCTCAGGTTCCCCCTAGACATCGTGCTTAACACCTTAGCCGTGCAAGTTCAAAGAGGGACATAACACATTGGGGGCTTGGCCAGAATATTAATCTTCCCGCAGTAGGAATTCCAGGCCATGTACTTATTTCACTGATTCTTTTCTTATAACTTTTTGTCCAAAGTTTAATAGTTGCACTTAATGTAGCTTACCTAGAGTGACCACCATGACAGGGATGTTGAGCCGCTGTCGGGTGGTTTGGGAGAGCCGGAGGAAGCCATACTCCAGAGAGTACTCCACTATGTACTCCTCCTGAGGCCATACTAAAGAAAAAAATACACACATATGTTTAATCAAAATACTCACCTTAAACACAGTGAACATTCTACCCTCTTAACACTAGAAGCGTAGAGCAGGGGTCATTTGACCCCAATTGTGTCTTCGCACTCAATCAAATTCCAGGACCCTGCTTTCTAGACTTTTTACTAGATGTGTTATATCATCAGTATTTTTTAATCACACCGGAAAAGCTCATTTAAGGCAAATTTACTCATGTTTTGGTTTAATTGCAGATTAAGATTAAAACAGATGTTGCAGGGTTCCATTGCAGTCTGTCATTCAGACAAAGGTTGTATAGCCTAAATAATATTTGTTTGTCCAGAAAAATATGTCTAGTTTATATATAGCCTATAATTACGTGCAAAATGATGACAAAAACTTTTCTGAATTCTATGAAGTGCATTAGCTTTACATGGGCGTTTGTTTGTTGACTGGTAAGCGCAATGGTAAACTAATCCGTTTATGAATATAAGTAGGCCTACTGAAAGGAGATGACGGTATGGGCGGAGGGTGTTATGATCACTGTTCACAATAGTTTAACTGATTGTTCTTGAATGTTTATAATTGACAATAATTAGAGACACGGACAGACTACAGGGCTCCTTGACTTCTCGGTGCGGCTGGCCACAATTGTCTCCACTCTCTTTGCACACAACTTCTTCCTTCAGAATCCAAGTCCCCCTTTTTTTATACCCTGCCTAACATAATAACAGGTTACTCAATACAATTGCTTACAATAGCATTTCAGAAATATCTAGTAGTATAAATGAGTAGCTGTATTTTACAGCTTCTTAGAATCTGGCTGCAATGAATGCCCATATTCTGTACAAAGAGTGCGTGAACATAACAGTAAGCTAAATTAAATGTATTCTTGAGCTGTAAGTATCAAAATGGAATGCTGGGAATGTTGGAACTGGAATAGAGTAGACAGCCTTGAAAGAAACTGATGAGCCCTAATTTTTTGATACACTACACGATCGATCATTAGAAGGGGGGATGGGATGCCTGAAAGATGCCTTCACGTTTACCAGCTGAAAAAAAGAAGAAATCCTGTGCATAATGCAATGCCAGAGAGTAAAGGGAACAAAACATATTCTAAATGATTTGTCTGGCTAGTTGTAGTAGAGAGGCCACCTACTTGATTTATCAAATGCAACTTTCGTTTTACACATAATGCACCACTGCTTTTGTGTAACCCCTCCATCCACACTTGGAACTGGAGTCCCAATGTTACAGTAATAGCCCAAATAAAACCACAATAGACATTCTCAACCAGTATGATATTATCCACTGCCCGTCTTGTCATTCCGAAAGTTGTTAAATTGAATAGGCTAAGCATCAACATGTAACATCAAGTAAGCCTATAACCTAGAATTTCCAAACTAATGACTCTTGCCTAATTTTTGTCAGTCGCCTATAACTGTATCTAGGGCTTGGTGGTATGACGGTATATACCGTGCGACGGTAGAAATGTGTCTACCGGGAGAGATTTGGCTATACCGTTTCAACCGCGGTATACTTTTATACTATATTTTTGTATTACACGTGTCAATTAAATGTCTGGTTGTTGTATTGTATATAAGCCATCATATAAATCGCATTCTTGCGATATTTAGAATTGTAGTTTAACTTTTATTTGATTTGCTATTTTCGTTTGACCTTGAAGCACATTTGCGTTGGTCTGACGGAACGGAGTGTATTTTGTGTAAGCGGACCACATCCATGCCGATGCTAATTAATTATATATTTGATGACCCATTTTGCAGGTAACCAATTCGATTTGTTGTTCAAGTTTTATGTCTCGTGCTGTAAAATTATTGTTGTAAACTGGTGGCGTTGCTAGCATTCTTGATCTAGGATGATTAGTGAAGGCTAACTACTTACTAACTGAGAGTGAGGTCATGCCGGGAAATATCAAACTGAGGCTTTAACATATCGACCGAGCTTTAACGATCCGTATTGAGCTGTGAGTAGGTCACCACACGGATGGCATGACTGCGTATCAGCCAATCGGAACGCTCGTACTCGTAACTTTTTGGAGTCTTTTGTTTTTAACTCAAGTGTTGTCTCGTGAGGCAGTTGTTTTTGTTTGTAATAAATAATCGAGTGGGATGATGAAGTATGGTAGGGTTATTTTGTACCATTTCTTAATCAAATTTACAGAACAATTACTATACCGTAATATATACCGTAACCGTGATATAAAATGACTCATACCGTGAGAAGATTTTGGCCATATCGCCCACCCCTAACTGTATCTAATTAGACCATTGGCAAGAAGCGACTTCTAGTGATCATTACGTGTCAGTAACAACGTCCCTGTCTGAAGACTCCTAACTAGGGCTGCAACAACGAATCGATTTAATAGATTAAAATCGATTATTAAAAGTGTTGGCAACGAATTTCATTATCGATTCGTTGTGTTGCGCGATTATTACTCAATATGTCGCGGAAATGCTTGAGTATATAAAAAAAAAAGTTTAGTTGAGCGCGGAGCAGAGGTAGAGGAAAGGCCATCGGAGAGACGTTGTTGAGTAACGTTGTTCTGAAACACATGGCGGAGGCAGAGAAATCAGTACGACCCAAGTCATCCAAGGTGTGGGAGCATTCCACACTAAATACATCAAACAGTGTGTTAATTGACCGAGGTGAAGTTAGTTTCATATTCGACATTCGTCTCACATTCGGAAGACGCTATTTTGCAGCATCGCGTTAGGGACCGGGTGAAAACAACCCATACCATTTAGAAAAATGTAGACTTTTATAATATTTTTAGGAATATAAAACCTCAAACAGACACCAGAGTATCTTAACAATGTCTGGTATACTTCCACAGCCTTTACTTTTTCAATGAAGTTTCAAATAAAATGATAGAAAATCACAAATCTTTGAAAATATCTTAATCCTCGCAAATCTTAACCTTTTTCAAAATTGTGTCAAAAAATCTTAAATATACACCAGATTATTCTAATAAAGTCTGGCCTACTTCCACAACCTTTCAATTTTCAATAAAGTTTTAAACAAAACTCAAATAAACTGCTCATCTTGGAAAATAGCATTACATCCACGCTAATATTGATAACTTTTTCAAAATTGTGTGCCTTTTTGTGCACATTCTGAAGATTTTTTGCACTGTGAATTTGCACAGTCAGTTCTGTTTTTGAATAAAGGGTTGGAAATTAATGCTTTTTAGTTTTTTATCCGATTCATCAATTAATCGAAAAAAGAATCGACAGATTAATCGATTAGTAAAATAATCGTTAGTTGCAGCCAGTGTTGGGTGTAACGCGTTACTAAGTAACACATTACTGTAATTAAATTACTTATCCACTGAAAAAGTAAAGTAAGCGATGACTGCATTTTTAGGTAATTTAATTACAGTTACCTGTAATGTACTTGCGTTACATACTGTAAATTAGTCAAACAGTTCTGTACAAATCAATATTGAATTAAAATCTAAATGTATCGTCTTAGGGTAAAAGTGAACGCTGCCTCTTTAAAATTGTTAGCTAGCTGTAGTGCAGTTGCATGGGGGACGTGAGTTTTTGCTGCATAAGCGCAGGCTCTAGCGGTTTGAAGTGGAAGATGTCGGACTTGGCCGAAGCAAGTAGCTCTAGCTGTTTTAACAAATGGAAATATTTAGGGATGCTCCGATCTGAGCCGATCCATATCGGCCGATATTCCCATTATCGGTTTTGATCTGCGTTCTCAAAACGGCCGATCAAACATGGCCGATCAGATTACATAAAATTTGCGAGAACTACTATCAGAGACGTTTCAATAAAACGTTAGATAGGCATTTCAGGCCGCAAATGGTAAGAAATGATTCTTTAACCTTTAGATGCGTGAGTTCTAAATATTTCCGACGCTTCCACCAGAGTTTGTTTTCCAAAACGGAAGCTAGCTAGCTTTAGTTAGCTTCCGTTACCTAGCAACCTAGCATAATACTCGTAGCAATGCTACTACCTGCTAGTGTTACTTGTTAGCCTCTAATTGTACATTTTGAAGCCATACTATAGCGTTTGTCATAGTTTTTGCCTATCGGAAAATAGTTGGTTGGAATTTTCTGAATCACACGTGCTACGTTACTCTGTGAGACCCTCATTCGAACGAAAACAGTCATGGACAGCCACTGCTTTTTGGAAGGCCAGTAAAGACCTCTTTCCTGCTCTCCGCACCTTGTACAAGTGTAGATAGCGAGCGACTTTTCAGCAAAGCAGGACATATTTTAGATGAGAAGAGGAACAGGTTGACTCCTAAAAATGCTGATATGCTTATATTTATCAAGGCAAATCTTCCAGTGATGCTGCTTAATCAGAAGCAAGGTTTGAATACTCTAGTATGCCCTCTCTCCGAGTGAGTGACTGCGTGCGTGAAGTGAGTGAAGTGAGAGTGAGTAAAGGATGTGAGAGTGAGTGAGTGAGACACTATACAGATAGATATACATGTTGTTTTTTTGTTTAATTGCTGACTTCCTGTGCAACTTTTATATTCATTAGGATTCCCTCCGTAAGGAGGAAACCTATTGTTATTGTTAGTTTTATTGGGTGTGCTTTGCCTTCGGCAAGGGCACAACCTTGGTTCTCTCACATATATCATTCTCACAATAATAACATATATGTGAGATGGCAAAGCACACTCACTATTGTTTTCCTGTTTCTCTTTATTATTATTATTCCAACTTCTTAGTTCTTCCGCCGTTTTTTGGCCTTTAACTAGTCCATACTTTCACCGATTCCTATTTTTTTTTTATCAAAACGTTCATCTCCTTCAGGAGATGTTGGCTATGACTTTTGGTATTTCTCACTTTTATACTTTTATACTTTTTAAGACATTAAGGTTTTAGTGCAAATTATTCTCCCATTAAAAGTAATGGTAAATCCTTTCAAATCATTAAAAAGATTCCTCCTCTTTCAAATGTAACTACTTCAGCATACTTTCAGCTAGAGACACCATTCAACCTTTAACATGTTCCACAAGACATTCAGCTATTCCCAAATGATTTTTGAGGTTTTTCAAATATTCAGCCAATTTTGAAATACATTAAAATGTTTGCTCCTTCTTGATTTTTATAAATGAGCAGCAAGCAGAGTGGCACACTCTGCTGGCTGTTCTTTTTCTGATATTCAACTAAATTGTCAAACAAATTCCTCTAACGTTCATATAGTTTAACTTGAAGAAACAAGTTATACCTTAAAATGTAGGAAAAATTGTCCTCTTTCAGCCAATGTAACTACTAAAGAGCTCACATTTACAGATTTTCAGCTATGAGCCTTGAAGCGAGAGCAGCCTTTCAAATTATCTCACTAACTTCAATGGAGAGGTGGGTAAAATTCGTCAGAGAAATTCGAAAGTACTGTAGACGTTTTTTAAACTGCCGGTAGAGTCGTATTTCTGACCGCACAGACATATAAAGGACATCTATGGTTTCGAGTCTTGGGTCTCGGAAAATATCCTTATTTTTTGGATTGGACGTATAGTTTTGTGTCTAGGTTAACTTGTTTGAGGTGTGGATTCTAGCTACATTTCTGTTATTGTTGGAATGCTGCTTCAGCATTCCAAGTATTGTTCTTTGAATCTTTATTCAACTTCTTCATATTCTTCTTCTATTTCTTCCTTGACACCTTTCAGCGCCTTCAAATCTTCAGCTATTAAAACCGTTCAGCTATCAAAACATTCAGCAGTTTCAGTCTATGACTGCTATGACTTTTCAGCTTTCTACCTGTTATGTTTGAATTAATATAAATCAATATTCATAATATTTTTAACATGGTTTTCCAATTGAGTTTTTTTTCAAATCCTCTCAAACTTCTTAAAACTTCTTCAACTTCCAAATCCTTCTTCTTCCTCAATCTTTCAGCTAGAGCCACCATTTAAACTTTAAAATGTTGACAAAACCCTAAACTATTTTTTTTTAAATCAGCTTTTTGATATCTATTCAACCTTTTTCAATATCACTGATTACGTTTCATGACTTTTTCAAGGCGTTTCTGAGATTTACATGGGTGTACGTGAAACCCTAGAGTGCAGACTGAAACGCTTAGAGTGGAGCTTCGGATGTTGTTGAAAAAATATTTCTAGTTTGCCAGCATTGCCAAAATTTTCGCTCTTCATGCTTCATTTTTTGATTAATAGATAGTTAATTTTGTGCTGGTCGTAGACAGTTGTTTGTTGAATCCAACAGACGTACACATTTGTTCAGAGCCCCACGAAAGCGAGACAAAGTCCAACTCTCGCCCCATAGAGAATAAATGCAAATCTGGTGACAAAATCGACAAAATTTCTGACCGCACAGAAATATAAAGGACATCTCTGGTTTCGGCAGAGTCTTGGGTCTCGGAAAATATCCAATTTTTTGGGGATTGGACGTATAGTTTTGCGTCTAGGTTAACTTGTTTGAGGTGTGGATTCTAGCTACATTTCTGTTATTCTCTGCCCTCAGCCATATCTAATGCTTCAAATTGAAAATGGAGATTTGAAAGACAGATTTGAAATATGATCTTTTGTTATGGCCATTCTAGTGACACTACGACTGTCATCATACGGCGAAACCAGGTCACATAGCTAGCTACGTTTTTACAGACATAATATTCGTTACCTAGCTACAAACAAATGCTTCGTAACTGAAGAGTATTTACTTTTTATTTCAAATTCTTCTGAATTATTTATCTTTTTGCATTGTTCTTCTCTTTTCTGTAGTTTTATGCCTTCGTCCAGCTCCTGCCCCTTTTCAAAAAATACATTTCGGGCGCTTTGAAGCTTCAGCTTATAACTTTCTACTAAATTTTCACTATTTTCAGCATGGTCAGCTATCCCCATTCAGGTTTTCAGCATTCTCACTGCTGTTTCGCAGGAACAGCTTTTTTCTAGTTAGTGTGTTTGCTGCAAGCAAAAACACTATTGTTATTTTGCATACTTATTAGTGTGTTTGCTGCAAGCAAAAACACTATTGTTATTCTGCATACTTAATATTATTATTATTAGTGTGTTTGCTGCAAGCAAAAACACTATTGTTATTCTGCATACTTATTATTATTATATAAAAAAAAATAATAATAAAAAAAAAAATCCTCCCACTTTTTTCCGTCGCCTACTCCTTTTACGCCGTTTAAGCTAGAAACACCGTACAAACTTAATTTGATAAAGTCTGAACTGCTCTAGTGTGCTATTACTTTTCTCATTGATAACTTTTCAAGTTTTTAAGGTATTAAAGTTTAAAGTGCTAAAAAAAATGAATGGGTTTCAATGGTTCAGAATGTTCAAGTCAAATTCAATTGTCATGTACAGACAGAACTGTTTCTCACCGCGTCAATTTTTGACAGTGTTTAACACTTTCCTGACTGAATATGGAGCCATTCTGACAAGTGTTCTCCGTCTGCATTACTTTTTTAGAAAACCTCATTTTTAACCACTTTAACTACAAGATAGAGGATAAGTTAGAGCGTATGAAATGTGCGTACTTCTGTCATGAATTCAGAACAGCAGACAGATTTAAGATAGACTATTTTGTTTAAAAGTTATGACCACTGAAGTGATGAGGGGGATAATGCAATTCCAAGCTAGCGCGATGGCTCTCCATAACTAAAAACCGTTCTACTTTTTTCCACAATCGACCAAATTGGCCAAACAAGGTATGTTGATCTTAAAGTGTACATAATCTAGCTAGATTATTTTTCTTTAAGAAAGTTTCACAGAAATCTGCAAAAATCGAGGCTCAACAGTGTCATATCCGACTGTCACGAACAGCCAAACCGGGGTCACGAAAGGTTTACTGCAGCTGGCGTTACTACGAACAAAAGCTTCGTACCTGAAAAGTTTGTACTTTTAATTGACGATATTGAACACAGACGTTAAGAAACTTGTCTTTACTCTAAATATATTCTCCGTTTTCAATTTGAAGCAGTAATTCTAACACAGTAGGAATTCTCCCACGACATCCGCTCGCTCCGCTTTGACAAATATGTTTTCTCAGTCCACCATACATTAGACAAGCTAGTTTTCGAGCACTTTCAATACAAGATACAGGCCATGTTAGAGTTGATATATATACATAATTGTGTGGCCAATATAGAACAGCAGACAGATTTGAAATATGATCTTTTGTTTTAAAGTTATGGCCATTCTAGTGACGAGTGCTTACAACGCTAGCTACGACTGTCATCATACAGTACTGTAGCTGCCATACTATAGAACGGCGAAACTAGCTACGTCTATCGTTCGTTACCTACAAACAAATGCTTCGTAACAGTATTTACTTTTTATCGGCGATATTGACAACAAAGGTTAAGGAACTTGTCTTTAATCAAAAGATCGTCTCCGTTTTCAATTTGAAGCAGTATCTAGCTTACTGTAGGAAATCTCCCATTGCATCCTCTCTCTAGCTTCTTCGGCTAAAGATGGACGACAATGACGATGCATGCATTATTCACGCCTACGGTGTTGATACAGTCTGTAAAAATACCACTTTGACACACTTGCAAGAAATGATCCGCTGGCTAGATGTAGCATGATCTTATTTACCACCCACAATAGTTCTGCTTTTTTTGCAGCAGCATTCTGAGTTAGAGTAGCTAGCTTTTCCAGTTGCACAACAAAATCACAATGTGACGAGATTGAATTTAAAAAACTCACCACGGACAACGACAACATCGGCAACCCTGCACTATGGATTATTATTTTGATGTCATCTTTAAATTAAGTGTCTGAACAGGACTGGTTGTGCAGGCACACATGATTAGTTTCTCCATCTTGAACCTAAAACCTAGATTCTAGGTTAGAAATGTTGACAATGACCAACAGTTGCTACGTTACAAGAAACAAGGAACCAATCCGATTGGCCAACGCTCTTCACTGTTCAAATTTTTTTCTGTTTCTACATCTTTCAATTATTAATACTTTTCAGAATGGGTTTTATTCGCCAAGAAACATCACACAGACAAGGAATTTACTGTGGCAGGAAGGTGCACACATTAAACATATAAGAATATTAAATAAGAAGTGTACAAGTCTAACTAATACTAAGGGTTTAAAAATGTAAAAGGTTTAGAATGAAATAAAATGGCTCTAACATAACGCTTTAACATTTATGAAATTAAATAAGATAACCTTTTCATCACTCTTTTTTCTCCTTTTTCAACCGTGAGAAAATATTGCAATGCATAACAATGACAGATATACTTTTAACACTGTCTCACCATTTTGGTTTCAAAGCAACACTTATTTTCACCTTCATACTGCTGACATACTTTTGTCTGCTATGATATTGATAACTGTTATGCAATATACTCTTCATCACTATATTTGCTCATTTTTCTAACTTCAAACTTTTTTCTGTTTCTCAATCTTTCATTCTTTAATACTTTTAACTAGTGGTGGGCCGTTATCGGCGTTAACGCAGCGACACTTATCGGGCGATAAAAAAAATATTGCCGTTAATCTATTCTCAAAGTTGGGTTGGGAGCTGGGTCTGTACTACGCAAGCTATAATGACTTTCACCTTGATATTTTAGTGCGGATGTATACCTAGCTGAATTGCACTGTAGAGGGCAAGAACGAGTCTTTGAACCTGTGTGTATGCCTTGTGTATGAAATTATCACATCAAACGTAACGTGCTAACATGGATGCAGCTATGAAGCCGCCTGGCTTGCTTCAGGGAAAATGTATTTTTAAGAAGCTTCCCAATGGAAACCTCGACAAGACTAAGGTTGTTTGCACCTTGTGCTATGCGGAATTAGTTTACTGTAGGAGTTCTTTCAGTCTCAAATACCACCTAAACGCAAAGCATCCCTTAGCTAATGCGGATGATGCCGGGCCAAGCACTGATGTAGCGCAGGGGAAGAGTCGTCGTCAAACTACTGTTTGAGTGCAACCGAAGCAAGCCCGTCAGCACAGCTCTATCAGCCAAGCTAACTAATCTAATAAACAGTTAATAAACACAAGTACATCTTATTGAACATAATTTATTTTCATCACCAATTATCATAGTAGAACAGCTTTCTCAAGCAGTTTGTGATGCATTTTGGAAACAGGAGATGAGACCCTGGTCTAATGCGCCACTTGTCTTATGAAAACCCGTTCTCAAAGACTTACTTTTAGTCATTATTTGGGTAGCACACATATTCTGAATGCCTTCGGTGGAATTCAAATGAGCCATTTTAATCTAGATTAACGGCAATATTACAGTGAGATTAATCTAGATTAAAAAAAAATCTATGCCCACCACTACTTTTAACAATAAAAAATGTATGAAAGTCAATAAGATACTCTTTTCATCACTGTTTTTTCTCCATTCTCAACAGTAAGAAAATATCGCAATGCATAACAATGACAGATATACTTTAAACACTTTCTCACCATTTTCTTTTTAAAGCACATACCTCTTAAATTTTTGGTAAAACCTTCTTCACTATTCAAGCCATCAAAACAATCGTTTCAACTGCTTTCAGCAAACACACACATTTTCTTCAGGAAATGTACCTTTCTAGTTATTATTTATTTTTGGCACCCTAAATCTTCGTCAATATTTGGCCTACATAGACAACCTAGGTGTCAAACGTTTCGTCTTGGTAGCGATTGAGTTGCTTGTATTTTTATTTACATTCCGTTGCATGGTTTAGGCTCAAGTTAAGTTTTTGTGGTGAAAAGGGAGGCTAACGGTGGCTAAATTACTAGCCACGGTCACTGACGTTACTAACGTCACGAAAACACGCGTGACTACCTGTAGCAGAACATTTGTTTCGCATCTGTTAACTTGGGGGATAGCTAGGCTAACTATAGCTTTACGGCAAGGCAGCTGCAGAAACGCCACAAGCAAAGAGGCCAGGGTGATAACTATTTACTAATTTTACTTTGTGATGTGAAACACAATTGTGGAATGTAATGTACAATATTAGCTGATATTATTAAGGAAGTAGGCCCACATCTACTTTCGGAAACGGCAGTCTACTATTTCACTGAAGCATTAGCATCATGACAGATTAGCCTCTGTTGCCCAGGCAACACATACTACAGTGGTCTATGATGCATCTGTTTTCAATCGTTAAAATAAACATTCCTCACAAATACATTTTCGTTGTAGGATATATTATGACATTACATTACAAGTAAACGATTTGTTGGTGAAATTATCATTACCTGTGGTTTCAAACCAGTGCAGCTCACTGCAATGCTGTAGGCTACGCGAGACACACTACAAAAACATCTACACAGCTGTTTAGGAAGTCAAACGGCGACAGAACGGCACCCCCCTAATTAAATCAAAAGTCTTTCAATAGGTGAAACTATCTGACTGCTAACCTGAACTTCATTGCTACAGCTTAAACTTTGTCAATCTGTTCATGAAAATAATTAATTTCAGCCTAAACCGTACAACGGAATGTTAAATCTAATTCATCCAACGCAATCGCTACCAAGACGAACACAGCAGTAGTCTAGTGTACTGTAGTAATACAATTTACCAGGGCAGCTTCTCCACACAGGGCTATATCACATTTTGCGTTGTTACTGACAATGATCGCTACCAGTGAGCTTTTTATGAATGAGCGATTTTCCACTAAATAAATGTCAAGCTTATTTACGTTTTTGGGGGCATATTTTCAGTTAGCAGATGGTACTGTTTGAATCGCGATTCCATCTTCTACTGCCGGTAACGTCAATGCAATATGAGTAGGGAAGGGAAAAACTTAAAAGGTTGTTTAAAATGGGAGTCAGATGGCTGAGCGGTTAGGGAATCGGGCTAGTAATCTGAAGGTTGCAAGTTCAATTCCCGACCCTGTGCCTCTGATAAGAGCGTCTGCTAAATGACTAAATGTAAATCATAGAGATAAGGTACATTTTTACACCGGTCTGCCAAATGTATTCGTTTTGATTCAGCTATGAGGCTGCCTCTTGCAGGGGAAATGAGAAGACATCTATTTCATTCTACACTTCACTCGTATTTTGAGTTGTAAATGAGCAGGAAAAAAAAGAGGCTTTTAAATCTATGTAATCTTTATAAATAATAAGTATGCATTTTTATATAAAATATACAGAAATATCAGTTGTAAAAATGTCATTCAAAAACGGACCCCTGTGCAACCGACGCAAGCAAGCACACCCTACAATTTCCCCAGAAATTGTACCCTCTCTAGTTATTAGGGTTCCTCCGGTAGGAGGAAACCTATTGTTTTTGTTAGTATTCTTATTCTTATATTTCTACGCTAAATGGCCCAATAGCTCAAAAAGTCAGATGGCTGACCGGTGAGGGAGTCGGGTTAGTAATCTGAAGGTTGCCAGTTCGATTCCCAGCCGTGCAAAATGACGTTGTGTCCTTGGGCAAGGCACTTCACCCTACTTGCTTCGGGGGGAATGTCCCTGTACTTACTGTAAGTCGCTCTGGATAAGAGCGTCTGCTAAATGACTAAATGTAAATGTAAAAGTCCTTGACCAGATTTTTTCAAATTTGGCCCAATGATACAACAGGTCACTCACTACTCCCAGACCGCGAATGGCCCATGTACGCCCATAGGTGGCGCTATAAGCCTCGCCCAAAGTCTACTTGATTTCCCCAGAGCCCCATTTTTCCAAAATGCCTGAAAATTGGTATACATGCCTTATTTCTCATGGGGAACAAAAAAGCCTCAAGAACCCATAAGGTCCGCCATGATAGATTTTGCTGTACTGTCCAAATTTGATACAACCTTCAAAACCCTTCTCCTCATGAACCATAGATCCAATCGACTTGAAAATTGTTACAGATTTGTAGAATACATGTCTTTCTATAAGGTGATTTTAATTGAATAAGGAATGCAATACAAAATGGCTGAAAGTGTATTTATGTAAATGTCAACATTGCCACAATATCTTTGTGTTAATAAATCAGATATAATTTTATGTAAATGTCCACATTGCCACAATATCTTTGTGTTAATAAATCAGATATAATTTTGACTGATGGTTTTTCAAACCTTTGTGCCTTCAAGATGACATCATTCTGAAGTACCATACGCAATTTCACCTTGATATGTCAATATATGATTGAATTCAATTGAATTGCTCCACAGCGCGCGTGCTCCAAACTCTCAGACTCATCCTGCCCCTTGACACTAGGATGACCACCTGTCGCGCTTTGCGTTGTGTCGCACAGCATTTTCACCCCTTGTCCCGCACGTCCCATATTGAAAATGCTGTGCGATACAGCGCAAAGCGGGACAGGTGGTCACCCTACTTGACACACGCGCGAGCTTGGCGAGACGCACACACATCCTTTCTGGAAATTGTGTGCTGACCAAGCCCCCACCCTCTGTTTTTAGCTCCTGTTTTATTTTGCTTCCAATCGCAGCTCGCCGTTACGAATATAAATTATTTTTCGGCGGCCATTGTTGTTTTCAACTGGAATCGCCTGATAGTGTTGGAGGCAGCCATGTTCGGTAAGTCCTATTTTTACACATTTTAAGCTAGAATCAATGATTGGTTTCGTGAAAGGACACTACTCTTGAATTATGGTGAAGGTTTTAGCACTTCTAGACCTTTAGATCGTGAGTCTGAAGTGACGGAAAACCGAACTCGAAAAGTAGCTACTGTAGCTCTAGCTTTTTTCCTCTGTGTTTTTAATTAGTGAGTCATTTTGCATCTCGGCGAATTGTTCATCAAAAAGGTAGAGGAGGGCAGCCTTTAGGAGAAAAAGCAATTCCCCACGGACCTGTCGGCTCAGAATTTTGATTTGGGGCGTGAAAGTCTTTTTAAAAAGCCTATGCGCCAGGGAGACCGCATAGGCCATGTTTTGGTCGCGTCATGTTCATAAGTTCACCATTTTACAGTTAGGTCTACACTAAAAAGGTCGAGGAGGGCAGCCTTTAGGAGATGTGGGAATTGTGCTTTTAGCCAGATGCTCCGATTATTTTTGTGATTTGTGGACTTGCAATTGGAATGATACTGCGTCCCGGGGGTACATTGTTTTGACGTTAGCCTCAGAGTCAGGCTCGGCTCGCCCACTGGCAGTGTGTAAACAATTTGGAATTTCACTCAATTCTACTCCAAAAACGTCAGGGAGGACTGCTTTTTGTAGACAATGGCCTGCTAAAGATAGCAAGTATATCTGATTTTTCAAGGCGAGCCTGTTTCATTCATCATATGCCCTGAGAAAGCGACAGGCTAGTTTTGCCAATTTCAGTAAGTCAGGCTATTTAAAGGTCTCTGACAGTCAGAATAACTGTTTACAGGCAAGGGTCGAGCTGGTCTTTTGTCAGATGTGTATATATTGACCAGTTTAGAGCTAAATACTCTTGCCAGAGCCTGGAATCGAACCCGAGTTTTGAGTGACTTGCATGGGTCTCCATCAGGTCAACACATTTGGATTCAAGTTCAAGTAATGCCACTGCATTTCACGGTCAAAACTGTAGTTTATGTCAAGTGTAGATGGATGTAACTGAACTGAAATGGATCCTTTCTTCACTTTTACAGGTCTGGAGGGTCATGCAGAGGCCTGCTCAACAGAGTTCAATAGAGGATGCTGAGAGCAACAACAAAGAATGCTGAGAGCATCACAGACCCCTTGCTGGACTATCCCTCTCTAGCTGGACAGCTTCATTCAGCTGGCCTGGCCTGGCCGCCTGCCTGCCTGCCCGCCCTCCAGAGACACAGACAGACAGTCACCCCATAGACACAGTCGCTCTGCAGTCTGCTTTTTTTGAGGACATTGATGAAAAAGGACAAACCAGCATTTTTTACTTTGATGAAAGTCTAAATGTTTAATCCTTGAATAAAAACCACTCAAGAGAAGTACTGCTTCTTTATTAATTGTATTTATGTATATATAATTGCACAGCTCCCCCTGTCAATGATCTAGCACCTCCTCAGAACCTGTATTAAAAATTATCTTGCGCCGTCCCTGCCTAGGGTTGATTGTAACTGGTGTTGGAAAACACATGTAGTAAGTCAGAATAGAGGGACTGGGCAAAGGGTGCTGGTGTGGAAAGTCCCCAAAAACTGTGCAGAATGGGCAGAAAATATTAGATGACATTGTATGGAGGCCCAATTGGAGAAGAAGCCATAGGGTATTTACAATTTTAGTAGGCCATTAGATCTGTTTTAAAAGTTCAGGGGTGTAATTTGTTGGATATGAAGCCCCCACCCTCCACTCCAGAGACAGTTGGTGACAGAGAGGTGCAGACATTAAGTTAAACATAGTCATGCGTTAAGAGTAGAGTAAAAAATACAGATCCCCCCTTTCTGAATAAAGTTCAACTGATCTGATTTGTTGGGTTCTGTTGCTATGAAAACCAGTTTAGCCAAGCTAACTAACATTGTTTTTAGCTAGCTTGCATTACCATTCAATAGCTAATAAAACATTAGTAAAAATAGCTTGCTAATCAAGCAGAACTTGTTAATGCAGGAGACTCAGAGACCTTAGCGCGTCACTAGCATCTCGTCATATCACGCAGTCAGAGCACAGCTAAATAATCAGCTGTCAGCGCTCTTGAGTACTTTTGAACCATATGCCGTATTTTTCAAAATGAGGTATCATTGGATTCCCTGGATCAAGACAAGTTCAACGCACACTATGACGTCATACCCAGTCATATAGATTTTCCGCCATTTTGAATGTTAAGGAGAAACGTTTTTTCGCTACTCCTCCTACAATTCTTGTCGAATCTTCTTCAAAATTGCCACAGATGATCTTCAGACCAAGCCTCACAAAAGTTATCCCCTGGAGCTTTGACTTTCGCAACCGTTTGTTAGTTACAGCCAATCAAATTCAGCAACTGATCCGGAAAAAGGGAAGTGAGGTCATATCTTAGTGAATCTTTGATGCATTGACTCCAAACTTGGTGTATGGATACATGACCCTGTTATGAAGAGGTCTGAAAAAGGTAGGGTCATTTGAGTTCTAGGGGGCGCTACAATAGGCAATTGTGTTTTGACCAATAACTGTTGATTTGTTTGTCGTATTTAAGTGATTCCTATGTCTCGTGATATCTTAGGAGATCCTGCGTCTGACGCATGTTAACGCATGATACCAGACAAATTGATGAGGCCGCCATTTTGAATGAATGAATTAAACTTTTTTTCCTACTCCTACACAATGTATCCAATATTCACCAGATTTGGCACAGATTATCTTCAGACCACAATCACCTTGACATGTCAAAATAGGACTGAATTACAGCTGTTTAAACTTGCGCCAAATCTGACCACGCGTGCCACAGGAGAAACGGCTTACTTTTTGTATACAGTAACTGTACACAGCAATTCCCAGCGCTGAAAATGGCTCACTGGGATAAGACGGGCTCCTTTGAAGTGCAAGGTCGTAGGTTCGAATCCAGCCAAAGTCTCAAGCATGTCATGATGCTGGTTTATCTGTTTAGTGAAGCCAGGTATGCGACAGTAGCTGTCGAGCAGTATAATCATAATGGTCACGATAATGTTTCATTCTCAGGGGATTTATACTCATAAAGAGTCAGATTTATTGTGCTTGTATATATAGTGATGCTACATCTAGCCAGTGCATCGGATTTCTTGCATCATAACTTCTGAACAGATTTGTCAATAATCACAAGATTGGTCTGTTCTGATTCTACATGGCATACTAAGTCGAAATATATCACATTGTCCCGTGTCCGCCATTTTGGGCGTCGGCCATTTGGAATTTTCATTAAAACAAACTCCTCGTTCGCCGTTGCTCCTATTTTCATGGACATGTAATCAAATAATTTTCAGACCACAATCACCTTGACATGTCAAAATAGGACGGAATTACAGCTTTTTATACTTGGGTCAAATCTGACAACGCTTCCCACGGGAGAAACTGCTTACTTTTTTTTTATACAGTAACTGAACACAGCATTTCCCTGCAGTGAGAATAGCTCACTGGGATAAGACGGGTTCCTCTGAAGTGCAAGGTCATAGGTTTGAACCCAGCCACAGTCATCAAGCATGTCATGATACTGGTTTATCTGTTTAGTGAAGCCAGGTATGCCACAGCAGCTGTCTAACAGTATAATGGTAATGATAATGTTTCATTCTCAGGGGATCTATACTCAAGAAGTCAGATTTATTGTGCTTTGTAGATATGTGTCCTCTAACCTCTAGGGGGCCGATCCCGTGTCTGACATGTTAACTTGTGATACCAGCCGAATTGATGCCGCCATTTTGAATAAATTAATAAAAGTTTTTGTCCTAATCGTCCTACAAAATTTATCAAATATTCACCAAATTTGGGACAGATTATCTTCAGACCACAATTACCTTGACATGTCAAAATAGGACTGAATTACAGCTGTTTAAACTTGGGCCAAATCGGACAACCGCTTGCCACAGGAAAAACTGCTTATATTTTTACCCAGTAACTGAACTGTGATTTGCAGCACTGAGAATCGCTCACTAGGATAAGTTGATGTCCTGGCAACGGCAACGTCAGAGGTACGAATCCAGCCAAAGCCGACGAGCTTGTCATGTCTCTGGTTCTCTGTTTAGCGAGACTGTAAGCCACTGCAAAGGAAGCCAGGTACACCGCAGTCGCTAGCTACCTATAGTCAAGCTACAAGCTATAGTCAATGCAATCCTCACACAAACTATCAAAATGCTTTTAGATTTTCGAAATCGCCAAACAGAAAGTTGTGTTGTATCTCAGCAAATCTTTGATGGATTCACGCCAAACTTGCTGCGTGTACTCGGAACACTCTTCTGAGGATGTCGAAAGTTTCTTCTGGGTCATCTGACCTGCTTGGCCACCCCATTGCTGCTTGCAGCTATATTGTTGCAGTTAAGTTTGTATTATTTTTCCACAGGAAAGCTACTGTATAAGCTCCAAGTTCTCTTGAGAGCCTCTAGAGAGTGGAATGTTGCACATGTGATTCTATTGTTGTGATTTTTATTTAAAGATTTATATTTTTATTATTATTTTAATATTTATTATTATTTACACATTTTGTAGCGAGAGAGCTTCTACACTGGAATGTTGCACGTTCCCTGCAATAGAACGGATGGTTGTCAATTAATGATACTCTCGTCTCGTAATTTAAATACTTAAAATACAATACCAATGTTGTTAAGAATAATTAATTTTTATAAAAAATGCTACACAATAAATAGAATGCTTCAATCGACACCGTGATCGGTATTATCTGATTGGCAGATACTGATTTCCGTGATCAGCACCAAAAAACCTGATAGGAGCATCTCTAGAAATATTCCATGTACTTTTTGTCACAGGTTGAGGTTGACAAGAATATTAATGTAAAGTGCAAGCTATGTCCTGGGGAGAAAAAACGATATGCGGCTGCGGCTAGCACAAGTACTGAAGCACCTCACAAGGCAGCATCGACGAACACTTTTGAGTGATCCATGTTCATCAGAATCAGAATGGGTTTTAATCACCATGAAAGTTTGCACAGACAAGGAATTTACTTTGGCATCGACAGATAACACCTCAGCAACACCTGTTAAGCAGGCAAAACTTGATTTTACATCGCAAGTGCAGAAAGTGTCTGAAGGTGAGCTTAAAAAAATTATTGCAAGCTAGATTGCAGGAAGAGATGCTACCGCTGCGTACTGTAGAATCCTGTGATGTCATGTTTAACTTAAAGTTAAGCTTTTGTGTTATGCACATATTGTTTGGTAACTAAGAGTAAAGAAGGTTACATGTGTTACTAAAATGTTGTTAAGTATAAGTAGGCTATGTTTTAAAAAGCTAAGATGTTTTAAAAAGCTAAAAGGTTAAACTATTCCAAGTTTGACTTGTATCGTTTTCAAAAACAGAACTGACAGTGCAAATTCACAGTGCAAAAAACCTGTTTGTGCACATGTGAATGTGCACAAACAGGCACACAATTTTGAAAAACTTCACAATTTTGAAAAACTTCTGTAATCAGATTCAGAGCGAATAGTGTCTTACTGAGTGTACTTCGTGACTGCCATCTGACTGTAAGTAACCAGAGTTTAACATATTTAGGCAAGTAGCACTGCAGAGGCAGCCTCGTCTGGCAGCCTCGGTGCACGAAGACTCGGTCGAACAAAGACAGGGAGTCTACCTGCGGGAGTCCACCGAGGACTGCCGACGAGGCGGATCACCTCTTCTGATAAGTATCACCCTATTTGTATTTTAACCTACCTAGAACATATTCATAGCTAGCATGTGTTTCTTCAGCATTCCCGTTCATTACACCACTCGTAGACGTAGATATGTCACAAAGTATATACGGTCCACTTCTAATCTTAGCTACCTCTCCAGATCTTCTCCACCTGCCCTCTCTCTTCTATTGGGCTCCGGAACTGCCAGTCTGCTGTGAACAAAGCAGACTTCATCCCGGCGTTTGCATCCCATGCTTCTCTTCACGCCCTTGCGCTGACAGAGACATGGATCCGCCCAGAGAACACTGCAACTCCAGCTGCTCTCTCCGTCAACCACTCGTTCTCTCACTCACCCCGCTCAACCGGGCGAGGTGGTGGGACAGGTTTGCTCCTTGCCCCACATATTAAATACACATCCACCCCACTCTCTGTTACTGCCAAATCATTTGAACACCATTATGTGATGCTAACTGATCCTATCAAAGCGTTTGTAGTTGTCCTCTACCGCCCACCAGGGCCGCTAGCTGACTTTGTGGAGGAGCTGGATATGCTCCTCAGCATCCTCTCGGATGATGGAACACCGCTGATACTCCTTGGGGACTTCAACATCCACCGCGAAGGAACGCAGGCCGTCGACTTCAAGTCTCTTCTGACTTCCTTCGACCTGAAGCTGCTGAACACACCGGTCACCCACAAGGCAGGAAAACAGCTCGACCTCATCCTGACACGTAACTGTATCACTGACTTAACCTCTGTAACCCCACTACACATTTCTGATCACTCCTTCATCCAATTCTCTGTCTCTCTCCCTCCAACTCCTCCTACCTCCCCTCCCCTCGTAACTTTCCGCCGCAACCTCCGCTCCCTATCCCCCTCCCATTTCTCCTCCATTGTAACATCTTCCCTCCCTCCCATTGACGAGTTTATGTGCCACCCCACTGACACTGCCACCAACACCCTGTTATCCACACTAACTGCATCACTCATCACATGCGCGATCTTCTCCCTCCTGCCCGTGGCTCATGGATGTGATTCGTGAAGAACGGCCCATCCTTCGGGCAGCTGAGAGGAGATGGCGCAAGTCCAAAGACAGTCTGGACCTCGATAAGTATCACTCCCTCCTCAAATCTTTCTCTGCCCGCATAACTGATGCTAAAACCCACTACTTCCTGAACAAAATTAACTCTGCCTCAAACGCTCACAAACTTTTCTCTATCTTCTCCACCCTTCTTAACCCACCTCCCCCACCCTCCCCCTCCACCCTGACAGCAGACAACTTCTCCTCCTTCTTTGAGAAAAAAGTTGCTGACATTAGCAGTCGGTTCCCTGAACCTACCTTTCCTACCCACCCACCCTCTATGACTGACCCAACTAAATGTCTAAACTCTTTCTCTCCCCTGTCCGAGGCAGAGATCTCTGACGTCATTCTCTCTCATCGCCCCACCTACTGTCCCCTTGATCCAGTCCCCTCCCCTCTCTTTCAAACCATCTCTCCCTCCATCATAACTTTTCTTCTCCATGTCCTTAACTCTTCTCTTACTTCCGGCACTTTCCCCTCTGCCTTCAAACAGGCCTCTACTCAAAAAAACCTTCAGTAACCCAGCTGTCCTCCAGAACTACAGACCGGTATCACTACTACCCTTCTTTTCTAAAACAATTGAACGCGCTGTATCTAACCAACTGTCAAACTTCCTCTCTCAGAACAACCTGCTTGACCCCAACCAATCGGGCTTCAAAACTGGCCACTCCACAGAAACTGCCCTCCTGTCAGTCACCACTGCCCTCCAGTCAGACGCTCCCATGTTACCCCGCTCCTCATCTCCCTCCACTGGCTTCCCATCACGGCCCGTATCAGATTCAAGACTCTGGTACTGACCTTCCGAGCGGTGAACGGGACTGCACCCGACTACATCAAGTCTCTCCTCCAGCCTTACAGCCCCCAAATATACAGCCCCAAATATTTTACTGTTGATTGTTTTTTCAATCATATTTTAACATACCAAGGTGAAATTGTTTGTGGTACTTCAGAATGATGTCATCCTGTTTAACTAAACAGATATTCAAATTTAAGTCAGGCTAAAAGACTGTGACTGGTTTCGAACCTATGACCTTATCCTTTGCAGGTCACTGTCCTAGCCCATTGAGCTATTCTCAGTTTTGAATATTGCCATGTTCAGTTACTGTGTAAAAAAGTAAGCTGTTTCTCCTGTGGTAAGCGTTGTTAGATTCAGCCAAAGTTGAAACAGCTCTAATTCAATCATAGTTTGACATACCAAGGTGAAATTGTTTATGGTACTTTAGATTTATGTCATCTTAAACCCTATTAGGTTTGAAAAACCATTCAAAATTATAGTTGATTTATTGACACAAACATATTGAGGCAATGTGGACATTTACATAAATACATCCCTTTCAGCCATTTTGTATTTGATTCAACTGTCTTAAGTAACGTTTTCAAATACATCAATGATACACATCTGTACAAAATGTCAAGTCAATTTGACTTTTTGTTTAACCTCTTAATATTCCTGTTAAATGTGCCTAAAAACGCCTAAACAGCATACCCAAAGTAAATTGGAAGCTGTTCTTGAACCATTTGGAGTACATGCATGTAAATGATCTCTTTTGAAAGCTGACACTCTGAAGTTATGTCCCCTGTTGTCAGGACCCCTGTCAGTCCTACTAGTGTTGAGTAATAGAAGCTTGAACACAAGGAAAGTGAACATTTCTATTTCCGCCTAGATTTTGTTTTGAAAACAGAGGCCTGAAGAGGCCTAGAGGTGGTAAGTATTAGCTGGAAGACTAAATTGGACCACAGGTTGAAGCCTTACCCAATTCAAATCAAAAGTCAAACATAATACCACAATATATTCATATTTGACACATGTTTTTATAAGAGTACATCCAGGCATTTTCTAAAAGGGCCTTTTGGAGACTCCAAAATGACCCTTTGTAACCAAGGTCAAATACTCATGATAAAAAGGTATTATTTTTCATAATTGTTATCTCTAATTAAAGGTGGTACTTAGAACTATCATATATAATAGCTAAATCCCTAATTAGTATTACTGAAACACAAAAACTGAAGCATGAAAACATTGGAGTGCTTTTTCTGATTCCAAGGATTGGCGCACAAAGAACACTGATTCTGTCAACCATATTGCGCAATCGACTTTTATTTTGAAGGCTCCACAGAGACATACAAATGAGGTATTGGCATTTTCAGCTAGCTGTCAGCTACAAGGCTAACGAGCTCATTTCAGAGCCAGTCGAACCAGTTCGAGAAATTGGGGGGGGGGGGGGGGGGGGCGCGGGGGCAGGACGCACAGACCTAGTTGGCTTTAGAGGGCTGTCAACGGGGCATGGAAGCTCCTATTGGGTCAAACAAGGTGTCAATCAAAAGGGGAGGGTTCAACGGACATTTTGATGCCTTCATATTGTAAATACTTCGTTGCTAACCGGAGAAAAGAACACTTTTACGTGAACAAGTTGTTTCTTCTGTCGGCTAACTTGCATAATGAAACAAAGGATAATGGCTATTCATGAAGTAAAACATTGTATTTGGACAAATTACTTTACATGGTTAGATACTTTGAACCCTTGGGACTGTAAGCAGATCAAGTTTTGATGGCATGATTTGCACACCTGGACCTATTTGAACCACTTAGGGTGAGTAAAACTTTTTTCTTTGGCATTGTTGAAGGAATGTTCACCGGAAAAAGACGTTGACTTTGCTTGCTATTGCGACTTGATCTTGAATTGGTTTATTTCAATGGAAGCACAAGAATCGTAGCTTTCCAATGATGTATAACATGTGTAGCGTCTAAAAAATATATTTGTTAGAATTTAGTGCGTCGTAACTGAGGAAGGGGGGGGCAGCATTTTTGTAACGCGGGCGAAACAGTAGCGTAAGAATAGATCGAATTTTAAGTTTTCCTAAATTCTCATGACAAATGAGGTATATATACCAAGTTTCAGAAGAATTGGAGCAATGGGGTGGAAATGCCATCACTTTGAAAATCAGACTTTTGGGCGTTGCCTGTGGCAGGGCGGCCCCTATGATCCGATGTGGCCCATATTTGGTGTGGGGGTGCCCACGTGGATGTAGTATCAATGTGCCGAATTAGAACATTTGTGACCAATAACATGTTGAGTTATTGTGGCGCAAGGAGAAGAAGATTTATATTAATAATAAAACCAACAAAAACAATAGGTTCCCTCCTACCGGGGGAACCCTAATAAACAGTAGTCTGCAAATAAATCTATAGAGCACAACCATACAACAGAACTCCGATAATCTCGGAAGAAACAAAGCTCGTAAGAATAAATTAAGCAAAGGCAAGGTTTATTAAATTATTTGAATGTTTGAGTTCAGTGAGTGGTGATTCACCGCAGTATTGAGACACCAAATAACCTCCGCGCGCATCGTTGATGTGCCGCCCATAGCCACCCTGATGTCGGCAGACGATGGGGCAGAGGTTGCTGTCGTAGCTGTTTTGACAAATTCACCTGTTGTGTTGGGTAGTGGTGTCGCTGGTGGAGCATAGAAACTGGCGATGGACAGATGCGGCTGCTCTCTGTGGCCAACGGCGGCCTTGTGGCTAGCACCGTGCATGTGGGACTTGACAGTGTTGATGCCCATCGAGGCTACGCTAATCTTCTTTTTACAATATGTACAGTAAGCCTCACGGTTGTTTTCAGCGACAGGCTTCAGCCATTGTATAAACTCATGCTTCTCCAACCTGGGCTGCGTTTCCCGATAACGATTGTGTTTAAACACACATGTTAACTTTTATTTCTAACTATGTTTACATTTACATGTAGTCATTTAGCAGATGCTCTTATCCAGAGCGACTTACAGTAAGTACAGGGACATTCCCCCGAGGCAAGTAGGGTAAAGTGCCGGGAATCGAACTGGTAACCTTCTGATTAATAGCCCGATTCCCTAACCACTCAGCCATCTGACTCCCGTGTTTATGTCAGGGTTGGTTGCTCATTCCATGCATGCTTGTTCGTTTACCATTGTTTTATGAGGCAGGTTTGCCGCGATTTTTCTCCCGCTTCCGGGCTTCCCTTGGTATCACATCACAACGCTGTGAATTGTGGTCAATTCCCTTTGCTAAAGTCTGCAAAAATGTGGACTAATGAGAAGGGTGCATAAAGGGCAAAAAAATTCTGCGAAAGAGCCCTCGCGCACTTGACGATTTGACTGTGGGACAGCCCAAAGCCCTCACAGACTTAGCGAGAACACGCCTCAAAGTCTGTGAGTCTGGACATTGGGATTGGGCCTAACTGTTCGTAAACTTTGAAACTCTTTTCTGAGGGAAAAAGCCGTTTATCTCTCGCATTGATTCAGAGCGTGTACAGAGAGAGGGGGCTATTCACAGACAAGTCTTTTGTAGTGAGAAAAGGCGAGCGGAGCAAGAAGGGGCTGAGCGGATCAATGTGCTGCGCACAAATCTACAATTACATCTTTTTTTGCCATGTTAAACAGTAAAAAAAAATCGAATAAAAACAATTTGTGGCAGCTTTTTTTATTTTATATGATGGGCCACCACAAATAAATCGGTATATAGGAAACACTGTACTGGCTGCATACCTTTCGTGGGCACTTGGCTGAAGGATGGATCCTGGCTCTCATTGAATCCCCCTCCTCCCTGTCCACTGCTGTCACCAACACCACTTTTCAGTGGGGACTTCAGACGTGGCTCAATGTCTAGCTCAAACTGGGGGGAGAAAAAGAGAGAGAGAAATGACGATATGGGAGAATGGAGGGATTTACAGATACGAGAAAGAGCAACTAAAATACAGAAATAGATGTTCAACAAATATTTAGGTAGAGATTCCTCTACAGTGTAAAAGAACTATAAAAGTGGTTCCAGCTGGATTCGATCCAAAAATATACATAGGACATAAAAGTTGTTAAAATAGGAAAGAATTATAGATGGAGACCTTAACCACAACACTACCAGTGAGCACTATATTCACAGTATGTTTAGTGTGCTCAGCTTAGGAATAGTCTACATAATAGCCCACAAAGGCCTTTTATTGATTACTTACAAACACTGTCAGTATAAAACTAGAGATGGATTGGATAGCTTGCCATTAACCCGCGATAACTAGTCTGCAACTGAGTGAGCTAACGTTGGTAACGTTATCAGTTGGCTAGCTAAACATGTCCTTAGTTTGGAAGTATTTTTGTTTCGAAACACCAAAAAGCAAGAGAGCAACTGCTGCAGGTTTTTGTCTAACTCGGTCACTGCTCTGTTTCAGAAGGGGCGTCCGGGCGAGGCGGCTTTCAAGCCGATGGTTCCCCCAGCAGCCAAGAAAGCATGGGATAGGGCCTTTACCCGTTGCCAAGTCAAGCCTGGTGACTAGCAGGTGCAGGGAGTGGCCAAGCTCCAGCCCCTGTCTCTGTGCCAGCGGAGGCGGAGATCGTGGTCTGGTCCAACATTCCCTAAGACTCGACTGGCGTGAGAGTCCGGTACTCATCGAAGACCTCGATGGTGATGCAGGGGAACATAAGTGGCGGGTAGCCCGGACGCTGAGTTGGACTCGTGGAGGTAAAGTAATGCTGCGCATTTGTAACCCCCAATGCACACCCTGTGACCCTCCCGCAGGAACGGGCACTAGCCAGTGTGCCCCAAATCGACCCCAAGGACGTGAGGGCACATCACTGTCTGGTGCTTAGGGCCACAGCACCACGTGAGGTAGAGATGGACATACAACTGGTGCCAGAGACCCAGCTGTCTGATCACCCAGCACTGGACCTTCAGGGTAAGGGGCTGACGACGTCCCAGCAGCTGCCATTGCGCTCCTACGCAAATGGACAGGGATCTTTGCGGCTAACAAAGGCGACTTTGGCCACACAGCGGTAGTACAACATCAGATCCCAATGGGCACTGCACCTTCGATCCGAGAGAGGTACCAGCCCATCTCACCCAATTTGTAATCTGAACTGCAAACCCTGCTCCAAGGTATGTTAGATAGCGAGGTGGTTACCGAAAGCTCCAGCCCCTGGGCATCCCCAGTGGTTTTGGTAAGTAAGAAAGATGGCTCTTGGCGGTTTTGTGTAGACTACCGTAAGCTTAATGCAGTCACCCATGAAGATGCTTTCCCTCTGCCTAGGATTGAGGAGACCCTGACTGGATTAAAACAGGCGGAGTGGTATTCAACTCTGTTGAATTCTTCTCCTGTCTGGCCCCCCAATGGTGGAATCAACTCCCCACCTCCATCAGAGAGACTGACTGTCTCCCCACCTTCAAAAAAAGGCTTAAGACGCACTTGTTCTGGGAGTACAACGGTACTTAGGAGTGATTTGCTGGACCTGATGTTTGTTTCCTCCAGGATCACAATCACTCTTATTGAGAGACTTGTTGCTTAGTTGTAACTGATTTAAAATTCTTGTACTCGCTGTGAAATATATTATTGTTGAGCGAATAGTCTTACTGAGTGTACTTCGTGACTGCCATCTGACTGTAAGTAACCAGAGTTTGTTTCATTCATTTGTGTTTTGCTAAATCTTCCTCTTGGACAGAGGGTAAGGGTATAGCAGCTAAATTGGTCAATAGGTAGCTAGCTAGAGATCGAGTTTCAGGGTACTTGCCGCCGAGTGAGACCCTGGCTTTGTTTACATAATTAGGGCCATTGTAGAATTTGGTTAAATCAGCCCTGACTTCTGTAATCAGATTCAGAGCGAATAGTGTCTTACTGAGTGTACTTCGTGACTGCCATCTGACTGTAAGTAACCATAGTTTGTTTCATTCATTTGTGTTTTGCTAAATCTGCCCTCTTGGACAGAGGGTAAGGGTATAGCAGCTAAATTGGTCAATAGGTAGCTAGCTAGAGATCGAGTTTCAGGGTACTTGCCGCCGAGTGAGACCCTGGCTTTGTTTACATAATTAGGGCCATTGTAGAATTTGGTTAAATCAGCCCTGACTTCTGTAATCAGATTCAGAGCGAATAGTGTCTTACTGAGTGTACTTCGTGACTGCCATCTGACTGTAAGTAACCAGAGTTTGTTTCATTCATTTGTGTTTTGCTAAATCTTGCCTCTTGGACAGAGGGTAAGGGTATAGCAGCTAAATTGGTCAATAGGTAGCTAGCTAGAGATCGAGTTTCAGGGTACTTGCCGCTGAGTGAGACCCTGGCTTTGTTTACATAATTAGGGCCATTGTAGAATTTGGTTAAATCAGCCCTGACTTCTGTAATCAGATTCAGAGCGAATAGTGTCTTACTGAGTGTACTTCGTGACTGCCATCTGACTGTAAGTAACCAGAGTTTGTTTCATTCATTTGTGTTTTGCTAAATCTTGCCTGTTGGACAGAGGGTAAGGGTATAGCAGCTAAATTGGTCAATAGGTACATTTTACATTTACATTTAGTCATTTAGCAGACGCTCTTATCCAGAGCGACTTACAGTAAGTACAGGGACATTCCCCCGAGGCTAGTAGGGTGAAATGCCTTGCCCAAGGACACAACGTCAGTTGGCATGACCGGGAATCGAACTGGCAAACTTCGGATTACCAGGTAGCGTGCTAGAGATCGAGTTTCAGGGTACTTGCCGCCAAGTGAGACCCTGGCTTTGTTTACATAATTAGGGCCATTGTCAGCTGCGCCTTTAACATATTTAGGCAAGTAGCACTGCAGAGGCAGCCTCGTCTGGCAGCCTCGGTGCACGAAGACTCGGTCGAACAAAGACAGGGAGTCTACCTGCGGGAGTCCACCAAGGACTGCCGACGAGGCGGATCACCTCTTCTGATAAGTATCACCCTATTTGTATTTTAACCTACCTAGAACATATTCATAGCTAGCATGTGTTTCTTCAGCATTCCCGTTCATTACACTACTTGTAGACGTAGATATATCACAAAGTATATACGGTCAACTTCTAACCTTCACTACCTATCCAGATCTTCTCCACCTGCCCTCTCTCTTTCTATAGGGCTCCGGAACTGCCAGTCTGCTGTGAACAAGGCAGACTTCATCCCAGCGTTTGCATCTCATGCTTCTCTTCATGCCCTGGCGCTGACAGAGACATGGATCCGCCCTGAGAACACTGCAACTCCAGCTGCTCTCTCCGTCAACCACTCCTTCACTCACTCACCCCGCTCAACCGGGCGGGGTGGTGGGACAGGGTTGCTTCTTTCCCCACATATTAAATACACATCCACACCACTCCCTGCTACTGCCAAATCATTTGAACACCATTATGCGATGCTAACTGATCCTATCAAAGCATGCTTAATTGTTCTTTATCGCCCACCAGGCCCGCTAGCCGACTTTGTGGAGGAGCTGGACATGCTCCTCAGCGTCCTCCCGGATGATGGAACCCCCCTGATATCCTTGGGGACTTCAACATCCACCTCCAAGGAACGCAGGCCGTCGACTTTTTGTCTCTCCTGACCTCCTTCGACCTGACGCTGCTGAGCACACCGGCGACCCACAAGGCAGGCAAACAGGTAGCTGAGCGGTGAGGGAGTCGGACTAGTAATCCGAAGGTTGCCAGTTCGATTCCCGGTCATGCCAACTGACGTTGTGTCCTTGGGCAAGGCACTTCACCCTACTTGCCTCGGGGGAATGTCCCTGTACTTACTGTAAGTCGCTCTGGATAAGAGCGTCTGCTAAATGACTAAATGTAAATGTAAATGTAAACAGCTAGACCTCATCCTGACACGTAACTGTATCACTGACTTAAACTCTGTAACCCCACTGCATATTTCTGATCACTACTTTATCCAATTCTCTATCTCTCTCCCTCCAACTCCTTCTACCTCCCCTCCCCTCGTAACTTTCCGGCGCAACCTCCGCTCCCTATCCCCCTCCCATTTCTCCTCTATTGTAACATCTTCCCTCCCCCCCATTGACGAGTTCTCGTCCCACCCCACTAACACTGCCACAGACACCTTGTTAACCACTTTAACTGCATCACTTGACTCTCTCTGTCCCCTGTCAACCAGGCCTGCACGATCTTCTCCCTCCTGTCCGTGGCTTACGGATGTTATTCGTGAAGAACGGTCCACCCTTCGGGCAGCTGAGAGGAGATGGCGCAAGTCCATCGGCGGTCTGGACCTTGATAAGTATCACTGCCTCCTCAAATCCTTCTCTTCTCACATAACTGGTGCTAAAACCCTCTACTTTCTGAACAAAATTAACTCCGCTTCAAACCCCCACAAACTTTTTTCTACCTTCTCCACCCTTCTTAACCCACCTCCCCCACCCCCTCCCTCCACCCTGAAAGCAGACAACTTCTCCTTCTTTGAGAAAAAAGTCGCCGACATTAGCAGTCGGTTCCCTAAACCCACCTTTCCTACCCTCTCACCCTCCATGACTGACCCAACTACATGTCTAAACTCTTTTTCTCCCCTGTCTGAGGCAGAGATCTCTGACCTCATTCTCTCTCATCGCCCCACCTCCTGTCCCCTTGATCCTATCCCCTCCCCTCTCTTTCAAACCATCTCCCCCTCCATCATAACTTTTCTTCTCCATGTCCTAAACTCCTCTCTTACCTCTGGCACCTTCCCCTCTGCCTTCAAACAGGCTAGAGTTACCCCTCTACTCAAAAAACCCTCCCTTAACCCTGCCGTCCTCCAGAACTACAGACCGGTATCACTGTTACCCTTCCTTTCAAAAACAATTGAACGTGCTGTATCTAACCAACTGTCTAACTTTCTCTCTCAGAACAACCTGCTTGACCCCAACCAATCGGGCTTCAAGACTGGCCACTCCACAGAGACTGCCCTCCTTTCAGTCACCACTGCCCTCCAGTCTGCCAGAGCGGCTTCCAGGTCATCCGTCATCATTCTGCTGGACCTTTCTGCAGCGTTTGATACGGTTAACCACCAGATCCTGCTCGCCAGACTTTCTGAGATGGGCATCACTGGCACTGCACTCCAGTGGATCTCATCCTACCTGTCGGGAAGATCCTACCAGGTTTCCTGGGGAGGCAAACTGTCAGGACCTCGCCAGCTCTCCACTGGTGTCCCACAGGGCTCCGTCCTTGGACCCCTCCTCTTCTCTCTGTACACCACCTCACTTGGACCAATCATCACCTCCCATGGCTTCTCCTACCACTGCCACGCTGACAACACGCAGCTGTACCTGTCGTTCCCCCCGACCGATCCGGGGATCTCAGCTAGGATTGAGGCCTGCCTCACAGACATCTCCGCCTGGATGACCGAGCACCACCTCCAGCTGAACCTCGCCAAAACAGAACTTCTCATCATCCCGGCTAAACCCTCCATCTCCCACGATCTCTCAATCACCCTGGGATCTGCGACGGTGGCCCCTTCATCCTCTGCCAGGAACCTTGGGGTTACCATGGACGACGAGCTCTCCCTCACGGCCCACATTGCTGTGGTCTCCCGGTCGTGTAGATTCACCCTCTACAACATCCGGAAGATCAGGAGATACTTGTCTGAGCACTCCACCCAGCTGCTAGTCCAAGCACTTGTCCTCTCCAAGTTGGACTATTGCAACTCGCTGCTCGCTGGTCTCCCAGCATGTGCAACCCGCCCTCTTCAGAGGATTCAGAACGCAGCGGCCCGCCTGGTCTACAATCTACCCAGACGCTCCCATGTTACCCCGCTCCTCATCTCTCTAGACTGGCTACCTATCATGGCCCGTATCAGATTCAAGACCCTGGTATTGACCTTCCGAGCAGTGAACGGGACTGCACCCGTCTACATCAAGTCTCTCCTGCAGCCTTACAGCCCCCCCCCCCCCCCCCCCCCCCCCGTCACCTACGGTCTTCTTCAGACAACCGCCTGGTGGTCCCACCGCTCAAGACCGCCCGGTCCCAACACAAGCTCTTCTCCTGTCTGGCCCCCCAGTGGTGGAATCAACTCCCCACCTCCATCAGAGATTCTGACTGTCTCTCCACCTTCAAGAAAAGGCTCAAGACGCACTTGTTCCGGGAGTACAACGGTACTTAGGAATGGTTCGCTTGACCCGATGTTAGTTTCCTCAAGGATCACAATGACTCTTGCTTAGAGACTTGTTGCTCTTGAGGTTAGTGGTAACTGTTTTAAATTTTTGTTCTCGCTGTGATATATTGTTTTTATTACTGTTGCTTGCTTTTTTCCCCCCACAGGTACACTTGCACTTATAGCGGTTCATGTTGTTTAATTGTAACTTGTTTAACTACATGCTCTTATGGTTCTTCCCTTTGGCACTTACTTTGGTTGTTCACAATGTGTGCTTCATGTTTTGGCTACTCGCGATGTTTTTTGGCTATCTTGTTGTTAGGATCAGTGACCTATGCACTTTGTAAAGCTCTCTCTTGGAAGTTGCTTTGGATAAAAGCGTCTGCTAAATGAATAAATGTAAATGCTAGCTTTCTACAGGTACACTCTTGCACTTTTGAGGTTCATGTTGTTTAGTTGTTTAATTGTAACTTGTTTAACTACATGCTCTTATGGTTCTTGCCCTTGGCACTTATTAGTTTTTTCACAATGTATGCTTCATGTTTTGGCTACCCGCAATGTTTGGGGCTATCTCGTTGTTATGATCAGTGACCTATGCACTTTTGTAAAGCTCTCTCTTGGAAGTCGGTTTGGATTAAAGCGTCTGTAAATGAATAAATGTAAACTCTGGATCTGGAGAGTGGCTACTGGGAGGTTGCAAGGCCCATGCCTACAGTGAAACAAGTTTGCTCCTTTTTGGGGTTTGCGGGCTACTACAGACGTTTTGTCCCAGTCTTCGCCAGAGTGGCGACCCCTTTACACGGCTTACTACAAGGCACGACAGGGCGTGGGGTGGCCCCTGTGGCTTGGACCCAGGGGCCACCTTGACAAGCTAAAACAAGCCTTGCTCTCTGCACTAATACTAATCTTCACAGACTTTACCCACCCGCTTAAAGTACACACGGAAGCCAGTCTGGAGGGCCTAGGAGCCGTTCTAGCCCAAATCCAAGGGGCCAGTGAGAGGGTCATCGCCTATGCCAGCCGCAGCCTTCTCCCATACGAGCATAACGATCAGAATTACAGCTCCTTCAAACTGGAGCTATTGGCCCTTAAATGGACTGTGACTGAGAAATTCAAAGACTATTTGTGGGAGGCCCAGTTCACCGTGATTACATTTACATTACATTTTACATTACAGACAACAATCCATTAGTGCACCTGGACACTGCTCGCCTGGGGGCGGTTGAACAGAGGTGGGTAGCACAACTGGCTAATTACTCTTTTGATATTAATTACAGGCCTGGGTCTTCAAATCAGAATGCAGACTTGTTGTCCAGGCTACCGGGTACACAGGCGGTGAATGCACTGGCTGTTCAAGAGTTACGGGAGGAAGTTGTGAGTCTGGAACTAGAGGGTTAAGTTACAGAATCTTTGAAAGACCCATGGCAGGCACAGCAAATGCAGGACCTTGACCTCTGCCAACTGCAAAACTGGCTGCGAGAGGGTGAGTTGCCCACAAAAGAGTTAAGGCAGAATTTCTCACCAGTGCTTTGCCGAAAGCACGCAACACCCCTTATCACCCTTAGGGAAATGGTGCCTGTGAACGGTTCAATAAAACTCTGTTGGGTATGCTAAATTCACTGGATCCGGAGATACATTCTCAATGGCACACAAGGGTACCCTTTCTTGTTCAGGCATACAATAACACTACGCATTCCAGTTCTGAGATGACCCCGCACTATATTCTGTTTAGGCGTCACACCTTCCTGCCTTTAGACATGCTACATTATGTCACGCCCCCTCAACAAAGAGAAGAGAGAAACCTTGGAAGGGTGGGTCTACCACCAACACCGCTCCCTATGTGAAGCTTACGCAAGGGTTAAAAAACAGGCATCCCACCAGCAGGCCAGGGATCAAGTACAACAAGGGTCCTCAAGCACTCTCCTTGCTTCCTGGGGGAACGCGTTTTGACTTGAAACTTTAGAAGGAGGGCCCAAGGGAAGCTTGCACCCCGATGGTTTCCCAAGCCATTTGTAGTTATTTCCCAGGTACGTCCAGATCAACCAGTGTACGTAATCCGGCCCAAAGGCAGGGAGGGCCAAATCCGTATCCTAGAGGTGAGCGGTATACCGGTATGAACACGAATACCGGTATGACGTTGTGCCATGATATGGATTTTGCCATGTCATGGATATCATGACATATTAATACATTTATTCAGTAAAGTTTTTTTGTTTGGTATAACATATAAGTCAAGTGATACAACTAGTGGGCTAGTCCAAATTTTTCGAGACTTCTCTGCCCTCATGTCCCCCGGAGCGTGTGTCTTTCCCATTAAGCTTGTTACTGGCATCTCCTAATTTGTCTGATCCCGTACCCCAGTTGGAAGAAACCCAGCTGGTTGATCCAGGCTCAGAGATCCCATCCGCCCGAATTCTGGACTGGGCACCCCCAAATTCTGGGCCAGGTTCCTCTACCACTAATGCACCAAACCTTAAACCTAACTGTGACCCTGATAAGAGACCAATGATCTTGCACTGGACTCCCCCATCCTTGAGCAACCAGACCAAATTTCAGCCCCCCACCTGCAGCTGCTTCCGTGCTATGGCCTGAGCCTTCCACCCCTAGTACTGATGTGGGATTGAAACATGGGGGGCAGCTGGGTCTTGTACCAGGCCCTATGGTCAGCCTAGGGGGAAATACCCACCAGGCAATTCTTACTAACACTAATTTGCGGCACTCCGCTTTAGGCAATGGTAATGGTCGGGACGACCACGTTTTTCGTCCGGGCCCGCCCGCGGGACCGAAAACACTGCCCCCTACTCCCCCCTGTTACTACGCACTAAATGTTAATAAATATATTTTTTAGACTACTACACATGTTATACATCATTGGAAAGCTACGATTCTTGTGCTTGTAGATATGTAAACCATTTCAAGATCGAGTCACAACAACAAGTTTAGTCAACGTGTTTGTCCAGTCACCACTTTGGTGTTGTTTACAAAGCCAAATGTCTCTACTTACCCTCAAAGGTTCCGTGTCGTCCAGGTATGCAAACAACACAACAAAACTTGATCTGCGTACATTCCCAAGGGTTCAAAGTATCTAACCATGTAAAGTAATTCGTCCAAATACAATGTTTTACGTTCATGAATAGCCATTATCCTTTGTTTCATTATGCAAGTTAGCCGACGGAAGAAACAACTTGTTCACATAAAAGTGTTCTTTTCTCCGGTTAGCAACGGAGTATTTACGATATGAAGGCATCAAAATGTCCGTTGAACCCTCCCCTTTCGATTGACACCTTGTTTGACCCAATAGGAGCTTCCATGCCCCGTTGACAGCCCTCTAAAGCCAACTAGGTCTGTGCGTCCTGCCCCCCCCGCCCCCCCTTCATTAGAGATAACAATTATGAAAAATAATACCTTTTTATCTTAAGTATTTGACCTTGGTTACAAAGGGTCATTTTGGAGTCTCCAAAAGGCCCTTTTAGAAAACACCTGTATGTACTCTTATAAAAACATGTGTCAAATATGAATATATTGTGGTATTATGTTTGACTTTTGATTTGAATTGGATAAGGCTTCAACCTGTGGTCCAATTTAGTCTTCCAGCTAATACCTACCACATCTAGGCCTCTGTTTTCAAAACAAAATCTAGGCGGAAATAGAAACTTTCACTTTCACCAGTAGGACTGACAGGGGTCCTGACAACAGGGGAAATAACTTCAGAGTGTCAGCTTTCAAAAGAGATCATTTACATGCATGTACTCCAAATGGTTCAAGAACAGCTTTCAATTTACTTTGGGTATGCTGTTTAGGCGTTTTCAGGCAAATTTAACAGGATTATGAAAAGGTTAATCAATCTGGTTTAAAAGGTTACTGTGGGGATGTGAACATGGTAAGGGTGGTAATGGATCAATTGGTTGGGTGACTTGTCAAGAGAGTATTGGGGTTGGTTGTGATTCTCCACAGGTGCCTGACTCTGGAAGGGGCGGGACCAGAAACGGGGATTGGTGGTCGCTGGCTGAAGAAGGCCGGAAGATATAGACGTGGCAGATGGGGATGGCGGAGATTCATCTTTCCAGAGAGACGAAGGATGCTAGCACCCCTGCTACGAGGAGAACTACCACGCGCCCTAGCCGACCATACAAAGGGACAGTCCAAAAATCTAAGATCGGTGTGAGTGATAGTCAGTGTATTAAGACTTGTACTAAAGCAGGGGTGTCCAAAGTCCGGACCGGGGGCCAATCAAGGCCCACGGTCAGATTTCATACGGCCCGCAGCTTCGGTCTTAAAATGTATTATTTATGGCCCACTAGCACTGTTAAATCTTTTATTTAATTTTTTATTCCTCCTTCCACCGTATGGTGGCAGCACCACTCTAATCATGCTATCTGGCTGCGCAACTTGCCGCAAACCCTTCTCTGGTCATTTCTAACATGGCAACTGCAAGTAAAAAGTGGAAAGTTGACAGTGAGTGCCGCCGCTTTCAGGAGAGATGGGAATTGCAATATTTCGTCACTGAAAATCGAGGCAATTGTAATTTGTCAAGCGACGGATGCCTTGTTTAAAGGCCATGTTGCAGGTTAACCACCACTGTCAATTAATAGGTACATAAAGCACTCAAGATATGTATGTAATTTAAAAAAATTCTCCAAATGGTGTTAAAGGCCAGTTTTTGTCGTTTTTGGTATTAGCGTGTTTTTTTTTACGCAATTCGGTGATGACGTCTCGTTGGGGAGACGTGGAGGAGACTAGCCTCAGCCTAGTACTAGAACTATGGGGACTGACTGGGATGACGAAGAGGTGGCAAGAACCACAATATGTATGATGGCCCGCAGCCGTATAATTTTGAACCTGTTAGACGTGAGGGTGAATGAGGAATTGCCAAGACCTGATGGCCGTCAAAGCCAATTAAATGCATGGTCCGAGGAGAATGAGTGGAGAGTTGGTGAAGTGTCCTAGGGCCTCATGTATACCGCAAAAATCTTGCGAACGCTGGTTTTCACTCACACGGTGTGATGTATAAAAATGTACTTGACGTGAGAATGTGCGGGCCGTCACGCAAACTTTTGAGCAGACGTGAGAATGTGTGGGCCGTCCGCAAAGTCTTGTCTGGCTCTGTAACGTGGCGAATTCTAAATTAAAAGTGCCGAAACTCACCAAACATCACAAAAGTTTCCAATAGTTACTGTCATATGTCTATGACGTTGACTATTCCAAAAACATAATTACCTCCGCTAATAAAAGTTTGATCATTGATGTGGATGATTTACATTAAAATGCCAAAACCCAAACGGGAAATGCAGTTAACTGTTTAATCCGCCACCACTTAATAACTTCTGTTAAACTTGAGGGTGTCAAACGAACAACAAAATCACTCAAAAAATGCATGTCACCCTCTGTATATGGTTAATATTGCACGCAACACAGATTATTTACCACAGATGAAATATATACTCGCTGTGCTGTACAACTACAAGATTGGCATGGAAAAATGCAATTGTTTCTGTGAGCCTGACTCTGGCTCATCCATGACGCACAGGAGGCATGACGCACGGATCCATCTCCCAAGGACCACCACTCGTTTCTTATTTTCGAGTTTTACATCCGACTATTTCTTCTCAACCCTTAGATGCGTGAGTTCTAAATATTCCCGAAGCTCCCACCAGAGTGAGTTATTTTTCCGAAATGGAAGCTAGCCAGCTTTAGTTAGCTTCTGTTACCTAGCAACCTAGCATAATACTCGTAGCAATGCTACTTCCTGCTAGGGTTACTTGTTAGCTTCCTCATTATACATTTTGAAGCCATACTATAGAGTTTGTCATATAGTTTCTGTCTATCAGAAAATAGTCAGTTGGAATGTTCGAAATCACACGTGCGATGCTACGCTGGGGTCCCGCTTTCAAATGATCACATATGCAACGCTACTCCTTAACGGGTTAATTTCTGCCATGGTCCGGTTCTCCAAACCCACAGCATTTACAGCCCTAGTGACAGTTTTCCACTCCGCCGACTTTCTTTTGTTGCCAATAGTGTTGTTTTTGGCGGCCTGTTTTAATTTTAATTTAGTCTAATCTTTGTGGCAAGCTGTCATTTTAGTTTTTATTAGTTTTAGTCACGTTCATACTCTTTTTATTTAGTCTAGTCAAGTTTCAGTCGACAAAAAGTCTGAGCATTTTAGTCTTATTTTAGTCATGACTATTTTCGTCTAGTTTTAGTCGACGAAAACTAATGACATTTTTGACTAGTTTTAGTCGACGAAAACTGATGACATTTAGTCTAGTTTAAGTCAATACATTTTTTATTCATCAAAACAGAAGTAGTCTAAGCAGTAGTCTGGGGAGGCATGTTAATGCCAAAACCATTTGCTTAATGTATTGGTCTAGAATAAGGTATTCAATACACAAATAGACACGCACACACACTAGTTACACATGGTAACCCACTTTACACTCTCTCAAACAAACACACACGGTAGTCCCACACGTTTGTCTCAGACTCTCAGTCGGTTTCAGCTCCAGTGGGTAACATTTAAAGCTAACGTCTAAAGCTAACGTTAAAATGAGACACATTAAGCACAGCCTCATGAGTTAGCTAATAATAATAACGTGACTAAACGAGACAAAATAACATTATAACATTTCGTCTCGTTTTTATTTTGTAAACTACATTTCGTCTAGTTTTTATTCCTCAATAATATTGCATTATACATTTAATTATAGTCATCGTCACATGACCAGAATTTACGTTGCGTCTCTTGATAAAGGTTCGTTGACAACGATATTTAGTCATAATTTTCGTTGACGAAGGCAAGACTAGTTGCCAATAACCAGGCCCAAACATTTGAGCGCAGAATTCTGACGAAAAGCCAAAGAATTTCTAAAAGAATGCATTGGTCTGAGACAGGTCTGTGATAACAATCGAAGGAAGCCTGTCAACCCATAAATTGATCCAGTAACGTTCTCGTTAGACTAGCTCGCCTACTGTAGCCAATATTAAAATTACAGCAATAGACAGGGCCAGGGAGTTAGCTACTTGATTCAACCTGGATTTTCTTTGTGGGTATTATAATTAAGAGACACAATTCAAGTTAATGATTTTTTTTTATCAGGCTGGATTGTTGATGCCATCAAGCTCTGAAAAGAACTCCAACACAGAAAAGAGAGAACAACGAAACAGAGAAACAAATATATACAGCTTTGCCTACAGTTCCGTGTCTTCCATTTGTCTCCGCAGCCCTCCGACTCTGTCTTGACACCCTTGGTTACAGTAACTGCCGAAATTAGAAAAATGTGTATGTGTATCTAGGCCTAGGTTATTTATTACAATACAACACTTTGACATGACATTTATATGTTTATTTAGCTCTAGAGTATATAGGCTACATAAAAAAAAAAAAATCTGACCAGTGTGTTGAGAGCTAGCCGGTTGGGTTACCTTTGCGCTGGCTATTAGAGCCCGACCGATATATCGGCGGGCCGATATTATCGGCCGATATTGGGCATTTTCCAAACTATCGGTATCGGCATTTATAATGGCTGATAAATGAATATTAATGTTTCTTCTTTTTTTGTGTGTGTGTTTTTGTTCAAAGGACTTTAAGTTTCATATCTTAAGTTTGTATTTGTATACATTTTATTTATCAGAAACTGCATTAACATTATTTTAGTGAGGAAATAATAACAGGAGTCAGATGGCTGAGCAGATAGGGAATCGGGATATTAATCAGAAGGTTGCTGATTCGATTCCTGGCCATGTCAAATGATGTTGTGTCCTTGGGAAGGCACCTTAACCCTACTTGCCTCGGGGAATGTCCCTGTATTTACGCTCTGGATAAGAACTTCTGCTAAAAGTGACTAAATGTAAACTACAAATAACTACTGTTAGGGAAATCAGTTTGTTTTGTTACGCGTTTCTGGATTTTTTAAATATTTTTTTATATCGGCCGATATTGGATTTTTAAATCACCAAATATTCGTATCGGTATCGGCCTTAAAAATCCTTTATCGGTCGGGCTCTACTAGCTATAGCCTTGAGCTCACTCAAACCTAGCTCATTACAGTAACTTTACACATTGTTGTAGGCATAGGCTACAAGCAACATACTTATCGCAAAACTTTTTGATATTTTTCTACTTCCATTTACTTACCTAACAACGAATAATACTGCTCCTTCTGATGTGAAGATAAATGACGGTTTAAAAAGTGAGCGCCTCTGACTCGTGAGTCTCCGGCTCGAGATATGCTTGCAATAATACAACATGGAATGAGCATAATGGAACGTTCTTGTTGAAACAGTCAGTTATGAGCCGACGATGAGCCGACCTATCTGAGACATTTGAAATAGAGCACAGGGATGAGAAGAAATCCGATCATGGGCCGATGCTTGTCCGACATTATGAATAGAATGCAACGTTTCGATTTCCGGCCAACGTCGGCAAGACGTACAG
The DNA here is from genome assembly GCF_038355195.1 of Osmerus mordax. NCBI lineage: Eukaryota > Metazoa > Chordata > Actinopteri > Osmeriformes > Osmeridae > Osmerus > Osmerus mordax. The sequence goes on from NC_090075.1 coordinate 9,282,877, forward strand.
TTAGGTCCATAAGTATTTGGACATTGACACCATTTTCATCATTTTGGCTCTGTATACCACCACAATGGATTTGAAATGAAACAATCAAGATGTGCTTTAAGTGCAGACTTTCAGCTTTAATTTCAGGGTATTTACATCCAAATCAGGTGAACGGTGTAGGAATTACAACACATTTTATATGTGCCCCCCCCCCTTTTTAAGGGACAAACTAACATAATCATAAATCTAATTGTCACTTTTAATACTTGGTTGCAAATCCTTTGCAGTCAATGACAGCCTGAAGTCTGGAACCCATAGACATCACCAGACGCTGGGTTTCGTCCCTGGTGATGCTCTGCCAGGCCTCTACTGCAACTGTCTTCAGTTCCTGCTTGTTCTTGGGGCATTTTCCCTTCAGTTTTGTCTTTAGCAAGTGAAATGCATGCTCAATTGGATTTAGGTCAGGTGATTGACTTGGCCATTGCAGAACATTCCACTTCTTTGCCTTAAAAAACGCTTTGGTTGCTTTCGCAGTATGCTTCGGGTCATTGTCCATCTGCACTGTGAAGCGCCGTCCTATGAGTTCTGAAGCATTTGGCTGAATCTGAGCAGATAATATTGCCCGAAACACTTCAGAATTCATCCTACTGCTTTTGTCAGCAGTCACATCATCGATAAATACAAGGGAACCAGTTCCATTGGCAGCCATACATGCCCACGCCATAACACTACCTCCACCATGCTTCACTGATGAGGTGGTATGCTTTGGATCATGAGCAGTTCCTTCCCTTCTCCATACTCTTCTCTTCCCATCATTCTGGTACAAGTTGATCTTGGTCTCATCTGTCCATAGGATGTTGTTCCAGAACTGTACAGGCTCTTTTAGATGTTTCTTTAATCTGGTCTTCCTGTTTTTGAGACTCACCAATGGTTTACATCTTGTGGTGAACCCTCTGTATTTACTCTGGTGAAGTCTTCTCTTAATTGTTGACTTTGACACAGATACGCCTACCTCCTGGAGAGTGTTCTTGATCTGGCCAACTGTTGTGAAGGGGTTTTTCTTCACCAGGGAAAGAATTATTCTGTCATCCACCACAGTTGTTTTCCGTGGTCTTCCGGGTCTTTTGGTGTTGCTGAGCTCACCAGTGCGTTCTTTCTTTTTAAGAATGTACCAAACAGTTGATTTGGCCACACCTAATGTTTTTGCTATCTCTCTGATAGGTTTGTTTTTTCAGCCTAACGATGGCTTGCTTCACTGATGGTGACAGCTCTTTGGACTTCATATTGAGAGTTGACAGCAACAGATTCCAAACACAAATACCATCCTTGAAATGAACTCTAGACCTTTAATCTGCTCCTTGTCAATGAAATAACGAACTCCCTTTATGAGGGAATAACATACACCTGGCCATGGAACAGCTGAGCAGCCAATTGTCCAATTACTTTTGGTCCCTTAAAAAGGAGGGGGCCACATATCAAATGTGTTGTAATTCCTACACCGTTCACCTGATTTGAATGTAAATACCCTGAAATTAAAGCTGAAAGTCTGCATTTAAAGCACATCTTGATTGTTTCATTTCAAATCCATTGTGGTGGTATACAGAACCAAAATGATGAAAATTGTGTCAATGTCCAAATACTTATGGACCTAACTGTATGTTATACAAAAACGGAATTTACTGTGGCAGGGAGGTGCAAAACACTAAACATATACAGATCTTAAATAAAAAAAAAGTACAAAAGTTTGACTATTTCTAAGAACTAAACAATCTAAGAATACAACAATTTAAATATAAAATATATATAAAAATAAGAATAGAATGAGCAGTGTGAATGGTCAACATAGTGCAATCGGATACTGAGATAAAGTGGCTTATGCATACTGAATTGCCATGAGACGGACTTATATTAGTTAAATAAGTGAATGAATGTCAATGGGAGTCCTGTTATAAAACAGCAATAACAATGATAAAACATGTTTTATCATTTACACCGGCATTCAGTGTTATTAACGTCAGGCTTAGGTTAAGCCTAAATTGGCTACAGAATTATGTTCTAATCGTTTTATTAAAGGAATAGTGTAACAAAACAAGATGAACATTTTTGTTGCACCTTTTGGGTGAATGAGCATTCTAAGCAGCGTCACTGAACACTTCTCGGTTAACTAGATATATTTTCTGAGATAAACTACTTTCTCTTGTGTCAGTAAGTACATTCAATAAAAAATTGCATTTAACTCCTGATTGGACAGACGGACTGTCTGTCTTTTAACAGGAAGGAGAGTGAAAAACACGAAAAGCGCCTGCTGTCAACCTGTTTTTGGTTGAATGGCCTACTGTAGGGACCAAAAGTAATTGGACAATTGGCTGCTCAGCTGTTCCATGGCCAGGTGTATGTTATTCCCTCATAAAGGGAGTTCGTTATTTCATTGACAAGGAGCAGATAAAAGGTCTAGAGTTCATTTCAAGTATGGTATTTGTGTTTGGAATCTGTTGCTGTCAACTCTCAATATGAAGTCCAAAGAGCTGTCACCATCAGTGAAGCAAGCCATCGTTAGGCTGAAAAATCAAAACAAACCTATCAGAGAGATAGCAAAAACATTAGGTGTGGCCAAATCAACTGTTTGGTACATTCTTAAAAAGAAAGAACGCACTGGTGAGCTCAGCAACACCAAAAGACCCGGAAGACCACGGAAAACAACTGTGGTGGATGACAGAATAATTCTTTCCCTGGTGAAGAAAAACCCCTTCACAACAGTTGGCCAGATCAAGAACACTCTCCAGGAGGTAGGCGTATCTGTGTCAAAGTCAACAATTAAGAGAAGACTTCACCAGAGTAAATACAGAGGGTTCACCACAAGATGTAAACCATTGGTGAGTCTCAAAAACAGGAAGACCAGATTAGAGTTTGCCAAACAACATCTAAAAGAGCCTGTACAGTTCTGGAACAACATCCTATGGACAGATGAGACCAAGATCAACTTGTACCAGAATGATGGGAAGAGAAGAGTATGGAGAAGGGAAGGAACTGCTCATGATCCAAAGCATACCACCTCATCAGTGAAGCATGGTGGAGGTAGTGTTATGGCGTGGGCATGTATGGCTGCCAATGGAACTGGTTCCCTTGTATTTATCGATGATGTGACTGCTGACAAAAGCAGTAGGATGAATTCTGAAGTGTTTCGGGCAATATTATCTGCTCAGATTCAGCCAAATGCTTCAGAACTCATAAGACGGTGCTTCACAGTGCAGATGGACAATGACCCGAAGCATACTGCGAAAGCAACCAAAGCGTTTTTTAAGGCAAAGAAGTGGAATGTTCTGCAATGGCCAAGTCAATCACCTGACCTAAATCCAATTGAGCATGCATTTCACTTGCTAAAGACAAAACTGAAGGGAAAATTCCCCAAGAACAAGCAGGAACTGAAGACAGTTGCAGTAGAGGCCTGGCAGAGCATCACCAGGGACGAAACCCAGCGTCTGGTGATGTCTATGGCTTCCAGACTTCAGGCTGTCATTGACTGCAAAGGATTTGCAAGCAAGTATTAAAAGTGACAATTAGATTTATGATTATGTTAGTTTGTCCAATTATTTTTGGTCCCTTAAAAAGGGGGGGGGGCACATATAAAATGTGTTGTAATTCCTACACCGTTCACCTGATTTGGATGTAAATACCCTGAAATTAAAGCTGAAAGTCTGCACTAAAAGCACATCTTGATTGTTTCATTTCAAATCCATTGTGGTGGTATACAGACCCAAAATGATGAAAACTGTGTCAATGTCCAAATACTTATGGACCTAACTGTAAGTACACAGAACATAAATTACATCTATGCTAAGCTTAAATAAGTAAACCTCCTAAATATACATATAAATATGAATAATACAATATACTAAACCCTAAATACACATAATAACCTATTGCTAATCCAAACCTATTCTAAACTAAGTGAAGTACAGTGAAGTACAGGGATGTCAGGTGGCTGAGCGGTGAGGGAATCGGGCTAGTAATCCGAAGGTTGCCAGTTCGATTCCCGGTCATGCAAACTGACGTTGTGTCCTTGGACAAGGCACTTCACCCTACTTGCCTCGGGGGAATGTCCCTGTACTTACTGTAAGTCGCTCTGGATAAGAGCGTCTGCTAAATGACTAAATGTAAATGTAAGTACAATAGTGCAATATTACTGATAGTGCAACTAGTAGCTGAAAGTGAAGGTAATAACGGTTTTGCCGGGATAACTGGATCTATCAGACCCTTGAATGTTTATGAGACTATTTCAATAGCTCCTTCTATAGACCTACTGATCGCAAACTATAGTTTGAGTATCCACTAATTCGCCTTACATAATCAATTTTCATTGGTGATTTTATCGGTTAATGATTCGTTAGACCCATGTTTGAATACTGCAAAAATGCTTTTATTAGTTACGTTTATCTGCTTTACAAAACATAGCTTATTTGCAATCGTAAATTCTTATTGCCGCTACAAATGCACTTCGTATAATTAAACTCTTGTTATCATTTTATAATGTATAAACTATACATATTAGGTATATTTATACACTACATCTTAAACTTTGTCTGAATAACAGAAGACTCCCATACGGGAGCACTTGCGGCATCTGTTGATAGAAAACAGAATCGCAGCCTTGGAATGAAGGAAAGAAAATGGCAGAACGCGCACCTGGCAGCAATATAACAGTAAGCAGGAGTGAAATAGCCTTAAATTTGCCTTTCCCGGTGAGATTTTGAAAATAAATGAATGGCTGATAAAACGCATATCTAGGAAAAGTCATGAAAGCAGGGTCCTGGAATTTGATTGAGTGCGAGGATAAAAATGTATTTTCCTCTTCACTGGGTCAAAATGACCCGTTTCTAAATTGAAAAGTTCCAAAGCTACCCCTAAACCTGTAGACTTCAGAATTTCATTGGCTATCAATCACAGGGTTCATTAGTGAAACAGTTGAAGCCAAGTGTAATTTTTTAACCCAGACAGAGCAGATGGGGGGGGGGGGGGGGGGGGGTGCACAGATTTTGGGAGCCACCACAACTCTGAGCGTTTTACCCTGCCCAAACAAAACCTGAGCTGAAAATGGGTGAGAAACTGTTCAACGATCTAACTCCACATTTCAGTGTGACAAAGTTTTTGCGCTTTGCACATGCTTTTAGCAATTCATTTCACATGTATATAATGTACTGAGAAGCAATCATGGAATTTGCTTTACAGCATCTTTAAGAAGATTAAATAATCTAATGATCTCATGTTATTTAGCATTTTTGTTAGGAAGCTAACAAGCAGTAATTGGCTTTTAAACAGCGGGAGAAAGGATTCACTTCTGCCAGCAATCTAGTTTTCTGTTGCAGGCTTAAGTCAAAGTGTTACAACATAATACACATCAGGGCTCTAGAGTGCAACCAATTTGGTCGCACTATGCAACCAAAATTTGTATATTTGTTCTCCTTTGACGGAACTCACACTCGTGGTTGGATCATATCGTGGTCTAAACCACGATAATCCGCACACCGGAAGCTGTTCCTCCACCCCAGGCCCTGGTTCTCCAGTGCTCTGGCCCAGGGGATGGCTCCCCCTGCTGGAACCTCCCAATCCCTGTGCTGCTTAATTCTAGAAGGACGTGATTGCACTGTGCCAACACTACCACTCACGGATCTAAAAACAATCTTCGCCCTCTCAAAAAACACGCACCCTGCCCCCAAAAACAGAAGTCTCTCAAATTTGCCTCCCTGAACATCCAGTCTCTCACAAACAAATCACTTATACTATATGATTTTATATCTGATCATGGCATTGACATTCTATGTCTCAGTGAAACCTGGCACTGCAGTGGTGACTATCTCACCTTAAATGAGGCGGCTCCTGCAGGCTATAAATACATCGAAAAAGCACACAGCTCTGGCCGTGGTGGGGGGCTGGCAGTGTTCTATCGGGACACTTTCGGCCTGGTTGAACTGTAGGTCCCTGTTTCCTCATCTTTTGAATGCTTAGCTGCCAGAAGCCTCACTCCTGAACCTCTGCTAATTGTTTCTATTTATAGACCACCCAGAGCTAACCCCTACTTTTATATCAGATCTCTCAAATCTCCTCACAACCCTGTGCCCCACCTTTTCCAGGATGGTGGTACTTGGTGATTTTAATATCCATGTAGATGCCCCTAAGTGCCCGCTGGCCGTTGACTTCCTCAACCTCCTGGATTGCCTCCCGCTCACTCAGCATGTACAAGGACAAACCCATCAACACAATGCAGGGTTTTTCCTGGGTCAAAATGGGTCTTCGGTGCTCAAAAAAAATATATATATTCGTTTTTTTAAGTTTTTTTTTCTAATCAATGTATTTATTCCCAGGTGTTTTGCATCCCCCCCCCCTCATAAAGTATTTTGTAAATGGCATAAATGCTGCCAATTAATAATTGACGTAACAACTTATTGTAAATGGTCAGTAGCCTAGCCTATCGATTAAGGCATGTACACTGCCTGCTTCATTTGATCTTGATAGGCTAAGCATTCTGTAGCAAATTAACAATAAACCCATTTTTTATTAATTAAAACTACTTAAGCATAATAATGCACCTAAAATACAAACCTGAGCAAGGGCAGCAATCGCTATCGAATCAACATACATGTGCAATTTAGCTAGCAGGGGAAGAATACAAACAACGAAAATCACCAGTTAACTTGATTTAAATTTGCAAGAACTATCGACTTATACAATAACAGGCTTAAAAGAACTGACAACATAAGTTACACGACTTGCAGTTCTCAAGGACGCACACACGCAATCTCAACTGCGGTGTGAAGCGCGTGTCCGTGCAATTCTCCGACATGCACTCTAACAATCACTGCTGATAGACGGCATAACATTTTGTACAGCCTGATTTCTGATACCGTGGCGGCAGACATTTAGCCATAGAGGAAACACTGCACTATATATTATCATTCCAGGTTAAGAATACCAATGGAGGCTGCATTTGAAATCATAAATCAAACTTTTGTCAGCATTTTGAGTGGAAATTTCATTTGCATTTTTACAGGTGTATTCGTGCACGTCGGGCTGGCCCTCGCAGCGGAACGACAGTTTATTGGCCACTCTGTCCATTCGCGCACCTCACAGTTGCGTATTGATCAGACAAGAAGACACGCTTAGCAACTCGATTACTATTGATCAAAACAGAACGAGGGTTCGGCTGTAGCCTACTTGAAACATACTATTGAGAACATATTCGCTGACATGCATTGCACGCATGATGAACACAGCTTTGTTTTTTTTCATCGCAGACTTTTTTTTGCCTTTGGCGCTCGGGATTTGTCATTGGCGCTCAGGAAAACAGCATTGGCGCGCGCCAAAATTTTCTCTATGCAGGAAAAACCCTGGGGTGTCAAGCTGGACTCATCATTGTCCTTTGATGCACACATTAAATCGATCTGTCAAACCTCTTTTTACCACCTGAGATACATCTCAAGGCTGAGACCCTCTCTACCAAAACATGCTGCAGAAAAGCTGGTGCACGCATTCATCAGCTCCCGTCTTACATTTAGTCATTTAGCAGACGCTCTTATCCAGAGCGACTTACAGTAAGTACAGGGACATTCCCCCGAGGCAAGTAGGGTGAAGTGCCTTGCCCAAGAACACAACGTCATTTTGCACGGCCGGGAATCGAACCAACAACCTTCTGATTACTAGCCCGATTCCCTAACCGCTCCCGTCTGCGCTCAAGCCACCGTCTTGACTACTGCAACTCTCTGCTGGCAAGTCTACCAGCAAAAACCATTCAGAGGATGCAGTATGTTCAGAACAGTGCTTCCCGGGTTCTCACCCGGACACGGAAATCGGAACACATCTCCAGGACCTCCTCACCCCTCATTTCACATCTAGGTCACTTAGGTCCGGAAACTCAAACCTCCTTGCAGTTACATTAGTATCCTATCAAAGTAAAAAAAGAAAAAGAAAAAGGTAATTCATTATCTTTCTTACATTTTATGAACAAAGGCTAACCACACTAACCCTAACCCAGACCTGGGCATTTTACGGGGATCCGTAAAATGCGGTTTGTCCCAGTCAGGCCCGCGTGAGGTAAATCAAAAATGAACAATAAATGTGAGCGGTAGGAAATCTGTAGTCCTGAAAGACTACAGTGATAAGGTGATTTACGTATGTGCACTTATGCAACTTCACCGACAGGAGACACAGAGTTAGCTGCTGGTTAGCCCTCGAAAATGTCCGCTCACAGTAAAAAAACGAAAGGTTGATACAGAATGTCTAGTTTTTAACAAGACTTGGACCTCTAAGTATCTGTTTACTGAAGTCAAAGGAAAAGCTGTGTGCTTAGTTTGTGGAGAACATGTCGCTGTTTTGAAGGATTACAATTTGAATCGGCACTACGGGCAATAGTATGTGCCTGCAGAGCCTGAGAGCTGCAGTTTCAGGACCGCAGTTTTAGGACAGCAGTTCTAGGACCTTAGATTTATCTGACAGCGCCACCTAGCGAATTGGATGACGAAATATACTATTCAGTGTCACTAGATCGCAACAAGTTAGGCTATTTGAATGGTTTGAGAGAGGCAAGAAACAAGGAAAACTCTGGAGAATTTGATTATTCAGATATGGATACATATACATAAATATATATACAATAATAAACAATAGGGGTGTAACGATACACTCAGCTCACGATTCGATACGTATCCCGATACTGGCGTCACAATACGATACGTATCTAGATACATTGAACCCCCCAGAAAGAAAAAAAATAATAATTCTAAATCAACTTCAAGAATGTGCAAATATTTTTATTTGAACTTCTGTATGTTAAGTAACAATGTTTGTGTACAACAGTGGTTCTCAAACTTTTTACACCCCGTACCACCTCAGAAAATATTTGACTCCAAGTACCACCATTATGACCGACGTTACAGTAGTAAGCCTACCCTCAGGGACGTGCACAGGTACAGGCTAGTGTGGCCCGGGCAACAGCCTGTTTTCCCTGATTGGCTGATCTGCCCCTCTGGAGAAAGAAGCTAAATAAACTTCTTTTTTTTGTGGCTGCATCAATACGATAAGCCCATCATCAGTAAAGTTAAATTGCGATATCATCCAGTTCTGTGTTAATTTATTTTACATTTACATACATTTAGTCATTTAGCAGACGCTCTTATCCAGAGCGATTTACAGTAAGTACAGGGAAGCAAGTAGGGTGAAGTGCCTTGCCCAAGGACACAATGTCATTTGGCACGGCTGGGAATCGAACTGGCAACCTTCAGATTACTAGCCCGACTCCCTCACCACTCAGACTCCATTTTGCCACCATAACGTCATTGTTTGTATTCGCACGCCGGTGGACTGCGAGTGAAGGAGGAAAACCCTTACACTTTCACGTGACTTTTTGAAGTAATGGAGATAATGACAAATGCCCTGTGAATAGTAAAAAAAAATATATATATATCCACTTGTGTCTTGAATAATGTGCAGCATCAGCTTGTAACGTTTGCATCAACGTCGCGCTACCTTGCCTTATATTGACGTATAATCATGCTACTTTACATGAATCAAAGCAAAGTAATAGCCTATGTAGCAGCAGCAGGCTAACATAGCTACATTATGTCCGGTCACTGTTGTATAGTACTGTAATAGGAACCCGGGAAACAGTTTGGTCCTAGCGTGTGCCAACATTTATCTTTGTTTCAAAGCTAAAATATTATAGGGAAGGCAAAACTTATTTAAAATCACATTTCAATGATATCATGGTTAAAGTATTTAAATATTTCTAAGATTCCTCTGCGTATCACTAGAAGGGGGCACGCGTACAACAGTTAGAGAACCACTGTTCTATATCAGTCAAACTCATTTTGCCCTGCTAGGCTACTGCCCAGTTCAAGCTGTGAATGCTCAATGCTGTGTGTACGCGAGACGTAGGTGCAAGATAGGTAGCTAAACCAATAGGATAAAACGAATGTCATATCGAAAACATATCGTCATGACTCCACAATACATATTGTTACATTTTTGTACCGCAATGTATTGTACCACGATATATTGTTACACTCCTAATAAACAATAACAATCGCAGTATCACATCCATCCACCCCTCCACCAAATACACCTGCATCGCTCAATCCAACTCTATCATTCCCTCCACCCCATCAACCACTCGAGAGCAACATTTTGAAGCTTAAGTTTCAGAACCACATTTCTAGATTTTCGCGACTACCAAAATACCAAAAAGAGTGCGACCAAAGCAGTATTCCCCACAAATAGTACTTTCTCTCTTCAACTTGGTTGTTAACAGTAAAGCTATGTATAAGCTATGTATGTTAACGTGTGGCTATGTATAAAACCACTCCCGTGTTGTGAAATGATTTCTACAGCAAAGTTGAAGTTAGCTAGCTAACGTTAACTTTATTGTCCAATTCAAGACCCAGAATTGTTTTACACATAACCACGTGTGATTCTCAGCTACTTACACTCTGATTCGTGTCCATCTTGTTACGAAAAAAGCTACATTCACTTCCTCTTCTTCTTGTTATAATTTAATGTCGAGCCGTAACCTACATTCACTACTGCAGGAAAATATTGATTATCTTGTTCCAGTCCATGGTTATCCAATTCGCAAGGTGGCACTGTCAGATAAAACTAGGGTCCTAATTTTGAGCAGAATTAAAGATCCTATAAAGAAAATTCCATGATTTGCTTCTCAGTACATTATATACGTGTGAAATTATTTCCCGAAAGCATGTGCAAAGCGCAAAAACTTTGTCGCACTGAAATGTGGAGTTAGACCGGAGAACAGTTTCTCTTCCGTTTTCAGATCAGGTTTTAATGGGCGGAGCCAAAAAATGACCAATCTACATCAGATCACAGACGGTTGCATTCTGTTACTCAGCTGGTACGATGCAAAGACAAAGTAATTAATACATAAAACATTCAGAGACTGCAGGTAGGTCTGTTCTGATATCTGCAATTGATTAAGCTAGTGTTGCTTTTGTTGCTAAATTCAATAAATTCGAGGGGGCGGAGATTCAGCTCCTTCAGGCGACAGGCCCCCCCAGTCTCAAGCAGAGAAGACCTCTGATTTCTCACGATTTCAAGCCTCATGCTTGTCGGTGGTTTTTTTTCATTCGAATTTGGATGAGTAGTTAACAACACATTCTTCTGTGGTGTAATGAACTTAAAACTCATTTTCAATTCCAGTTTACAGGATCTTTAAGTTCAGCCTATTGGTTCAGCCCGCCACAACGGCCCCAATTTCTCATGTGGCCCTTCGGGAAAATTAATTGCCCACCCCTGCCCTACCCCATCAGAAAAGTGAAGCAGCTTACCTGTACTGAGCTGTTGTCAAACATCTCCAGGGTCAATTCATCATCTTCCTCCTCTTCCTGATTTAAAGCAGACAGGTCCAATCCACCTGCTGCTGCGCCATGGAATTCTCTTTCCACCTCTCCTTCAGGTTTCTTCACCAGACCCTGAATACTGTCAATTTCATAGAACTGCAGATATATAGGTGCCCTGCTGGAGTTGCGTTGAATTTCTACACGCAGAATACCATCACGTGGCCATTTCTCCCTTACATGTTCCAGACAGTTGATAGGTGAACGGGAGAAGGCAATATGGATGTATGCCAGAATGAACAGTACAAACAGGGCCTGAAAAGAAGGGACAAAAACAGAATACAATTCATTAACAAGAAGCACTAACGTGTCAATATCAAATGTAGAAAACAGACATAATTGAGTTGAGTGAGAGCAGCACTAAGTTGCAGATACAACCCATTAATTTCATCAACATGAAATTACAGTAACTATGACCAAAAATATAACATATAAAATATAACCGTAACACAATCAAAAATATATATAATCTCAATCATGATTGTGCATGAGTCAGAAGCCTACCTTTCGTAAAGTGGAAAAAAGGCACAGTTCGAACCAGCTACCTTCTGATTACTAGCCCAATTCCCTATCCGCTCAGCCACCTGACTCCCATTTCTGGAGGGTATCATGATTACGGAACCAGATTGTATTATTTTTTATATTACTACTGATGAAGAAAGTGTTTTGTCCGTCTCTTCATAAACGGAGTGACTAAGTTCAGTTGAGTTCTGGATTTTAAGTATTATCAATCTGCAGATTGGGAGAGAATACCAGACCCCTGACAATAAAATGACAACACGACACCAGGCTTAGGTCTCAATCATGTCTCTCTCAGCTCTGAAAGCCGGAGGACCATCTTTTATAGGGCACAAGAATGTAAACATAGATTGTGACAGTCAGGCAGTAATGACGTTTCAACAGTCTCAGAGAAAGAGATTCACTGCTCCCAACACATGACAACTCTCAGACTAGAGAGTTCATAGTTGGAGCTCTCCTTGTAGTCATGACAAGGAACGTTTAGCCAGTACTTTCTCCTGACCCCGAACGTCTATTAACCCTGACACATAGACACAATATACTCTTATTAATAGCAAGCTTACATGAGAACGTACTAACTAGTATCCAATGACTAGTTCTATTGATTAGTGAATAATGTAAGCACACAGGATATCCCAAGTTCTTCCACACTACCATTTTTGAGAATGCTTATCGATCCGAGTGTTAATCAGGAGCGGAGGCAGACGTTGTAAACATTCAGGGCTTAGCCAAAACCTAAGACATATTCTGGGTTTAATGTGATGCTAAATAGGGACGTCCACACTTAAAGGGGTGATTGACTGAAATGGCCCAGGTGCTGTTTTATGAGCCCTGATGCATCCTGTGAAATAGCCCCAGAATGAAACGCTAGGTTTTCTCCTTTTATGGTATGCTCATGAATATATAGATGAGCTGCACGCTGATTGGTTGGCTTGCAACGAGTGAAGCTGCAGAGCAAAGACGCAACGCGGCCAACAGAACTCACTGAAACATCGAAGGTGGAGACTTTAAATAAAAACGTACAAATAAATCTATTGTGTCTACACAACACTGTTTTCAACAGATTGACTAGTTATAATTTGAAATGATAACGTTAGTTGTTTCCACTTCTGTTGTCGAAGCAAACGCGATGGACTTAGGTGGGTAACGTTAGCAATACAGCCAAAGAGTATAGAAGAACATTCTTTGCTACAGCTTAGCAAACAAACTATCGTGATTCAACTCAGCTTCAGTTAGCTCTAGCTATCTTGCTGAAAAATGTATCTGGACAAACATGCATCTAGAATTGTAGATTTACATGACAACACAGGTTATTTATTTGAATGAAACACAGTCAGGAACATGAAATAATGTTAGCCCCATTGCCAATAAACTAAATCATCACACATTCTACTGATGCTAGATACAGGAAGGATACGTTAGCATTGCTAATAATTGTTAGCAATTAACATCATACTACAGCTTGCGGTTGTGATGAACATCAAGGTCGGAACAGCACCTCTTTTCAGCAACAGCTTCATAACAAATCCTGCTTTACATTGTTCCAGGTTTTCAAAACTGTCCTTGGTGAAATGGTTCGAGCAAATGTGTAATTGAGGGTCGAACTGCACAGGGATCTTCTCATAGACAAACATCACAGCCTGTCGAGTATTTGGTTCCTTGGGAAGACCCTGAAGAGTGTCAGCATTCTCTGAACACTGCATTTACGACCATAGTCCATTTTCAATATCCTTGAAAAACATTCTTCTTTGTAATTCCGTGGAAGTACACACACAGCAGCGCGCAGTAAATTTTGGTGCATGACAAAGGTACAGACCAGAGCCAAAAAAGGTGGAGCTTTTTCAAAACCGACTGTTTTACAGCTAAATTTTTTAATTGTGAGATTTGCGAGGTTGTGAGGTTCACTGTATGTCCATTTTACATTTAGTCATTTAGCAGACGCTCTTATCCAGAGCGACTTACAGTAAGTACAGCGACATACCCCCCAAGGCAAGTAGGGTGAAGTGCCTTGCCCAAGGACACAACGTCATTTTGCATGGCCGGGAATCGAACAGGCAACCTTCTGATTAATAGCCCGCTTCCCTAACCGCTCAGCCACCTGACTCCCATTTTACCCACTGAACTGTCGTTACTCAACTTTGACAAGTTAAATTCGGTTCTGCGCATAGCATGCAAGCAACTTTTTTGGCCTACATTTCAGCGCCAAATCGTTTTTTGAGCTTTATGTAAAATACACATTGCCGTTTTCCAATTGGTAAAACCTTGTTTAGTGAAGGTTATGTCTATCATTTATGGCTCCAAATTGTCGACAGGGGAAGCAGAAACATGCATCTAGCTTGGCTGAGTACTCTAACCAAGTTCGAGAGCGATACCAACTTGGGTTGAATGCCCGGGACCTTGACTGAAATGGGGGTACGTTTGCAGAACCGACTGTCATTCAAACCATGCTCGCCTTCACAGCACCCACAGCAACGGTAACGTTGCTTCCACTAGGACCAGCACGTTCTGCCTGCTCTGGAGTAGGATTTTTCCAATATCCCTTGTAGCAGAGGCAGTAGTAGATGGTTTGGGGATCAGACATCCATGCATGATAACAGGTTTTTCTTTGTACAAACACGCATGCACAGAACAACCGGTGACTAACCAAGCTAAAAGACTACTATACTGTACTGTTAACGTCTTACTAGCCTTGTATCTTCTATGAAAACAAATAGGCTAAAGATTAAAATGGAAACAGAAGTATGAAATTGCAGGGTTTATTATTAAACACCATGCTACACTTTACTATCTGTATCTTTTTCATATACCTTCAACTTATAACATTTTTGGCTGAAGTCAGAAGGAGCTGGGGGCACAGCAGAAAGAGTCAGAAGGGGTGGGGGGCATAGCCTACCCCTGCACCTCCCTGGATCCGGCCCTGGCTTCCAGCACCTTGGGCAGATCCCACCTGGGCGCTGACATTCTTTGAAACAGTTTTACCAACGGGTGGCTGAAAAGAGTTGTTCAACCAAAACCTTCATGATAAGTCGAGACGGCCGTTGCGTAAAACTTTACTGAATCCGCGGCTAGTTCCATGTCAAACAGCGATGTAAAAAGCATTCAAAAGTTTTGGCCTTCACACAACTGAGAGAAAGTTTGCCATTGTGTTGATGTGGATTGAGCGTACGCGCTGTGTATAGTTTGGATGACAGCCTCAGACAAAACTCTGCATTTTGAGAGGTCCCTATGTTGATATCGGGGTACGCATTTATAGACCAACTGCAATCTAACCTGCAACGTGCGTGACATCCTTTAGCCAGTAAATAAAATTTTGCGTAATGGTTGAAGGGCCAGGCAACAAACTTTATAATGAAACTAGAGAGGATACAATTTCTGGGGAAATTGTAGGGTGTGCTTGCTTGCGTCGGTTGCACAGGGGTCCGTTTTTGAATGACATTTTTACAACTGATATTTCTGTATATTTTATATAAAAATGCATACTTAGTATTTATAAAGATTACATAGATTTAAAAGCATTTTTTTGTTGCTGCTCATTTACAACTGAAAATACGAGTGAAGTGTAGATTTAAATAGATGTCTTCTCATTTCCCCTGCAAGAGGCAGCCTCATCGTTGAATCAAAACGAATACATTTGGCAGACCAGTGTAAAAATTTACCTAATCTCTATGACTTAAACGTCCTTTTAAGTTTTTCCCTTGTGATATTTTCAGGCATTTAGCCTACTCATTGCATTCATTCATTAAAAAAGAACCTGCTTTGAAGATTATTCTACGACGTTACCGGCAGTAGAAGATGGAATCGCGATTCAAACAGTACCATCTGCTAACTGAAAATATGCCCCCAAAAACGTAAATAAGCTTGACATTTATTTAGTGGAAAATCGCTCATTCATAAAAAGCTCACTGGTAGCGATCATTGTCAGTAACAACGCAAAATGCGATATAGCCCTGTGCGGAGAAGCTGCAAATTGTACTACTACGGTGCAGTACTAGACTACTGCTGTGTTCGTCTTGGTAGCGATTGCGTTGGTTGAATTGGATTTAACATTCCGTTGTACAGTTTAGGCTGAAATTAATTATTTTCATGAACAGATTGACAAGTTTAGGCTGTGGCAATGAAGTTCAGGTTAGTAGTTAGACTTTTGATTTAAGTAAGGGGAGTGCCGAACATGTTCTGTGGCCGTTTGACTTCCTAAACAGCTGTGTAGATGTTTTTGTAGTGTCTCGCGTAGGCTACAGCGTTGCAGTGAGCTGCACTGGTTTGAAACCACAGGTAATGATAATTTCACCCACAAATCGTTTACTTGTAATTTAATGTCATAATAAATCCTACAACGAAAATGTATTTGTGAGGAATTTTTATTTTAACGATTGAAAACAGATGCATCATAGACCACTGTAGTATGTGTTGCCCGGGCAACAGAGGCTAATGTCATGATGCTAATACTTCAGTGAAATAGTAGACTACTGTTTCCGAAAGTAGATGTACTTCCTTAATAATATCAGCTTATATTGTACATTACACATCACAATTGTGTGTCATATCACAAAATAAAATGAGTAAATAGTTATCACCCTGGCCTCTTTTCTTGTGGCGTTTCTGCAGCTGCCTTGCAGTAAAGCTATAGTTAGCCTAGCTATCCCCCAAGTTAACAGATGCGAAACGAATGTTCTGCCAAAGGTAGTCACGCGTGTTTTCGTGACGTTAGTGACGCAGTGACGTTAGTAACGTCAGTGACTGTGGCTAGCAAATTAGCCACCGTTAGCTTCACTTTTCGCCACAAAAACTTAACTTAAGCCTAAACCATGCAACGGAACGTAAATTCCAATAGAAGCAACTCAATCGCTACCAAGACGAAACTTTTGACACCTACGTTGTCTATGTAGACCAAATATTGACTGAGTTTAAGGGGGGCAAAAAAAATTAAAAATAATATATATATGTGAGAGAACAAAGGTTGTACCCTTGCCGAAGGCAAAGCACACCCAACTAGAGAGGGTACAATTTCTGGGGAAATTGTAGGGTGTGCTTGCTTGCGTCGGTTGCACAGGGGGGTCCGTTTTTTATGAAATGTTTACAACTGATATTTCTGTATATTTTATATAAAAATGCATACTTATTATTTATAAACATTACATAGATTTAAAAGCATATTTTTTTGCTGCTCATTTACAACTCAAAATACGGTGAAGTGTAGAATGAAATAGATGTCTTCTCATTTCCCCTGCAAGAGGCAGCGTCATAGCTGAATCAAAACGAATACATTTGGTAGACCGGTGTAAAAATTGACCTAATCTCTATGACTTAAACGTCCTTTTAAGTTTTCCCTTCTCGTGATATTTTCAGGCATTTAGCCTACTCATTGCATTCATTCATTAATAAAGAACCCCTTTTGAAGATTATTCTACGACGTTACCCGGCAGTAGAAGATGGAATCGCGATTCAAACAGTACCATCTGCTAACTGAAAATATGCCCCCAAAAACGTAAATAAGCTTGACATTTATTTAGTGGAAAATCGCTCATTCATAAAAAGCTCACTGGTAGCGATCATTGTCAGTAACAACGCAAAATGCGATATAGCCCTGTGTGGAGAAGCTGCCCCGGTAAATTCTACTACTACAGTACAGTACTAGACTACTGCTGTGTTCGTCTTGGTAGCGATTGCGTTGGTTGAATTGGATTTAACGTTCCGTTGTACGGTTTAGGCTGAAATTAATTATTTTCATGAACAGATTGGCAACGTTTAGGCTGTGGCAATGAAGTTCAGGTTAGTAGTTAGATAGACTTTTGATTAAGTAAGGGGAGTGCCGAACATGTTCTGTCGCCGTTTGACTTCCTACAGCTGTGTAGATGTTTTTGTAGTGTCTCGCGTAGGCTACAGCATTGCAGTGAGCAACACTGGTTTGAAACCACAGGTAATGATAATTTCACCCACAAATCGTTTACTTGTAATGTAATGTCATAATAAATCCTACAACGAAAATGTATTTGTGAGGAATGTTTATTTTAAAGATTGAAAACAGATGCATCATAGACCACTGTAGTATGTGTTGCCCGGGCAACAGAGGCTAATGTCATGATGCTAATGCTTCAGTGAAATAGTAGACTACCGTTTCCAAAAGTAGATGTGGGCCTACTTCCTTAATAATATCAGCTAATATTGTACATTACATTTCATAATTGTGTTTCACATCACAAAGTAAAATGAGTAAATAGTTATCACCCTGGCCTCTTTGCTTGTGGCGTTCCTGCAGCTGCCTTGTAGTAAAGCTATAGTTAGCCTAGCTATCCCCCAAGTTAACAGATGTAAAACGAATGTTCTGCTACAGGTAGTCACGCGTGTTTTCGTGACGTTAGTGACGTAGTGACGTTAGTAACGTCAGTGACTGTGGCTAGCAAATTAGCCACCGTTAGCTTCACTTTTCACCACAAAAACGCAATTTCTACTTAAACCATGCAACGGAACGTAAATAAAAATACAACCAACGCAATCGCTACCAAGACGAACCTTTTGACACCACCGTTGTGTATGTAGTCCAAATATTGACTGATCCTTAGGGGGGCGAAAATAAATAAATAAATATGTGAGAGAACAAAGGTTGTGCTCTCGCCGAAGGCTTGAGCACACCCAACTAGAGAGGGTACAATTTCTGGGGAAATTGTAGGGTGTGCTTGCTTGCGTCGTTTGCACAGGGGTCCGTTTTTAATGACATTTTTACAACTGATATTTCTGTATATTTTATATAAAAATGCATCGGGCCTACTTATTATTTATAAAGATTACATAGATTTAAAAGCATCTTTTTTTTGCTGCTCATTTACAACTCAAAATACGAGTGAAGTGTAGAATGAAATATGATGTCTTCTCATTTCCCCTGCAAGAGGCAGCTGACAGGCTGAATCAAAACGAATACATTTGGCAGACCGGTGTAAAAATGGAACGTTTAGGCTGTGGCAATGAAGTTCAGGTTAGTAGTTAGATAGACTTTTGATTTAAGTAAGGAGAGTGCCGAACATGTTCTGTCGCTGTTTGACTTCCTAAACAGCTGTGTAGTGTGTCTCGAGTAAGCTACAGCGTTGCAGTGAGCTACACTGGTTTGAAACGACAGGTAATGGTAATTTCACCAACAAATCGTTTACTAATGTCAGAATAAATCCTACAACGAAAATGTATATGTGAGTAATGTTTATTTTAATGATTGAAAACAGATAACGCTACATCATAGACCACTGTAGTATGTATTGCCCGGGCAACACAGGCTAATGTCATGATGCTAATACTTCAGTGAAATAGTAGACTACTGTTTCCGAAAGTAGATGTACTTCCTTAATAATATCAGCTTATATTGTACATTACACATCACAATTGTGTGTCATATCACAAAGTAAAATGAGTAAATAGTTATCACCCTGGCCTCTTTTCTTGTGGCGTTTCTGCAGCTGCCTTGCAGTAAAGCTATAGTTAGCCTAGCTATCCCCCAAGTTAACAGATGCGAAACGAATGTTCTGCCAAAGGTAGTCACGCGTGTTTTCGTGACGTTAGTGACGCAGTGACGTTAGTAACGTCAGTGACTGTGGCTAGCAAATTAGCCACCGTTAGCTTCACTTTTCGCCACAAAAACTTTACTTAAGCCTAAACCATGCAACGGAACATAAATTCCAATAGAAGCAACTCAATCGCTACCAAGACGAAGCTGTTGACACCTACGTTGTCTATGTAGGCCAAATATTGACTGAGTTTTAGGGGGGCAAAAAGAAAAAAAGAAAAAAAGAATAATAACTAGAGAGGGTACAATTTCTGGGGAAATTGTAGGGTGTGCTTGCTTGCGTCGGTTGCACAGGGGTCCGTTTTTGAATGAAATTTTTACAACTGATTTCTGTATATTTTATATGAAAATGCATACTTATTATTTATAAAGATTAAATAGATTTAAAGGATTTTTTTTTTGCTGCTCATTTACAACTGAAAATACGAGTAAAGTGTAGAATGAAATAGATGTCTTCTCATTTCCCCTGCAAGAGGCAGCCTCATCGTTGAATCAAAACGAATAAATTTGGCAGACCGGTGTAAAAATGGACCTAATCTCTATGACTTAAACGTCATTTTAAGTTTTTCCCTTCTCGTGATATTTTCAGGCATGTAGCCTACTCATTGCATTCATTCATTAATAAAGAACCCCCTTTGAAGATTATTCTACGACGTTACCCGACAGTAGAAGATGGAATCGCGATTCAGACAGTCCCATCTGCTAACTGAAAATATGCCCCCCAAAACGTAAATAAGCTTGACATTTATTTAGTGGAAAATCGCTCATTCATAAAAAGCTCACTGGTAGCGATCATTGTCAGTAACAACGCAAAATGCGATATAGCCCTGTGTGGAGAAGCTGCCCCGGTAAATTGTACTACTACGGTACAGTACTAGTAGACTACTGCTGTGTTCGTCTTGGTAGCGATTGCGTTGGTTGAATTGGATTTAACGTTCCGTTGTACGGTTTAGGCTGAAATTCATTATTTTCATGAACAGATTGGCAACGTTTAGGCTGTGGCAATGAAGTTCAGGTTAGTAGTTAGATAGACTTTTGATTTAGTAAGGGGAGTGCCGAACATGTTCTGTCGCCGTTTGACTTCCTACAGCTGTGTAGATGTTTTTGTAGTGTCTCGCGTAGGCTACAGCATTGCAGTGAGCAACACTGGTTTGAAACCACAGGTAATGATAATTTCACCCACAAATCGTTTACTTGTAATGTAATGTCAAAATAAATCCTACAACGAAAATGTATTTGTGAGGAATGTTTATTTTCACGATTGAAAACAGATGCATCATAGACCACTGTAGTATGTGTTGCCCGGCCAACAGAGGCTAATGTCATGATGCTAATGCGTCAGTGACATAGTAGACTACTGTTTCCGAAAGTAGATGTATTTCCTTAATAAAATCAGCTTATATTGTACATTACACGTCACAATTGTGTGTCATATCACAAAGTAAAATTAGTAAATAGTTATCACCCTGGCCTCTTTGCTTGTGGCGTTTCTGCAGCTCCCTTGCAGTAAAGCAGTTAGCTTAGATATCTCCCAGAAGTTAACGAGTTGCTAAACTAATGTTCTGCTAGAGGTTGTCACGCGAGTTTTCGTGACGTGAGTGACGTAAGTAGCGTCATTGACTGTGGCTAGCAAGTTAGCCACCGTTACATTTACATTTAGTCATTTAGCAGACGCTCTTATCCAGAGCGACTTACAGTAAGTACAGGGACATTCCCCCGAGGCAAGTAGGGTGAAGTGCCTTGCCCAAGGACACAACATCAGTTGGCATGACCGGGAATCAAACTGGCAACCTTCGGATTACTAGCCCGCTTCCCTCACCGCTCAGCCACCTGACTCCCCACCGTTAGCTTCACTTTTCACCACAAAAACTTAATTTCCACTTAAACCATGCAACGGAACGTAAATCCCAATAGAAGCAACTCAATTGCTACCAAGACGAAACTTTTGACACCTAGGTTGTCTATGTAGGCCAAATATTGACTGAGTTTTAGGGGGGCAAAAAGAAATAATAATAATATATATGTGAGAGAACAAAGGTTGTGCCCTTGCCGAAGGCAAAGCACACCCAATAATATATATGTGAGAGAACAAAGGTTGTGATCTCGCCGAAGGCTTGAGCACACCCAATAAGTATGCAGAATAAAAATAGTGTTTTTGCTTGCAGCAAACACACTAATAAATATAGCTGCAAGCAGCAATGGGGTGGCCAAGCAGGTCAGATGACCCAGAAGAAACTTTCGACATCCTCAGAAGAGTGTTCCGAGTACATGCAGCAAGTTTGGCGTGAATCCATCAAAGATTTGCTGAGATACGACACAACTTTCTGTTTGGCGGCTCTGCTCCTGATTTCAATTGGCTGTACCGGACAAACGGTTTCGAAAATCTAAAATCATTTTGATATTTTGTGTGAGGATTGCATATACTATAGCTTGTAGCTTGACTACAGGTAACTAGCGACTGCGGTGTACCTGGCTTCCTTTGCAGTGGCTTACAGTCTCGCTAAACAGAGAATCAGAGACATGACAAGCTCGTTGGCTTTGGCTGGATCAAACCTCTGAACATTGCCGTTGCAAGGACACCAACTTATCCTAGTGAGCGATTCTCAGTGCTGCAAATCACAGTTCAGTTACTGGGTAAAAATATAAGCAGTTTTTCCTGTGGCAAGCGGTTGTCCGATTTGGCCCAAGTTTAAACAGCTGTAATTCAGTCCTATTTTGACATGTCAATGTGATTGTGGTCTGAAGATAATCTGTCCCAAATATGGTGAATATTTGATACATTTTGTAGGAGGAGTAGGACAAAAACGTTTTATTAATTCATTCAAAATTGTGGCATCAATTCGGCTGGTATCACAAGTTAACATGTGTCAGACATGGGATCGCCCCCCTAGTGGTTAGAGGACACATATCTACTAAGCACAATAAATCTGACTCTTCTTGAGTATAGATCCCCTGAGAATGATAATTATTACCATTATACTGTTAGACAGCTACTGTGGCATACCTGGCTTTACTAAACATATAAACCAGTATCATGACATGCTTGATGACTGTGGCTGGGTTCGAACCTATGACCTTGCACTTCAGAGGAACCCGTCTTAACCCAGTGAGCTATTCTCACTGCAGGGAAATGCTGTGTTCAGTTACTGTATAAAAAAGTATGCAGTTTCTCCTGTGGGGTTGTCAGATTTGACCCAAGTATAAAAAGCTGTAATTCAGTCCTATTTTGACATGTCAAGGTGATTGTGGTCTGAAAATGATTTGATTACATGTCCATGAAAATAGGAGCAACGGCGAACGAGGAGTTTGTTTTAATGAAAATTCCAAATGGCCGACGCCCAAAATGGCTGACACGGGACAGTGTGATATATTTCGAGTTAGTATGCCATGTAGAATCAGAAGAGACCAATCTTGTGATTTATGACAAATCTGTTCAGAAGTTATGATGCAAGAAATCCGATGCACTGGCTAGATGTAGCATCACTATATATCGACAAAGCACAATAAATCTGACTGAGTATAAATCCCCTGAGAATGAAACATTATCGTGATCATTATGATTATACTGCTCGACAGCTACTGTCGCATACCTGGCATCACTAAACAGATAAACCAGTATCATGACATGCTTGAGACTTTGGCTGGATTCGAACCTACGACCTTGCACTTCAAAGGAGCCCGTCTTATCCCAGTGAGCCATTTTCAGCGCTGGGAATTGCTGTGTACAGTTACTGTATACAAAAAGTAAGCCATTTCTCCTGTGGCACGCGTGGTCAGATTTGGCCCAAATTGTTGCCCCAACAGCTGTAATTCAGTCCTATTTTGACATGTCAAGGTTATTGTTGTCTGAAGATAATCTGTGCCAAATCTGGTGAATATTGGATACATTGTGTAGGAGTAGGGAAAAAACATTTTATTCATTCATTCAAAATGGCGGCCTCATCAATTCGTCTGGTATCAGGCATTAACATGCGTCAGACATGGGATCTCCTAAGATATCACGAGACATAGGAATCACTGAAATACAACAAACAAATCAACAGTTATTGGTCAAAACACAATTTTTCCTATTGTAGCGCCCCCTAGAGCTCAAATGACCCTACCTTTTTCGGACCTCTTAATAACAGGGTCATGAATCCATACACCAAGTTCGGAGTCAATGCATCAAAGATTCACTAAGATATGACCTCACTTCCCTTTTTCCGGATCAGTTGATGAATTTGATTGGCTGGAACTAACAAACGGTTGTGAAAATCAAAGCTCCAGGGGATAACTTTTGTGAGGCTTGGTCTGAAGATCATCTGTGGCAATTTTGAAGAAGATTCGACAAGAATTGTAGGAGGAGTAGCAAGAAAACGTTTCTCCTTAACATTCAAAATGGCGAAGATTCTATATGACGTCATAGTGTGCGTTGAACTTGTCTTGATCCAGGGAATCCAATGAAACCTCATTTTGGAAAATGCGGCATATGGTTCAAAGGTAACGTGTGTAAATACACCTTCAACTTTGACCCATTGGTGGCGCTAGAGGGTTGAAATGGGAGACATGAAACTTGGTGAAAGTGATGAGGGGACAGGTCTCAAAAATTTCACAACTTCTGACCATGTGGTTCTAGGGGCTGCCATAGACTCCCATTGCAGATGTATAATAATAATAATAACTAGAGAGGGTACAATTTCTGGGGAAATTGTAGGGTGTGCTTGCTTGCGTCGGTTGCACAGGGGTCCGTTTTTTAATTACATTTTTACAACTGATATTCCTGTGTATTTTATATAAAAATGCATACTTATTAATTATAAAGATTACATAGATTTAAAAGCATCTTTTTTTTGCTGCTCATTTACAACTGAAAATACGAGTGAAGCGTAGAATGAAATAGATGTCTTCTCAGTTCCCCTGCAAGAGGCAGCCTCATAGCTGAATCAAAACGAATAAATTTGGCAGACCGGTGTAAAAATTGACCTAATCTCTATGACGTAAATAAGCTTGACATTTATTTAGTGGAGAATTGCTCATTCATAAAAAGCTCACTGGTAGCGATCATTGTCAGTAACAACGCAAAATGCGATATAGCCCTGTGTGGAGAAGCTGCCCCAGTAAATTGTACTACTACGGTACAGTAGACTACTGCTGTGTTCGTCTTGGTACATTTACATTTATTCATTTAGCAGACGCTTTTATCCAAAGCGACTTCCAAGAGAGAGCTTTACAAAGTGCATAGGTCACTGATCATAACAACAAGATAGCCACAAAACATTGCGAGTAGCCAAAACATGAAGCACACATTGTGAACAACCAAAGTAAGTGCCAAAGGGAAGAACCATAAGAGCATGTAGTTAAACAAGTTACAATTAAACAACATGAACTGCTATAAGTGCAAGTGTACCTGTGGAAAAAACAAGCAACAATAATAAAAACAATATATCACAGCTAGTACAAAAAATTTAAATCCGTTACCACTAACCACAAGAGCAACAAGTCTCTGAGCAAGAGTCATTGTGATCCTTGAGGAAACTAACATCGGGTCAAGCGAACCATTCCTAAGTAACGTTGTACTCCCGGAACAAGTGCGTCTTGAGCCTTTTCTTGAAGGTGGAGACAGTCAGTGTCTCTGATGGAGGTGGGGAGTTGATTCCACCACTGGGGGGCCAGACAGGAGAAGAGCTTGTGTTGGGACCTGGCGATCTTGAGCGGTGGGACCACCAGGCGGTTGTCTGAAGAAGACCGGTAGCGATTGCGTTGGTTGAATTTGATTTAACGTTCCGTTGTACGGTTTAGGCTGAAATTTATTATTTTCATGAACAGATTGACAAAGTTTAGGCTGTGACAATGAAGTTCAGGTTAGTATTCAGATAGTTTCACCTATTGAAAGACTTTTGATGTAAGTAAGGGGAGTGCCGAACATGTTCTGTCGCCGTTTGACTTCCTAAACAGCTGTGGAGATGTTTTTGTTAGCTACTCACTAGTGTCTGGGGTAGGCTACAGCGTTGCAGTGAGCTACACTGGTTTGAAACCACAGGTAATGGTAATTTCACCAACAAATCGTTTACTAATGTCATAATAAATCCTACAACGAAAATGTATATGTGAGGAATGTTTATTTTAACGATTGAAAACAGATACGTCATAGACCACTGTAGTATGTGTTGCCCGGGCAACACAGGCTAATGTCATGATGCTAATACTTCAGTGAAATAGTAGACTACTGTTTCCGAAAGTAGATGTACTTCCTTAATAATATCAGCTTATATTGTACATTACACATCACAATTGTGTGTCATATCACAAAGTAAAATGAGTAAATAGTTATCACCCTGGCCTCTTTGCTTGTGGCGTTTCTGCAGCTGCCTTGCAGTAAAGCTATAGTTAGCCTAGCTATCCCCCAAGTTAACAGATGCGAAACGAATGTTCTGCCAAAGGTAGTCACGCGCGTTTTTGTGACGTTAGTGACGCAGTGACGTTAGTAACGTCAGTGGCTGTGGCTAGCAAATTAGCCACCGTTAGCTTCACTTTTCGCCACAAAATCTTAACTTAAGCCTAAACCATGCAACGGAACGTAAATTCCAATAGAAGCAACTCAATCGCTACCAAGACGAAACTTTTGACACCTACGTTGTCTATGTAGGCCAAATATTGACTGAGTTTTAATGGGGCAAAAAATAATAATAATAATATATATGTGAGAGAACAAAGGTTGTGCCCTTGCCGAAGGCAAAGCACACCCAATTATAAGAAAAGGTAGAAACCCTTAAGGTAGCTTCGCCGCTTCGCGGCTTGGCCACCAATAATAATATATATGTGAGAGAACAAAGGTTGTGCCCTTGCCGAAGGCAAAGCACACCCAATAATCACAGACTAACAACACCCCAGATAGCACACATACGTCTTGCCGACGTCGGCCTGAGATCGCAACGTCATGTTCTATTCATAAAGTCGGACAAGCATTGGCAAATGATCGGATTTCTTCTCATTTCTGTGCTCTATTTCAGACGTTGCAGATACGTCGGCTCATCACTGACTGTTTCAGCAAGAACGTTCCATTATGCTCATACCGTGTTGTATTGCAAACGGAGAAGCATATATCAGCCTTCTGACTCGCGAGTCTCTGGCTCGAGATATGCTTCTCCGTTTTCCAAAAAACGGACACATGGGAACGCCCTCCTCTACGGGGAACGCCCTCTCCGAGCGCGCCGAGAGCCCTCGGAAAGCCCCGGTGAGCTCTACGTGCACCTCCTGAATTTAACTATCCGTCATAATTTCGGCTGTGATTGGTCAGTATTAAGAACCACTTGCGTCAGGGTTGCCGTGATAAACAGGACGAACATAATCCTTTGACCGCCATTGCTGTACGTTTTTACAATTCATATTTCAGCTAAACAGTGCATGTAAATCAGCATCTGAATTAAAATGTGACAAGAAATGGGCAGTGTAGTTGCTGAAAATATGTATATTTTATTGATGAAACGGCTAATTTGTAAATTTGCTCCGACTTCTCGATAACCTAGGTAAATAAACACTCGACGACGACTTACAAAAAAACGTTGCGCCACCTAGGCCTGTCGCGATAGTCAATATATTGACTTATCGCACGATATATGGAAATGAGCGCAATCATTTTTGGTGCCGCGATATATTGCAACTGATAATTTTTATAATAAAAAATAATGATTATATAACATTTTTGCATAAAAACGCATGTCACCAACATTTTAGTCGATCCCGCTGCCTCTGTCATCTTGTCTGCTTTCTGTGTCGAAAGCGTAGGCGGGTCTAGCGTATCCACACACACAGAGCGGACACCGACGGGTGAAGAGAATGCATGAACCCACTGTGTTATAAAGTGTTCTGTTTCGTGACATCTACAGCTAGTTAGAAAGAGCCGGTGTATATTTTTTGAAAACAGTGGAAGCAAAGAGGCAACCTAACATCCTAACCTAACATCTCATCTAAAACATAACTATCCCACCCAGTTGTTCAACCTGTGACAACAAACGCAGCTGGAAAGGGGTCTTCCATACAGTTATCTGTTACAGATGCCTTTTACATTTACATTTAGTCATTTAGCAGACGCCCTTATCCAGAGCGACTTACAGTAAATACAGGGACATTCCCCCGAGGCAAGCAGGGTGAAGTGCCTTGCCCAAGGACACAACGTCAGTTGGCATGACCGGGAATCGAACTGGCAACCTTCGGATTACTAGCCCGATTCCCTCACCGCTCAGCCACCTGACTCCCTTTTCCCGACAGTGCAAATATAAACGTGACAAATATGCTGCAAACTTTTGACAAACACATGGCTGACAACTCTCACGCATTTCAAGCATTTCACACGCTCTCACGCCACACCTGGTATATCTCACGTTGAAAAGGCAACACCAACCAAGTAGCCCTGTTAACGTTGTAAACAATAACGGACGATGCGCAGGTTCACGGAGTGAAGCGACATAGACTCGCGAACAGGCGTGAAAACTCGCCTTGGGGGGGTGCATAAAATGGTCTGAAAATTACAATAATATCGTTTATCGCAATTAATTTGGTGCAACCCTCGCACAACAAAAGTAGTTATCGTGACAGCCCTAGCGCCACCTACTCTTCTGGCGGTGACTTGTTTTCAGCGCCCACAGCCTACGGAAAACCATAAACGCAGTCTATCCGTCCGTATCCGTCCTATCCATAAACCCATCCGTAAACGGAGTCAGAGAAGCATATTGCGGCCTAGAGGCGCTCACTTTTTAAACCGTCATTTATCTTCACATTAGAAGGAGCAGTATTATTCGTTGTTAGATAAGTAAATGGAAGTAGAAAAATATCAAAACGTTTTGCGATAAGTATGTTGCTTTTGATGCCTACAACAATGTGTAAAGTTACTGTAATGAGCTCGTTTTGAGTGAACTTTAGGCTATAGAGCTAGCTCAAAGGGACCCAAACCGGCTTGGCTAGCTCTGAAAACACTGGTCAGAAATTTTACAAAAATGTAGAGCTAGCTAATAGAGCAAAATAAACATATAGGCCTACATGTTATGTGAAAGCGTTGTATTGTAATAAGTAACCTAGGCCTACATACACATAGGCTAATACATTCTGGTTTAACAGTGATATGTCTGATTTTTTTTCTTCGGAGGGCAGCGAAGACCAATTAGTCCAGTCATTTTATGAAAAAAGATAGGACAAATTGCAACAGAAGCAAACAACTGATTTTGTATCCTCAATATGTCCTCAGTAAGGAAAAAAAATCCCAGAAGAATTACATTAGGGGAAAGTTTCGAAAAAGACCCAAATATAGCCTATTCATACGCCTATAAAAAAATATTCTCAAGTGAATAGGGTAAAAACCTTTAGATAACACCATAGAAATTACTGAGTTGATTACTTGCATCAAGACAAACAAAAAATGTATATATATTTTTTTTTTATTGTTTGACATTGATTGCGCGACATTTCATTGATTAACATGGGCAAAAGGTGCATAATCGAATTAGGTATGCGCTAATTTGCATAAACACCACAACAGATATAAATGTTGGATATAGCCAGGTCAAAATGTCTTGTTGAATCTTGTTGACATACAACAGTAAAATACTTAAAGTTAAGGTCTGAATGGAACCCATTTAGGCTACCCATGAGCATTAATACCTAGAGGCAGGAAGAAGTACTTTAAACCAGCCTTTATTAATTATTATTGCAGAGATGGGGTTTGGGGCTGGGTCGTTTCACCAATAATAGTCGTACCACAGCTCAACACACATCCAGATGTAAATTGTAGTTAATCACCAGGTATGTTTTATTAATGTAGGTTGAATAATCCATGTAGGATAAACAAAAGGAAATCTTTCTTACCTGAGTGACAGCTTAGTGACAATTGATTGACAGTTGAGTGGACCTTGAATGAATGACTGAATCTCTGCCCCTAATGGTGACATTTGTTTGCCTCTATAGTTTTTTACTCTAAGATGTCAACTAGATTCTACAAGACATTTTCACCTGGCTCTATCCAATGTTTAGATATGTTGTGGTATTTATGGAAATTAGCGCATACATTATTATACACCGTTTGTTCATGTTACCAAAACATTAAAAAAAAACTTGTAATACATTTTTTGTTTGACTTAATGTAAGTAATCAACTCAGTAATGTTCATGGTGATATCTAAAAGGTTAAACATTTTTGCCTATTCACATGAGAAAAATAATGAATAGGCGTATGAATAGGCTATTTGGGTCTTTTTCAAAACTTTCCACTGACGGGATTCTTTGGGGCCTTTTTTTCCTTACTCAGGACATATTGAGGATACAAAATCAGTTGAGTTTGCTGAACTCTTGCAACTTGTCCTAGGTTGACCCCCATTTTGGCTTAAAATGACTGGACTAAATGGAAGACGCGGAACTGAAGGCAAAGCTGTCTATATACATTTATGTTTCTCTGTTCCGTTGTTCTCTCTTTTCTGTGTTGGAGTTATTTTAAGAGCTTGATGGCATCAACATCCAGCCTGATATAAAATCATTAACTTGAATTGTGTTTCTTCATATTTAATACTCACACACAGAAAATCCAGGTTGAATCAAGTAGCTAGCTACTGCTAATAGCCCATTTTTGGTGGTCAAGCATATTGTTTTTCATTGACTCCTTATATTCCTATCAAAGTCGATGTTCAGCCTATAGGCTTTATGTTCATTTGCTAAGTGACATTTCAGATCAGTTATGGATAGTGAAATATTAGCTGTCTGAGAGATCCGAACTAAATAAATAAATGTAGTAGTTAACAGGATATATCTGTAGAGCAGCCGGGTGGTGCAGCTTTGATTCATCGTCGACACATCGTCTGGAAATCAGTTTCGATCAAATGCCGACGTCTCAGTGATGTCTTGACGATTAGCAAACGCTCTCCATACTACATCTTCCCGACGTAACTTCTAAACATCGGGCCAACGTCGGCAAGGCGCATGTGTGCTTTCTGGGACGGAAATTAATGACAGATTGACAAAGGTACGTTTATTTTCCCGACCTTGCTTTTGCGCCGTGCAAGAAGTGCCATCTAGTGACCATTACGTGTCAGTAACAACATCGCTGTCTGAAGCATAGACTGTTTATAAAGATAAATGACACGTCTCCCCTTCCTCCTACAGTACAAAAATGATGCCAAAATACATTAGATACATGGCAGTATCTAACAAACTGTATAATGACAATTAACCAAGGAACAACCTTAATTAATGACTCGACAGACTAATGTAAACCTGCTGATTTCTGGTTATGGTACTAGTAGACTATAGCTAGTTACTGTACAGTAATGGTGTTGCTTTACTAGTCTAACAAATTATTATCTTACGATAAACTTTCACCCTCTCCTTCCCCGTGACCTTCCCTGCTTGCTTCCCTGCTTGGCTTCTATCGTATTGTCTAGTTATTCACGGAGAAATGCTCTGAAAGTTTCAATCATTTGGATAGTTTTTGAAGATATTACTCAAAATCAAATTCGGACAGGGGCAAAGTGGATCGACTACAACCACAAAAAGGAACAACCTGAGAGGACTGAAACCCAAGGAGAACAGAAGTATTTTGGGCTGCCCTCCAAGACTGACCACAGGCAAGCAAGCTAAAGCTTGTTCCCTGTAGAACTATGGCTTGTAATGACTGCAAACAACTTACTCGGAGGATAGTCGAACTGGAGCTAAGAGTCAGAACCCTCTTAGATATCAGAGACCGAAGACTTTATAGATCAAGCCTAATCAGACAACAATATCACAGGATTATCAAGATCCAAGGTATGCTAAGACTACCCACAGCCCATCAACACTTAGAGGAGCTAACACTGCTAGCACTCTAGAATCTACTGCTAGCACTAACGCAGTGGCTAACCTTGGTCTAGTACAAGGTCCTATCATTGCTAACCCAAATAAGATAAGAACTGGCCCCGCAGCTACCGGTAAGGCAAACGCTAGAAATGCAAACACAACACCACATATGGCCACTATCTTGATTGGAGATGCCATGACAGCACATGTTAAACTGGCAAAGACAGAAAATATTTGTCTTAGCAACACATCTGTCGAGGAACTGTCGTCAGAGGTACAAACAATCCTCAACAATAAACCAAACAACCCTAAGATTATCATCCACACTGGCTCGTTTGATATCCTACACAAGAAAACTGGCACTGAGATACTTAAAAAACATTTCACCCATCTACTGAACACACTCAACAGATATCAAGATGTATTCATCAGTGGACCGATTGCATGCTTTCGCAGAGGAAAAGAAGCCTTCAGTCGACTACTATCTTTCAACACATGGTTGGCATCTGTCTGTCTGACACACAAACTGAGATTTATCGATAATTTCAATGTGTTCTGGAACTGTGCAGACCGTTTTCAAGCTGACGGACTCCACCCAAACCGTAGTGGGTCTCGACTACTAACAGCAAACATCAGTCATGTGCTCCTGACCAGAAATCAAGTTTCTCTCCCTATCCCTGTTGTGTCTAAGCTGACTGACGCATCCCAAACAACCTCCCATGGAACAGAACAGAACATTCAAACAGCCTCCTGCAAGGACATGGGCCCTGCACAGATCTGCACCCCCCGGATGAATTCCCTTGTGATGGAACAGCTCAGTGACATAGACTTTCCCAAAGAAAAGCTACGCTAGGACAGCCACCATGCTATTTCATTAAACATACCGGTCATCATCACAAACAGAAAATGGCATGGTAAAATGCATGTGCATAGTGCATAGTGTTAGAAGTCACAGAACTATCCATATTCTTCCAACAGATTTATCTACCCCTGTTTTATCTGTTAATACCCCACAGATGAAACTGGCCCTTCTAAATGTTAGATCACTAAATAACAAAACATTTCTAGTTAATGATCTAGTCAAAGAAAACAACTTAGACTGCATCTGTCTAACAGAAACCTGGCTAAACAATGACACGGCAACACCAACTTTGATAGAAGCGTGTCCGCCCGATTACAACTTTCACCAAGTTTCTAGGAAATCAAAAAAAGGTGGAGGAGTCGCAGCTATTTTCTCCTCTAAACTGTTGTTCAAAATCACTGAGCTAGGTGAATTCACATCATATGAATATCTTGCTATAGAGCTCAAAACCGAATCAATACTTTTTGTTATTATATATCGGCCACCCAAGCACTCGCCAATATTCATACAAGAATTCTCTGAACTATTATCACTATGTGTCACTAGATATGACAAAGTAGTTTTAAACGGAGACTTAAATATCCAAGTAAATAAAAAAGCAGACCCAAGAACTATTGAGCTCTTAAATCTCCTCGACAGTTTCAATCTAACTCAACACATAACAGACCCAACACACCGGCACGGAAACACACTAGATCTAGTGATAACAACTGGACTAAATATCAATAATATTTCAATAACTGATCTACCCCTCTCAGACCATCATTATATACTTTTTAATGTGGAAATTATCCTAACAAAAAACAAAAAAGAATTCTTAGTCCATAGAAGATATTTAGACGATAGAGCTATGATGACATTTTCTGAACAATTTGCCTTATATGAGCCGACTAATCATGATTGCTCTCTGAATGAAATGGTAGAGAACCTCAATGATGCCCTATTATCCGTGTTAGACTCTGTTGCGCCACTGAAAACCAAAAAGAAGTACACAAGCTGAACCTCCCCATGGCTGAGAAATAAAAATGTTTGTGAAACGAAAAGAAAATGCCGTGCAACAGAGAGAAAATGGAGGAAAACAAAGATCACTATCCACTACAATATCTACAAAGATACACTAACCACCTATAACAAAACCACCCGTCTAGCAAGGAGAGAATATTTCTCCAACATTATTACAGAAAATGCCAGAAATTCCAGAGTTCTTTTCTCCACCATTGACCAGCTGCTAAACACTGTCCCTGCCCCACCTCCATCCTCAGCAGTTAAATGTGAAGAGCTTGCTTTGTTCTTCAAGAACTAAATAACTTTGATCAGAGCTAGTATTATTAATAGTGGGGTCGAAACTGACATCAGTAGATTCTGCAACGTAACCATGAGCACATTTACCTGTATCACACTTAGTGAACTTTCCAAAATTGTCAACGAATCTAACTTCACAACCTCAGATATTGATCCTATACCCACAACATTCTTTAAGCGAGTGTTTGATAGTGTCTCAGGTCCGGTGCTAGAGATTATAAACACATCCCTTAGAACTGGTGTCTTCCCCGATGCCTTCAAAACAGCTGTTGTAAAGCCCCTATTAAAGAAACCCAAATTGGATAACAGTCTACTTGCAAATTACAGACCAATATCAAACCTTCCATTTATTAGTAAAGTACTGGAAAATATAATTTTAGTCCAATTAAATTCTTTTCTTGAAGAAAATAACATCCTGTCTCGCAGTCAGGTTTCAGGAAATATCACAGTACTGAAACTGCTCTCACCAAAATAATTAGCGACCTCAGACTAAACTCTGATGCAAATAAAGTCTCTATCCTTATCCTGTTAGATCTCAGTGCAGCATTTGATACAATTGATCACGACATCCTAATCAATGGACTGGAAAAGCTTATTGGGTTCACGGCTAGTGTATTGAACTGGGTGAAATCATATATCACAGGAAGGAAGTTTTATGTTAGTTTAGGTGACCATAGGTCCAAGAAACATGAGAACTGCTACGGGGTTGCTCAAGGAAGCTGCTTAGGTTTTCTCTTTATATGTTACCACTCTGCGACATAATCAGAGAACATAACATAGATTTCCATAGCTATAAGGATGACACACAACTATATATATCCACTGAACCCAACGATGCAATGGCCATCAATTCCATTACCAACTGCCTGTTGGCAATAAACAAATGGATGAATGATAACTTTCTTAAATTAAATGAAGACAAAACCGAAGTCCTACTATGTGGCCCCAAATCCAAAAGAGAGATGCTTATTAAGAATCTTGGAGGCTTAACCCCCTGTCTTAAACCAGAGGTGACGAGTCTTGGTGTAATCCTGGACTCAGATTTGAATTTCAAGTCTCACATTAATAAAGTGACCAAAACAGCTTTCTTCACCTGAGGAATATAGCAAAGGTACGACCAATCATAAACCAAAATGATGCAGAGAAGTTAATTCATGCTTTTATATCCAGCCGGCTGGACTACTGTAACGCACTTTTCACTGGTCTTCCCAAGAAAACCACTGAAAGACTACAGCTCATTCAAAATTCTGCAACTAGATTATTAACCAAAACTAAAAGGAGAGAACACATTAGTCCTGTCCTAGCTACTTTACACTGGCTCCCTGTTACCTTCAGAATTGACTTTAAGGTCCTTTTCCTCACATACAAAGCTCTACACGGACAAGGACCTAGCTACATTGCTAACTCCCTTATAAACTACACACCAGCTAGAACACTGCGACCATCAAATGCAGGCCTATTAGAGGTCACCAGAAGCAGTCACAAGAAGATTGGTGATTCGGCCTTTGTCAATTACGCCCCAAAAATATGGAACAAATTACCCATAAATATTAGGGTAGCAAACACTAGACATTTTTAAAAGACAGCTTAAAACCTACGTTTTTACCGAAGCATTTAAGTAATTTTATCTCAAAAGGGTTTTCCTACTTTTATTAGTTATATTATTGTAGAAACTTGGTTTAGTAGATTTGGGTCATTATTTGACTTGCTATTTTTACTTAGTCTAGGCCAGAGTTGGCGAACTCTGATAGCGTACAAGAACTCTGGTTGCGTGAAGTATTTAAACAAATATGTAAAACAATCTGTATTCTTGATCTGAGGCAAAGGATCTGTTAACAGAGAATACGGCCCATACTCTTGACCTGGGGAAAGGATCTGTTAACAGAGTGTATGGTTTTATATATACAGACCAGGGGTGAACCAAATGTATATGTTACTTTTAAGATGCATGTTTAAAGTTGTTTTTTCTCTTGAACAGAGATCTTATTGGGATTTTTATTTGAATTGTTTATCACTTGTATTATTGTTTTTATTGATTTTATGTAAAGCACCTTGAGCTACAATTCTTGTATGAAATGTGCTATATAAATAAAGTCTTACTTACTTAAACAGGCTATATAAAATACCACTTTTAACCAAATATCCACCAAAGTATTGACCCCCCTTGGCGTTTTTCCTATTTTGTTGTCTTACAACCTGGAATTAAAATTGATTTTTATTTGGATTTCATGTAATGGACATACACATAATAGTCCAAATTGGTGAAGTGAAATGAAAAAAACAACATGTTTAAAAAATTACAAAAATAAAATAACGGAAAAGTGGTGCATGCATATGTATTCACCCCCTTTGCTATTAAGCCTCTAAATAAGATCTGGTGCAACCAATTAATTTCAGAGGTCACATAATTAGTTAAACAAAGTCCACCTGTGTGCAATCTGTGTCTGAATCAGTGTCACATGATCTCAGTATATATACACCTGTTCTGAAAGGCCGCAGAGTCTACAACACCACTAAGCAAGGGGCACCACCAAGCAAGCGGCACTATGAAAACCAAGGAGCTCTCCAAACAGGTCACAGACAAAGTTGTGGAGAAGTACAGATCAGGGTTGGGTTATAAAAAAATTCCAAAACTTGAAATATCCCACGGAGCACCATTAAAGCCATTATAAAAAATGGAAAGAATATGGCACCACAACAATCCTTGCAAGAGAGGGCCGCCCACCAAAACTCACGGACCAGGCAAGGAGGGCATTAATCAGAGAGGCAACAAAGAAACCAAAGATAACCCTGAAGGAGCTGCAAAGCTCCACTGCGGAGATTGGAGTATCTGTCCATAGGACCACTTTTAAGCCGTACACTCCACAGAGCTGGGCTTTACGGAATAGTGGACAGAAAAAAAGCCATTGCTTAAAGAAAGCATGCGATACAACAGCAATATGTTTCAGAACTATGATTTAATGATGTTTGTGCAGTGGGAAGAGAGACTGGGTCAGATAAATTATAGGGCAATTCAATGCAAAGGTCACCCTTACCATTAGGGTGACCAGATGTCCGGATCTCGTCCAGACAATCCGGTTTTCCAGCCCTTTGTCCGGACCGCTGTTGCGTGTCCTCCTTTTCACCATTTTGTCCTTTTTGAGCCTTCCTGCCCACCGTCACAATTTACCACTCGCGTAGGCTTTCAGATGCCAAAAAGAAAGACCTCCTTCAAACCTATGTGGAGTTCAGAACTCCACTTTGCCACTAACAGTGCGTTTACACTGCAGCGACGCGAATCGCTCGCCTTCCCACAGTTCACCACGCGCGGGGGCGTATCAAACAGATTAATGTAGAATTGTAGTTCTCTAAAGTCACTGTTGTAGTTGTCATGGCCAAGTGTGCAGACTTGGGTTTACGTACTCGCAACATCGATCAAAATACAACTTGTATACAAAATACAAAACTGTTTAATAGACATACCCGTTGACATGTGTAAAAACGTTTTATTATAGTACTCAAAGTCTCTGCTAATCTGTCGATACGACCAGGGAGTTCCAGCCGGGCTTATAGTAGTAGCCCGGCTGGAACTCCCTGGAACGTAACTTTGTTCGAGAGTACAAAGTACAAAAAAAACACCAGGAGCACCGACAACGTCGGCAAACCTGCGCCTGGCCTCTTTATTAATGTCTTTGTACAAATACAGAGACGTATCGTACAGGACTGGATATGCAGCCACACAGGCGATTAGTTTCTCCATCTTAAAAAACTGAAAGCTAGAAATGTTTACCATGGTTGCTACGTTACGAGAAACAAGAAAACACTGCCATTGGCCATCGCTAGCGAAAATCGCTCCTCATTTGCATAAAGTTGAGAAAATCTCAACTCGATCGCGTCGCGTCGCTACCCACAATGTACCACGCAAGCGATTCGCCTGGCTCCATTGAAAATGAATGGAAAACATGTTGTCGCTCGCATCGCGTCGCTGCAGTGTAAACACACCGTAAGAGCAGCAAAGATCAATATCGTGCCTTCTGTAAGCTCTGCCGCATTAATATAGACGTGAGTAGTAGGGGGAAAGGGGCTTTATAGCGGCATGCCTGCGCTAGGCAACGGCACAAGGATAATTGCTAGTTCTGCCGGGCACTCTTCCTGAACATCATTTTTTGCTCCGAACACAACAACAGCGGATGATAAAACAACCGCTGCTGAGCTGACCAAATTATATATTTAAATTGTATTTAATTTCTTCATTTCTATGAAGTATTGGATTTGTATTAAAATTACAAATGTTGACTTACTAAAATGACTAATGTTATTCTCTTAATTTCATCCTAATGCCCCCCCCCCATCCTAATGCCCCCCCTCCCTCCTTAACTGCATAAGCCTCTTGTTTATGAGTCAGTTCCATGGCCAAGTCACTTCCGTAATGTTTTGTAGAATTAGTTTATGACATTCAAACAGTGCCGATGCTACAACATCCAAAGTTTCTGTGCAAAGCTTATTTATACCAATGGTTAGTTTAATTAACAAATCTTGCCCCTTTGTTACTTTTAAAAACTTTAATGATGTGTTATGGGCGTGACGTTACGGATGCTACACAATGTTAATTTTCACAATACACTGTTCACAACACAATGTAGGCTAAATGTTCTCAAATGAAAAGGCAAAGCTGACAATCGTGTTTTTCGGCATAATGGCTATTATAACCCCTTTCACCGACGTGTTTCAGTGAAACGGACATTTCAGTGATGATTATAGGGTAAACCAAACATGATATAAACATATCTTCAACGATTGACATCTTCTCGAGTGACACTGAAATTTCGAGTGGCATAATTATCTTGCCGTAACTGTCTTTGCCATAACCTCGTTCCCCGCTCTGTTTATAGTATTTACTTCCTACTAGGAGTAGGGGTGGAACGGTACATGTATTCGTACCGAACCGTACGGTACGAGCGTCACGGTTCGGTGCATGAAATTACACAGAGAATACACGGTATAAAAATAAATAAAACTCACATGCAAATTAATGTAATGCGGAACTAGTGTTAGATACTCGTGTTCTTTCAGGACATCTAATCTGTAGCACTAAGGACGAGTATGGCGAGTGGTGGCGACCCACGAGAGATAGAGGACCCGTCGGCCGTTTTAAGATTGCAAGTTTGGGAAAACTTCGGATTCCCATTCAGTTACAGTAGTACAGACGAGAGAATGGTGGATAAGACGAGCACTGTGTGTCGGCGTGGTTCAGCAGTTGTTGGCAGTGACGTGCAGTCTGGGTAGGTTGGCACTGCCTACCCTGCCAAAATTCAAAAAATATTTTTATTAAATCATTTTATTTAATAAACTTGTATTTGTATTTTTACTGTTTATTTTTGTGATTTATATATGCAATATGTGTGTTATTGCAATTGTTTAGACGTTACGATGACGACTGTAGCAGTTACGCCTAATCAAATACCAAAAAATGTGTAGAATAAGCAGTGCTTTTACTGTCCGTTCACCAAGGATGACAAGCGAAAAACTCACTTGCGCACTTCGATCCTGTATTCTTCATGTACAGTAGGCTACCAGTGAAAAGTTTGGACACATTTTCCCATTTAAGTGCCTAGCCTCTTACTGACATCACCGCACGTCACTGGGGTATGTGACTGGAAATACATCTAACATGCTAACGCATAACGCATCTGGCGTGTGCTAAATGACAAAAAATATCCGACGCCATCACCCAGGTGTGCCAATCGTTGGAACGAGACAAAAAAAAATCTACTCCCTACAGTGCTTAACCAGCCATTAGATACACATACAAATACGGCCAAATAAATTACTGAGGACCCTGGCCGGACAGTAACAGCTAGCCTGAAATTAGGATCTGAGACAATTCTATTCCTTTCTCAGATAACATGGGTCAAGGCAAATATTACATGACATTATGAGTTAAAGGCCTACTTTTAGAACTTCCTAATTATTATGAATTATGGCTATTTAATAGAATTTGCCCTATGAATTATGGCTATTCAATAGGATTCATTTTCAGTAGGCATTATCCATGGGGTTCTTACCAGACCATACTGATACACAAAAAATGCTAGGTTATTGCATTGTTTATATTGACTTTACTGTTTAATTTATAGGTAAAAGGTAAGTCCAATGCTTTGCGTCAAAAAATGACGAAAACTACAAAGGAAAAGAGGAAAAGAAAGAGGAAAGGGCCAGAAACCGATGCTAACCGATGAAGAGAAAGAAAGGCTGCGGGCTCTTGCAAAATACAGACAGAGAAAAAGGAGACAGAGAAAAGGAGATTTAAAAATCAAAGTTTAGCTCTACCAGGGTCTCCCGTGTGTGCATACAAAACAAAACAGTCACTTGGGCGAGCAGTCAAACGAGTCCTTGATGCTCTTCCTCAAAGTCCAAACAAAGAAAGTTTTCCTGCATAAAATATATGAGTATGTACTCATATTTTATGCAGGAAAACTTTCTTTGAAAACTTTAAAGATTTAATTCAGATTTCCCATCAGTCATTGTGAACCACCGTCGTATTGCGACAACTTTACCGCATACAAAAACAAAGTGAAGCATTTTCTTTTAACCGTTGGGCTGTCTCAGACCCCCCACATTGCGAAGGTTAAAAGAAAATTATTTTTATTTGTTTTTGTATTGGGTAAAATTGGGTAAACACAACGATGGTTCGTTATGAACCTTTGGGTCATGTGACCCGAAGGCAGCACGAGGGTTAAGAAATATGGATTTGAATTAATTGCCCTATCCCCACCCCAGGAGGTTAAGGACACTCGGTGACTAAAACCACCCCCACCCCCCGTCTGACATTGAACAACCCCCCCCACCCCCACCACAAATTGCGTTCTAATCTGTGGAAAACACTGGTGGTTATTTGAGTTACTGTTGCCTTTCTATCATCTCAAACCAGTCTGCCCATTCTCCTCTGACATCAACAAGTCATTTTCGTCCACACAACTGCCGCTCACTGGATATTTTCTATTTTTTGGACCATTCTCTGTAAACCCTAGAGATGGTTGTTCATGAAAATCCAAGTAGATCAGCAGTTTCTGAAATACTCAGACCAGCCCGTCTGGCACCAACAACCATGCCACGTTCAAAATCCCCTTCCTCATTCTGATGCTCCGTTTGAACTTCAGCAAGTTGTCTTGACCACGTCTACATGCCTAAATGCATTGAGTTGCTGCCATGTGATTGGCTGATCAGCTACTTGTGTTGACAAACAATTGAAAAGGCGTACCTAATACAGTGGCCAGTGAGTGTGTGTATCTATCTACATAGATAGATAGCTATAGATACATATATGTTGTGGCTCATAAGAGCATTATTTAAGGATTTTAATAACGTGTGAATTAAATTAATTAAGTTAATTATTCGTGATAATATCTTACCTTCAAAAGGACGAAAAACTCAAAGATTCTCCGGAAAGACGGTGGAAACAGCCGGGCGTAAGTCACTGCCATCTTGAAGAAGAGGGCGTGAAAAAGTCTGTCTCTTACATTGATCAGTGGGTTCTGGTTGATGTTAGGATTTCGCATCCTGTTCACCCCACCGTTGTTATTTAGTGGGATGTTATTGTTTACGTTAGCCTGGTTTTCCGACATTTTTTCGTTACTTTATGGAGGATGAAAGTAATGCTTATACAGTCAACTGTGGTCGCAGTTAGAACAAAACTAACTTTTCATAAAATTCCACGAAAATGGTTGGTAGCTTGTGGCATAGGCTCAAAAACAATCCCAGATATATCACACCTTTGTTTGCTTCTTGTTTGTAAGTACAGTAACGGTGGTAAAAGGACGCCTTTTTTAGCTAGCTAGCCAATTGTTTGCAATGCTCCCAATCTATCTGAATACACATGCTAGCTATTTAAGCTTAGACTAATAGAGCTAGCTACTGTAGCTTCAATCCATCTTCAGCTGCAAAAACAAGCAAACGTTATGTTGCCAGCTAAAACTGTTGGGGCACAGTAACCTATGGATCAAAATTCAATAGAGCAAGATAGTCAACTATCCGTTGTTTAATAGTTAGATACCTAATATGCAGATAATTTTTTTACATTACAAGCTAGATCAACAACCAACTGGGCCGAATTTTAACGTGTTAATGACTAACCTG
Source organism: Osmerus mordax (assembly GCF_038355195.1). NCBI lineage: Eukaryota > Metazoa > Chordata > Actinopteri > Osmeriformes > Osmeridae > Osmerus > Osmerus mordax. Next base: position 9,324,391 of record NC_090075.1, read on the forward strand.
TACAAACGCTGGATAAGCCACCCGAAAGAAACTAAAGGACTACAGTACAGGACGACATCTAAGAACAAAGCGGTAACCCGACCTACATTAATCAGCCCACTTTATTAGCATGACGGTTAGCTAGCTAGTTTTGTAGAGCTATTGCTTATCATTAGTTCAACTTCTAGGTCTACTCCAGAACCCGTATGTTTTTGCCAATAGCTTCCTTTTAGTCGTGAAATGGCAGTACCGTGAAATTGGCCTATTACATCGAACTTCCGGTTTAGTGAATTCGCCTTCAGAATAAGAGCATGCCTTTCTTAGTTTTTAAAGGTCCCATGACATGCTGTTTTTGGATGCTTTTATATAGGCCTTAGTGGCCCCCTAATACTGTATCTGAAGTCTCTTTCACAAAATTCAGCCTTGGTGCAGAATTACAGCCACTACGAGCATAGGCGAAAATCCCGGGGGGACACACGACCCCCCCATTCTGGGAAAAATATGATTTGTCCCCCCCAATAAATCACTGTAAACATAAGGACATTTCAATAATGTTAATAATATACATTTAACATATTACAATGTAGGCTGTGTGTTACAGCAGTAATTTTGGTGTCCCCCTCAGGAATTGCTCTTGATAAAATGTCATATAATTCCCCCCCAAAAAAATTGATAGCAGATTTTCGCCACGGGCCGAGCAGTCCCACAATGAGCTTTCCTCAGGATGTGCCGTTTCTGTGTCTGTAGCTTTAAATGGTAATGGTTTGTAGCTGGACCAAGGACAGTTGGTATTGATCCAGACTTTAATAACGGTCAGCAAGGCAAACTTTGTATTGGACCAAGTTGAGGAAACAGTCGTCGCTGAAATGTTTGGCGCAGACATACAAAAGTTAGGGAAGTTGTGTCAGCGAATTTCCAGAGAAAATAAAATGAAGACACTGAGTCTTCAGAGGCTCAGATGAATAAACTAAAAAAAGTCTTTGGTTTTCATTTGTACATCCAAACACTGAGCAACTTTTTTGTGCTTCGTTCGTAGGCAAGCCATGATGTCTCTCAAGGAAAAAAAGATATCGCACCCGCACGGTCGTAGCTCAGTTTCTCATGGGCGTGCCAGATTCTCTGTGCGGGCAATGCTTTTTTTATGACGTCATAAAAGTAGCATTTTCAAAACCGAGCGTTTCAGCATTCATTTTCTCAAAGGCGGATAAGAATACCTAGGGATTGGTTTACACCTATCAACATTTCTAGCCACTGGGGGACAAAAGGTAGGCTAGGGGAACTCATATTAATGTTAACCCTTGTGTTATCTTCGGGTCATTTTGACCCATCAGTCGTTGTGACCCACCGTCGTATTGCGACAACTTTACCGCATACAAAAACAAAGTAAAGCATTTTCTTTTAACCGTTGGGCTGTCTCAGACCCCCCACATTGCAAAGGTTAAAATAAAATTATTTTTATTTGTTTTTGTATTGGGTAAAATTGGGTAAACACAACGATGGTTCGTTATGAACCTTTGGGTCATGTGACCCGAAGGCAGCATTAGGGTTAAATAACCTCCCAAAGTGACATTTTCATGTCATGGGACCTTTAATTTTTGTGATATACAGTACCAGTCAAAAGTTTGGACACATTTTTTTAATGGGAAAATACAGATGACTTGAACCAGAGACATAGAAAAAGAGTTGCGACACTCTTTGATCTCACCAACAAGCGATCACGTGGTTCATGTAGCTCTCTATAGTAAAATTATTGTTGGTATATTAACACAGAATATCAATTGATTACTGGTGTGTTTTAGCATGTCTGCTACTTTATTGGGTGTGCTCAAGCCTTCGGCGAGAGCACAACCTTTGTTCTCTCACATATATATTATTATTATTATTTTATTTTTTTGCCCCCCTAAAACTCAGTCAATATTTGGCCTACATAGACAACGTAGGTGTCAAAAGTTTCGTCTTGGTAGCGATTGAGTTGCTTCTATTGGAATTTACGTTCCGTTGCATGGTTTAGGCTTCAGTTAAGTTTTTGTGGCGAAAAGTGAAGCTAACGGTGGCTAATTTGCTAGCCACAGTCACTGACGTTACGAACGTCACTGCGTCACTAACGTCACGAAAACACGCGTGACTACCTTTGCCAGAACATTCGTTTAGCATCTGTTAACTTGGGGGATAGCTATGCTAACTATAGCTTTACTGCAAGGCAGCTGCAGAAACGCCACAAGAAAAGAGGCCAGGGTGATAACTATTTACTCATTTTACTTTGTGATATGACACACAATTGTGATGTGTAATGTACAATATAAGCTGATATTATTAAGGAAGTACATCTACTTTCGGAAACAGTAGTCTACTATTTCACTGAAGTATTAGCATCATGACATTAGCCTGTGTTGCCCGGGCAACACATACTACAGTGGTCTATGATGTAGCGTTATCTGTTTTCAATCGTTAAAATAAACATTCCTCACATATACATTTTCGTTGTAGGATTTATTCTGACATTAGAAAACGATTTGTTGGTGAAATTACCATTACCTGTGGTTTCAAACCAGTGTAGCTCACTGCAACGCTGTAGCTTACGGGAGACACACTACAAAAACATCTACACAGCTGTAGGAAGTCAAACGGCGACAGAACATGTTCGGCACTCCCCTTACTTAAATCAAAAGTCTATCTAACTACTAACCTGAACTTCATTGCCACAGCCTAAACGTTGTCAATCTGTTCATGAAAATAATTAATTTCAGTTTAAACCGTACAACGGAACGTTAAATCCAATTCAACCAACGCAATCGCTACCAAGACGAACACAGCAGTAGTCTAGTACTGTACCGTAGTAGTACAATTTACCGGGGCAGCTTCTCCACACAGGGCTATATCGCATTTTGCGTTGTTACTGACAATGATCGCTACCACTGAGCTTTTTATGAATGAGCGATTTTCCACTAAATAAATGTCAAGCTTATTTACGTTTTGGGTGGCATATTTTCAGTTAGCAGATGGTACTGTTTGAATCGCGATTCTATCTTCTGCCGGTAAAGTCGTAGAATAATCTTCAAAGGGGGTTCTTTATTAATGAATGAATGCAATATGAGTAGGCTAAATGCCTGAAAATATCACGAGAAGGGACAACTTAAAAGGACGTTTAAGTCATAGAGATTAGGTCCATTTTTACACCGGTCTGCCAAATGTATTCGTTTTGATTCAGCCCGTCAGCTGCCTCTTGCAGGGGAAATGAGAAGACATCATATTTCATTCTACACTTCACTCGTATTTTGAGTTGTAAATGAGCAGCAAAAAAAAGATGCTTTTAAATCTATGTAATCTTTATAAATAATAAGTAGGCCCGATGCATTTTTATATAAAATATACAGACCCCTGTGCAACCGACGCAAGCAAGCACACCCTACAGTTGCCCCAGAAATTGTATCCTCTCTAGTTATTATTTACATTTTATTACATTACCTTATAGGCAGCAACACGGTCGGACTGGCCGTCGGGAGATTTCCGAAAAATTATATATACCGTATTTATGCGAATAAACGCCGCAGCATTAATTAAATAACATTAATTTTTGATGCACCGTTTATTCGAGGGCGCTGTTTATTCGTCTTATTATTAATTAGTAAGAGAGATTTTGTGAATTGTAGCTGCAGTGCAGCCATAGACAACTTCGTTGCTGGCATTGTGACAAATGAATCATGCAGCTAAAAACGCAGGTTTCATTTACTACCGCTGACCTCCTTGTCTATTCTTTTTTTGTCTACGAGTGCGGCAACTCCCTTTCTCATTGGCTATCAATTTGGTGTGCGTTGGTAGTACAACTGTCTCAAATACAAGTGTTCTACATTGTGTAGAAAAATCTAAGCAGCATGCCGAAACGTTCATACACGTTAGCTTTCAAACAGAAAGCTGTGCAGAAGTACATTTGTAATAAATACTTTAATTAACCAATTAAATAACCGTTTTAAGATATTTTCTTTGGTGCAACGTTTATTCTAGGGCGGCATTTATTAGAATAAATACGGTATATGTAGCCAGGTGGGAAAATGTATTTACTTATTAAACATCCTGTTAAATTAAGTAAATTCCATGTTTTGCTTCTAAGTACATTATATACGTGTGAAATGAGTTCCTGAAAGCATGTGCAAAGCGCAAAAACTTTGTCACACTGAAATGTGGAGTTAAACCGAAGAACAGTTTCTCTTCCGTTTTCAGATCAGGTTTTTATGGGCGGAGCCAAAAAATGCCCTCTCTACGTCATTTCGCCCCATCTACGTCAGATCATTGAATGGCTCCTCCTGCTGTACTGTTATTGTAGCTTACATCAGCTAGCTAGCTAGCTTCAGGATGTCTCCCACCACCCGCAACTGCATCTTCCCTGGATGCAAGAACTCCAGCTGCGCTGCAACGCCATTTAAGTTCCCTGTTGATAATGAAAGGAAAAATAGGTGGATAGATTTTGTGAAGAGCCACGCTCATGGAAAGCTTTGGATAAACTCCAACAGCCGCCTCTGCGCCACTGACCATTTCACGGCGGACAGTTTTAACATGGACCAGAGACAGACGGGGTTCACCAACACACGGCTTCTCGTGCAGCGCGGAGCCGTACCGAGCATCACACCCCCCCGGCCGTTCATCCTCCGGTCGCACCTGGACCATCCACCGCCGCCAGCAGTTCATCACTCAGTTCTGTGTGCTTGTTATAATTATACTACATAGCTTTTCCAGAGGTATCTGCTATAATTAGTGAAAACCACTAACTTGATATTAGGCTACTCGGTGTAGAATGATGGTATTTTGGTGAAAGGTAGCTAATGTGCTAGAAGTAGTTGGAGAGCTCACTGTCTGCTGTCTCTGCTGTAAATGTTTACTCCTGTGTTACAGCTCAGGGGAATATTTCATTTATATGCATCTGTATGTTTCACTCGTTGAACAAATACATTCTAATTCTATACTGTTTTGTTCGGCTTGACGTAGCGTCCATTATCTGGGTCGTAGATAGCTTACTTGAGAGGGGGGGCCGAGCTTCAGCTCCTTCAGGCGACACGCCCCCCCAGTCTCGAACAGAGAAGACTGCTGATTTTCTTACGATTTCAAAGCCTAATTTAACATACTTGTCTGTGTTTTTTTTCATTAGAATTTGGATGGGTAGTTAATAACACATTATTCTGTGGTGTGGTGAACTTGAAACTCGTTTTTAATTCCACTTTACAGGATCTTTAACGCCACCAGATGGCACTGTCAGAATTTCGTCATCACCTGTAGAGCAAGGAACGTTGGGAAATAACTGGCACAAAGCGCGAATCCATGTTGACAGTCAATCGGATACGCACTTGTGTTGTTTTTTTTGGGGTGTTAAAAGGTAAATGTACATATTTTGGCGATTTGTTGGCATAAAATATCCACGTGTAAACATTTATTTTATTGGACACCTATAAATGCCGAAAATGTTGTAGACTGATTTTTGTGTTTCATCGGATGTTAACAGATACTGTATGCAGACATTGTCCAGGTTTAGCCGCATGGCTGAGAACTATTGTATTATCTGATACGGATCTGTACAGGTTAGTAAGTTATGTGTTTTGAGATTTATCCATTTAATTACTTGTTTATCAATGTACACGTTAATTGTAAATTATCTTTGTGTACAGGAGTCACTAAAGTAATTTTTGCCCGCTGTAGTTTAAGTAAATAGAAACGCATAGTGTACAACTTTATAGTACCGTATTTTACGGAAAATAAGGCGCGGCTTGTACTCCGATTTTACAGTTTTCTTGTGCGGCTTATATTTCGAAGCGGCTTATACTTCGGTTTTAGAACAAAAAAGTGGTTTCTCTCAAGATCTCTACTGACCGTGCAGCTAATTTTATGCTCAACACTTGAACGGGGGCTTATTACTTGAAAGATGAATTATTTACTGTTTACTCAGTTACACTATCAGGGCTTGGAAATACAGTGACTTGCTAAAGTAGGCAAATGGCTAGTAGAACATAACATTTCATAATAATTTCAGTTAATCAAACAGCTGCAAACCCAGTGAAATGTTATAGGCTAGGCTAGCTAGCAAAATAACGCTAGCATCGCTAACAACATTACTAATTCAACTTTGGTAGTCTAACCGAGCTCTTTGTAAGTTCGTTTTTAGATTGTATATGATTGTGTGGACAATAAGACACGGTCTCTTTTCATAACTTGTATTTTACCACTGCTCTTCTTGACATCGCCATTCGAACAGCCCTCACTGATTTCACGTAATGCGTTCAGCATCAAGCCTACGGCAACTCCCGAGGGACAAAACACCCTTGTCCGTTGTCACATAGAAAGGTCTGCTACGGTCAAGCCCCCACTCCTCGGCCTGAGGCAACGGCCCCGGTGGATGTAGGTGGTATTGCATTTCTTGTTAGACTTCCGGCTCTTCCGGTCGTTTTTATTCTATTAACTCCAGTCAACATTTACAAAACTATCTCCCCCAATAATTTTTGTTCGATTCCCGAACCTGGCTCATACTACTAGCTTTTTCATAGAATAATTTTTCCAGATTTTTTCTGAGTTTGAAACCAATCCAAAATGGGTAAACTAGCACCCCATTTATTTGCTTACGTCAATAAAAGTTGCCTGCATATGTGCTTGCGAATACTAACAGGGCACGAGCACAAAAGTTCACATCGCCGATAGGCGATTTACATGGAGCTGAATGAGCCATAGACTTATATTGAATGAGCACAGGGAGAAATGGCTTGAGTTGCCTGCCCTGTTGTAGCAAGTTTAGCAAATGGTTGTCACACATACATGAAATGTTGTTAATATAGTTTATTCTCATTATTTTAAAACAGATGAGATTTTTCGGATCTTATAAAACGTAAAAACGTTATGACATGATTGCAAATATTGAATTATGTTAAGCGTGAGCATAGATTGTTGACATGTCTATCTGGAGAAAAGACGAAGATTAATACTTTAACTGATAACAATATTGTTATGGTTATGCTACATTAGGTTGGGTATCTACACAACAATGGCATACAATAGTTTGTAATAATAATATTAATAATAATAAAGCAATAGGCTACTCATCGTCATCATAACAGTAACAATATAACACAAGGCTATATATATATATACATACATGTATATACAAATACTGTGTGTCTTTATTTATATTAATAGGCCACGCACTTTGCAAAAGAAAAAACGATGACGTTGTTAATTTTTCTGCTGTAATTTAGCCAGATGATGATGCATTCATCATCCTGACTCCGCAACTACTGAGATACTACTGAGATACTGACTGTCTCTCCACCTTCAAGAAAAGGCTCAAGACGCACTTGTTCCGGGAGTACAACGGTACTTAGGAATGGTTCGCTTGACCCGATGTTAGTTTCCTCAAGGATCACAATGACTCTTGCTTAGAGACTTGTTGCTCTTGTGGTTAGTGGTAACTGTTTTAATTTTTGTTCTCGCTGTGATATATTGTTTTATTACTGTTGCTTGCTTTTTTCCACAGGTACACTTGCACTTATAGCGGTTCATGTTGTTTAATTGTAACTTGTTTAACTACATGCTCTTATGGTTCTTCCCTTTGGCACTTACTTTGGTTGTTCACAATGTGTGCTTCATGTTTTGGCTACTCGCGATGTTTTTTGGCTATATTGTTGTTATGATCAGTGACCTATGCACTTTGTAAAGCTCTCTCTTGGAAGTCGCTTTGGATAAAAGCGTCTGCTAAATGAATAAATGTAAACTACACTCACTCATCAATTCGGTCGCTAGTAGCAGGTATTCTGTCCTAACAAAAACCATGGTGATTTGTGCCGCTGTGTACAGTACAGCAATGGTCGGACCTTAAAACGGACTTGTGAGGCAAAAAGTTTCAAAAGGTAGTCTTTAATGTTCTATGTTCTAGCGGAGTTAACAATCTGGCAGAGTCTGGATGGTGAGCAGGGTCTACATAAATAGTTGATTGCTGATCTGCCACAGGTGAGGATGGTTGTCTGTCCCGGGAGACTCCACCCATGCACACACACAGGGAAAGGGAGGGAGGAGAACACAAAGGAAAAGAGAAACAGTCCCCTAGTGGACGTCGCCGGACGTCCTACCAGGCTTATCAGGGAAGGACCTATAGAAATCCCGGAGGAGGGATGCATCCAGGACAGAAGAACGAGGAACCCAGGAGCGCTCCTCCGGGCCGTATCCCTCCCAGTCGACTAGATATTGGTAGCCCCTGCCACGGTGGCGAACATCCAGAATGCGGTTCACTGTGAAAGCCGGGTGGTCATCAATGACACCGGCGAGAGGAGGGGGATCCGCCGGAGGGCTGAGAGGACTGGATGAAACCGGCTTGAGGAGGGAAACGTGAAAAGATGGGTGGACCTTCAGGGAGGCAGGTAACTTGAGGCGAAGAACAGAAGGGTTTATGACCCTATCAAAAACAAAAGGGCCAACAAACTTAGGTGCCAGTTTCTTCGAGTCCACTTGAAGGGGAAGGTCACGTGACGACAGCCAAACCCTTTGTCCAGGCTGGTAAGCTGGGGACGGCCTGCGATGTCTGTCTGCCATTTGCTGGTTACGGGCTGCTGTGCGCTTGAGCAGCTCTCCACACCCGTTGACAGCGTCTCAAGTGCGCCTGGACTGATGGGACAGCCACGTCTCCTTCTTGTTCAGGGAAAAGGGGAGGTTGAAAACCCAAAGACACCATGAATGGTGACATACCTGTGGCAGAGGAAACCAGAGAGTTGTGGGCGTACTCAATCCAGGGTAAACAGGAGCTCCACGTAGAGGGGTTGCGGGCCGTGACGCAACGTAGAGCGGATCCCAGGTCTTGATTGGCTCGCTCTGTTTGACCATTGGATTGAGGGTGGTAACCAGATGAGAGGCTGACTGAGGTTCCCAGGGCTTGACAAACAGCTTTCCAAACTTGAGAGATGAACTGAGGTCCTCTGTCTGACACAATGTCTGTGGGAATGCCATGGAGCCTGTACACATGAAGGACCAAGTGTTTGGCGGTTTCGCTGGATGTAGGTAATTTGGGAAGGGAAATGAAATTAACAGCTTTTGGAAAACGATCCACAACAGTTAGTATGGTTGTATTACCCTCTGATACCGGGAGCCCGGTCACAAAATCCACAGCAACATGGGCCACGGTCTCCTGGGGATAGGAAAAGGGTTGAGGAGGCCAGCTGGAGCTTGATGGTTGGACTTGCTACGGGCACAGATAGAACAGGCAGCAACAAAAGAACGAGTATCTTGGCTCATAGAGGGCCACCAGAATCTCTGCTTGAGGAAAACAAGGGTCCGGTGGGACCCAGGATGGCAGGTAAGTTTGGAACTATGCCCCCACTGCAGGACCTGAGCTCGAACTGAGTCTGGGACAAACAAACGATTAGGCGGACCACTACCTGGGTCGGGTTGGTTGAGTTGAGCCTCGCGGACCTCTCTCTCGATCTCCCAGTGTACTGCACCAACCAGGTAAGGTGATGGGGCATTCTTGGACAGGGCGTTTGACTCATCCGGGTCGTCAACCACACAAGTGGCGGGCAGAATGGAACCAGGCTGGGACTCTGGGTCATCAGGCATGGATTGGCGTGACAAGGTGTCCGGCTTAACGTTCCGGGATCCAGGGCGATAGGTCAGGGTGAAGTTGAACCTTCCCAGAAACAGCGCCCATCCAGCCTGTCGAGAGTTCAACCTCTTTGCTGATTTGAGGTAGGAGAGGTTCTTATGGTCTGTCCAGACGATGAACTGATGCTCTGCTCCTTCAAGCCAGTGTCTCCATTCCTGTAAGGCCAGTACCACCGCTAGAAGTTCACGATTGCCTATATCATAGTTTACCTCAGCGGGAGAGAGCCGCCGCGAGAAAAAGGCACACGGATGTAGCTTCTGATCCTCAAGACTGCTCCCACACCGGAGTCTGAAGCATCGGCCTCAACGACAAACTGCCTGGAAGGGTTAGGGTGAGAGAGCACAGGTGCAGAAGTAAACAGTCCCTTTAGAATGGAAAAAGCCTCTTCGGCCTCTCTGGACCACTTAAAGGGAAGGAGGGTGGAGGTGAGGCGAGTCAGTGGGGCAGTCCTTCGGCTGTAGTCTTTGATAAACCTCCTGTAAAAGTTGGCGAACCCAAGGAAACGCTGAAGCTGTCTTCGGGTTTCGGGCCTTGGCCATTCTGCCACAGCTTTTACCTTGTTGGGATCTGCCTTCACTTGCCCCTGCTCGATTACAAAACCCAGAAAGTGAACAGAAACAGTATGAAAAACACACTTCTCGGCTTTGACAAAAAGCTTGTTCTCTAGGAGGCGCTGCAGTACTAACGTCACATGCCGTATGTGATCTTGAAGAGTCCTGGAAAAAATAAGTATGTCATCCAAGTAAACGAAAACAAACTTGTTCAGCATGTCCCGGAGAACGTCATTTACAAGGGCTTGGAACACAGCAGGCGCGTTTGTAAGGCCAAAAGGCATCACCAAGTACTCAAAATGTCCTAGTGGAGTATTGAATGCAGTCTTCCATTCATCGCCCTGTCTGATGCGCACCTGGTGGTACGCGTTCCTCAAATCCAGTTTTGTGAATATGGTGGCTTGAGGGAGAGGTTCAAAAGCGGAATCAATGAGGGGAAAAGGGTATTTGTTCTTCAGTGATCCGTTTAACCCTCGATAGTCTATGCAGGGCCGCAGTGTCCTGCCCCTACAGGTGAGGAGGAAGGACGGGAAATCTTGTACAGTCGGCTAGTAAGCAACGGGGCACCAGGAAACAGTTCTATGGCGCAATCATAAGGGCGGTGAGGAGGCAGGGACAGCGCCCTCTGCTTGTTGAACACCTCACCGAGACCATGGTATTCAGGGGCACAGCAGATAGATCAGGAGGACTAGGTGGCGGGGTGTCTGCTTGTTTGCTGGAGATCACGGCCGACCGAAGACAGCTGGAGTGGCAGAACTCGCTCCAGCTGACAATCTTGTTGGCTGTCCAGTCAATGTGTGGGTTGTGTCTCTTTAACCAGGGAAACCCCAAAACCACTGGGGCATGTGGTGAAGAAATGACCAAGAACTTGGTGACCTCCCTGTGGTTTCCAGACACCACCAGAGTCAGCGGAACAGTGAGGTGAGTGATTCTGGCTAATCTCTCCATTCAGAGCATTGACATCCTGAGGGCGATCCAAGGGCTCCATAGGGATGTTAGCCCAAGAGGCGATGCTGGAGTCAATATAGTTGTCATCTGCTCCTGAATCGACTAATGCGAGAAGAGGAATGGACTCACGTGACCATAGTAGGGTGCACTGGAGTTGGAGCCTTTGGGGGGGTGAAGACTGGAGAGAGAAGGTGTGGCTCACCAGAACCTCTCCGTTTACTGGTGAACCCTCTCTTTTGGCAGCAGGGGGCACGTGTTGGTGTAATGTCCGGCTTGTCCACAGTAAAGACACAGCCCGGACCTTTGCCAACGTTGGCGTTCGGCAGGTGTAAGACGAGCCCGACCAAGCTGCATAGGTTCCTCTACGGCAGAGGGTCCAGGAGAACTGGAAGGCACAGGAGAAGGTGCAGCTGAAAGAGAGGGAAGGAACGGTGGGGAGTCGAGAACACGAGACGTAGGCTGTCGCATGGCTCTCTCCCTTCTCCTTTCTCTAAGCCTGTTGTCAAGGCGGGTGGCTAGGGAGATAAGATCCTCAAGTGAGTCTGTCTCATCTCTGGCAGCTAGCTCGTCCTTCACGTTGTCAGATAGCCCCCTCATGAAAACGTCTTGCAAAGCAGTGTCTTCCCAACCACTCTCAGCAGCTAAGATACGAAGGTCTATGGCATATTGTGCAACGGGAGACGAGCCTTGAGTGAGTGACAGTAGCCTCTTAGCTGCTTCCTTGCCCTTAAGAGGGTGGTCAAATATCTTCCACATTTCCAAAGTGAAAACAGCATAGGAGTCACACACAGGAGAGTTACTCTCCCAAACTGCTGTAGCCCATTGCGCTGCTCTGCCAGCGAGTAATCTTAACAAAAAGGCAATACGGGACTTATCTGCATGATAGGTGTTGGGTTGTTGGTCAAACACGAGGAAGCACTGGAGGAGAAACCGGCCACAGGCTCCGGGATCACCCGCATAGCGCTCTGGAGTCGGGATGTGAGGCTCTCGAGCGCCTGCGGTGAGGGGCTGGTCCGAAGACCGTGCAGGGACCTCAGGTTGATCCCTGGAAGGCAATGGTGGTGCAGCCAACGTGGACACCTGAGCGGTGAGGTGGATCATCTGGCTGCCAAGCTGAGTAACGTCAGCGGTGAGCCCATTGAGCTTCTCCAACAACTCCCGTAAAACCTGTTCATGCTGGCCCACTCGGGTTCCTTGTGTGGCCAGGGCCGTCTGAAGCGCGTGTTCTTCCGTTTGGTCCATTTGGCCAGATTGTTCTGTTACGGTACAGCAATGGTCGGACCTTAAAACGGACTCTTGAGGCAAAAAGTTTCAAAAGGTAGTCTTTAATGTTTTATGTTCTAGCGGAGTTAACAATCTGGCAGAGTCTGGATGGTGAGCAGGGTCTACATCGATAGTTGATTGCTGATCTGCCACAGGTGAGGATGGTTGTCTGTCCCGGGAGACTCCGCCCATGCACACACACAGGGAAAGGGAGGGAGGAGAACACAAAGGAAAAGAGAAACAGAAAACAGCGTCACAGCCAGGGGCATGACACTTATGGCCCTAAAGGGTCGAAGAAGGTTTCACTGTATAGGTAAGTCGGTTTTTACATTATTATTCAAGATATATAGTGTGTTTATACTTTTTATATCATAAGCCAGGTGCACCTGTATTGATAATTAGGCGGGATTCTTTTTAGGTCTGCTTGGTTTAGAACAGATTAGCAAATATTGTATTAAAATTAATCGAACAAACAACTAATACATAGAAAACGATTTCCAAACACATTTATTTTTAAATCCTGCTGATATATGTATCGACTGGTTGTCATTTTATAGTCCACGTGCGTTTCTAATGGATCTTGTTATAGAAAATGTGCTAGCTAATGGTACGCCATAGTAATGATTCTGGTTCACATTACAGAAATGTAAATGGTCTGTTCAGTTGTGTTGCCGCAAACTACACGTGACTATAAAAGCTTCCCTGATGGAATACATCATAATTAAATTAATATGACACAATAAGTTGCCTTTTTACATGCTGGATTGTGTGTTTATGTTAATTGTGGTCAATTGTACATGCGACCTACAAACTACTAAATTTTAGACATTCACATGGTTGCATTGATCTTCTTAAGGTAAACTTTTAAGCAGTACAGTAAAGTCTGTAATGTAAGCCATTTTATACATAATTAGTGTGTTTGCTGCAAGCAAAAACACTATTGTTACTTATTATTTTATTAGTGTGTTTGCTGCAAGCAAAAATACTATTGTTATTGGGTGTGCTTTGCCTTCGGCAAGGGCACAACCTTTGTTCTCTCACATATATATTATTATTATTATATATATTATTTTTTTTCCCCATTAAAACTCAGTCAATATTTGGCCTACATAGACAACGTAGGTGTCAAAAGTTTCGTCTTGGTAGCGATTGAGTTGCTTCTATTGGAATTTACGTTCCGTTGCATGGTTTAGGCTTAAATTAAGATTTTGTGGCGAAAAGTGAAGCTAACGGTGGCTAATTTGCTAGCCACAGTCACTGACGTTACTAACGTCACTGCGTCACTAACGTCACGAAAACACGCGTGACTACCTTTGGCAGAACATTCGTTTCGCATCTGTTAACTTGGGGGATAGCTTGGCTAACTATAGCTTTACTGCTAGGCAGCTGCAGAAACGCCACAAGAAAAGAGGCCAGGGTGATAACTATTTACTCACTTTACTTTGTGATATGACACACAATTGTGATGTGTAATGTACAATATAAGCTGATATTATTAAGGAAGTACATCTACTTTCGGAAACAGTAGTCTACTATTTCACTGAAGTATTAGCATCATGACATTAGCCTGTGTTGCCCGGGCAACACATACTACAGTGGTCTATGATGTAGCGTTATCTGTTTTCAATCGTTAAAATAAACATTCCTCACATATACATTTTCGTTGTAGGATTTATTCTGACATTAGAAAACGATTTGTTGGTGAAATTACCATTACCTGTGGTTTCAAACCAGTGTAGCTCACTGCAACGCTGTAGCTTACGGGAGACACACTACAAAAACATCTACACAGCTGTAGGAAGTCAAACGGCGACAGAACATGTTCGGCACTCCCCTTATTTAAATCAAAAGTCTATCTAACTACTAACCTGAACTTCATTGCCACAGCCTAAACGTTGTCAATCTGTTCATGAAAATAATTAATTTCAGCTTAAACCGTACAACGGAACGTTAAATCCAATTCAACCAACGCAAACGCTACCAAGACGAACACAGCAGTAGTCTAGTACTGTACCGTAGTAGTACAATTTACCGGGGCAGCTTCTCCACACAGGGCTATATCGCATTTTGCGTTGTTACTGACAATGATCGCTACCAGTGAGCTTTTTATGAATGAGCGATTTCCCACTAAATAAATGTCAAGCTTATTTACGTTTTGGGGGGCATATTTTCAGTTAGCAGATGGTACTGTTTGAATCGCGATTCCATCTTCTACTACCGGGTAACGTCGTAGAATAATCTTCAAAGGGGGTTCTTTATTAATGAATGAATGCAATGAGTAGGCTAAATGCCTGAACATATCATGAGAAGGGAAAAACGTAAAATGACGTTTAAATCATAGAGATTAGGTCAATTTTTACACCGGTCTGCCAAATTAATTCGTTTGGATTCAACGATGAGGCTGCCTCTTGCAGGGGAAATGAGAAGTCATCTATTTCATTCTACACTTCACTCGTATTTTCAGTTGTAAATGAGCAGCAAAAAAAAATGCTTTATAATCTATGTAATCTTTATAAATACTAAGTATGCATTTTTATATAAAATATACAGAAATATCAGTTGTAAAAATGTCATTCAAAAACGGACCCCTGTGCAACCGACGCAAGCAAGCACACCCTACAATTTCCCCAGAAATTGTACCCTCTCTAGTTCAGCATACTTATTTATTTATTTTTTCTCCCACTTTTTTCCGTCGCCTACTCCTTTCACACCGTTTAAGATAGAAACACCGTTCAAACTTCATTTGATAAAGTCTGAACTGCTCTAGTGTGCTATTACTTTTCTCATTGATAACTTTAAAAGTTTTTAAGGTAATAAAGTTTAAAGCCTTTTAATGATGTAAATATTTATATGTTCATGTTAGGCAAATCATCCTTTATCAAGACGGTTTCACGGAGCCATTCTGACAAAAGTCTTCTCCGTCTGCATTACTTTTTTAGAAAACCTCATTTTTAACCACTTTCACTACAAGATAGAGGATAAGTTAGAGCGTATGAAATGTGCGTACTTTTGTCATGAATTCAGAACAGCAGACAGGTTTAAGATAGACTATTGTGTTTAAAAGTTATGACCACTGAAGTGATGAGTGGGATAACACAATTCCAAGCTAGCGCGATGGCGCTCCATAACTAAAAACGGTTCTACTTTTTTCCACAATCGACCAAATTGGCCAAACAAGGTATGTACATTGAGTTTAAAGTGTACATAATCTAGTTAGATAATTTTTCTTCAAGAAAGTTTCACCGAAATCTGCAAAAATCGAGGCTCAACACTGTCATATCCGACTGTCACGAACAGCCAAACCGGGGTCACGAAAGGTTTACTGCAGCTGGCGTTACTACGAACAAAAGCTTCGTAACTGAAAAGTTTTCACTTTTAGTTGACGATATTGAACACAGACGTTAAGAAACTTGTCTTTACTCTAAATATCTTCTCCGTTTTCAATTTGAAGCAGTAAATCGAACAGTAGGAGCTCTCCCACGACATCCGCTCGCTCCGCTTTGACAAATATGTTTTCTCAGTCCACCATACATTAGACGAGCTAATTTTCGAGCACTTTCAATAAAAGATACAGGCCATGTTAGAGTTGATATATATACATAATTGTGTGGGCAATGTAGAACAGCAGACAGATTTGAAATATGATCTTTTTTTTTAAGTTATGGCCATTCTAGTGACGAGTGCTTACAACGCTAGCTACGACTGTCATCATACAGTACTGTAGCTGCCATAGAACGGCGAAACTGGCTACGTCTATCGTTCATTACCTACAAACAAATGCTTCGTAACAGTATTTACTTTTTATCTGCGTTA